>NC_086101.1:131686785-131995396 GCF_963921235.1 Mobula hypostoma | reverse complement strand
TTTACATGTAAGAAATGGAATATAATAAGTTGTTCCATTTCTCAGTGCAATCTTCATTGATTTATCTTATGTATTTTCTGTTATTACTAAAATCTGGTGCTGCCAATTTCTTAACTTCATTCTTAATTTTTCAAGCAGCTTCTGGCACGATCGTCAGATTCAAATAGTTAAAGAGAGCATTCTAACTCTTTCTTGGAATCATATAGAGGTTCAGATTATTTTGCATATTTTATAGAAATGCTCCGATTTAACTTGAGGCTATTGATGCTTTGCCATACAAGAGTAGTGTTATATTACCTATGCTGACATAGTTCAGTTGAAAAGCTCAACCCAAGACCCAGCTTCACGTCAGCAATTTGGCCTGAGACCCTTCATCAGTCCTGAAACTTTGACTGTTTACTCTTTTCCACAGATGCTGCCTTGCCTGCTGAGTTCCTCCAGCATTTTGTGTGTGTGGTGAGAATGCTGGCTTCCTTTTTGACACTAGTTATTCCGGGTTTGGTTTTGATATCTGTTAGATAACTCATATGATTTGCATTTTTTTTAAACTGAATCCAAACCTGATGTAAAATCAATAAGCAGAATTAGTTGCCAAAGAATCCATTGAGAAAAAAAATGGTAAAATTACTTTACTCAGTTCCAGCAAAGAGTCTTCATCTTAAAGCATTAACTCTGTCTTTCTGCCAGGACTCAGAGTTTCTAGCATATTTATTTGTTTCAGTTTGTGAGCATCTACAGGTTTTTTTTTTTAAATTGTCTTTTGACAATTATTATTTCACTGTATTTCTTTCGAGAAGTTATGCTGCTGATACTGAGAGAAATTTAGACAGGTCTGTTGCCTCTGCTTTGAAAGTCAACTCTGAGTAAGTGGATCTTGATGCCTACAGAGTAGACAGCCACAAGTCTTACACATAGCTTCATCAAAATTCATGGGCTGGAGCAACGTTATCAAAGTACCTTGGTAAAACAAAACATATTGATTGCATCTTGACTTAACTGAAGAATGATGCAATATTAAAGTTCTATAAAAAAGTTCATTCCCATTATTTGAGCAATTATTTCTGAATCTTGCATGGTGTGATCTTTCTAGCATGATATGCAGTTGAGTCATTGCTTTGGTACTTTTGACTAATTAACAAGTAACTTCCTGATAATGATACTTCTTTTTTAATGAAGCTCCCTTAAGATGTTGTGGGATCACGCAACTCTGGTCCGACGAGTTTTTTCAACTGCACTAGAACTGTCAGTGCAAAGAGATTTTATGAGTGTTTTAAAGAGTATCTAGAGAAAGAATAGGGCCCCACAAAGACCAAAGTGGACATCTTTGTGTGGAGTGCAGGAGATGGATGAGATCCTCAATAAATATTTCTCCTCTGTTTTTACTGTAAGGAAGGACATAAATTCTTAGGGACTTGAGCTAGTTAAACGTGATGTATTGGGAATAGTCTGCATTACTGCAGAGCAGGTACAGGTGTCTTAAAACTTAAAAAGGGGAGATAAAACTCCAGGGCCTGATCAAGTATATCCAAGAATGGCCTGAATGGTAGTGAGGGAGGAGGTGTAGGGACAGGTGTATACATGCTATTCAGGGCGATAAACAGTCCTTCCAGGTGAGGCGGCACTTCACCTGTGAGTTTGCTGGGGTCATATACTAGGTCTGGTGCTCCCGGTGCGGCCTCTTGTATATAGGAGAGACCTTAAGTAGATTGGGTGACCGCTTTGTCGAGCACCTATGCTCCGTCCACCAGAAAAAGTAGGATCTGCCAGTGACCAGCCACTTTAATTCCACTTCCCATTCTCATTCCGATATTTCTGTTCATGGCCTCCTCCACTGTCAGGATGAGGTCACACTTAGTTTGGAGGATCAGCACCTTATATTCTGTTTGGGTAGCTTCCAACCTGATGGTGTGAACATTGATTTTTCGAACTTCTGGTAAAGACCCTAACTCCCCTCTCCTTCATTGTTTCTCATCCTCTTTTCCCTCTCTCACCTTATCTCCTTGCCCGCCATTGTCTCCTTCTGGTGCTCCTCCCCCTTTTCTTTCTTCCATGGCCTTCTGTCTCTTCCACCAAACAACTTCCCAGCTCTTTATTTCATCCCTCCCCCTTCATATTTCACCTATCATCTTGTGTTTTTCTCTCTCCCTTTCCCCCACCTTTTAAATCTACTCCTCAGCTTTTTATCTGCAGTCCTGCCAAAGTGTTTCAGCCCGAAACATCGACTGTACTCTTTTCCATAGATGCTGCCCGGCTTGCTGAGACCCCCCAGCATTTTGTCTGTGTTGCTCAGATTTCCAGCATCTGCAGAATTTCTCTTGTTTGTGATTGAAGCTGGGAAGTGATAGGTAGCAAAGGTAAAGGGCTGGAGAAGAAGGAATCTGATAGAAGAGAAGAGTTGGAGAAATGGAAGGAGGAGAGGCGCTAGAGGGAGATGATGGGCAGGTAAAGAGAAGAGAAGAGATAAGAGGTGGGCCAACTTCTCTATCCCTTTAGCCTTCCCACCTATCACCTTGTAGCTTCTCCCCACCCCCCCCACCTTCTTACTGTGACTTCTTCCCTCTCCTTTTTTAGTCCTGATGAAGGTTCTTGACCTTAAACTTTGGCGCATATATTTATTTCCATAGGTGCTGCCTAACCTACTAAGTTCCTTCAGTGTTTTATGTATGTGGCTCTGGATTTCCAGCATCTGCAGAATCTCCTGTGGTAAGCAAGTTGGTAGAAGGGATTCCAAGGGACAAAACATACAAGCATTTGGAAAGACAGGAGTAGTTGGGGATAGTCAGCATGGTTTGTGTGTGGGAGATCAAGTCTCACAAAATTCATTATTTTGAAGTAACCAAGAAAAATCAATGGGATGGAGCAGTAGGCAGGCAGAAGTCTGTATGGACTTTCCCCTTCCTTTCCAGTTCTGATGAAGGTTATTGACCCAAAACTTTTCCATTTCCATAAATGCTGCTTGATCTACTGAGTTTCTTCAGCATTCTGGTGGTCAGATCAGTGGCAGGAGCATAGCACAGCAAGGAGGTTTCTTCCAGATTGGTGACGCTTGTTTAAAAGGAGAGCTCCATGGGCATTTGGGCTCATTCTGGCAGCTCAATCAGCGGTGGGACCAGAGCACAGTGAACAAAATAAAAATACAGAAGGGACAAGTGGGGCTGCCATTGTTGTGAGTAGGCCAGTGGTGAGAGTAGGAGTGTCAGGCTTTGGCTCAAAGGAAGCTTTGACTCGGTAGTGGCGTTGGCTGTGGGTATGTTTCTGTTAAGGTTCCCTTTTTTTCTCTCCTACTGTACCTAGTTTAGTAAATGGCTGTTGTGTGTTCTTCATGCCAGATGTTGGAGTCCTGAGAGACCCAGAGTCTCCCAGGGAACTATGTCTGCATGAACAGCATCCAGCTGCAGCTCCTTAAAGACTGTGTTAGGGACCTGGAGCAGCAGCTGGATGAGCTTTAGTTATACAGGAGAGTGAAGAGATAATTGATCGGCATAACAGGGAGGTAGTAACCCTGAAGTTGCAGGAAGCGAGTAGCTGAGTGACTGTCAGAAGAAATGGAAATGTGAATAGGCAACTAGTGCAGAACACCCCAAGACCATTCACCTCAATAATAAGTATTCTGTTTTGGCTACTGTTATGGGGGATGACATCCCAGGGGAATGCCATGGAGACCAGGTTACTAGCGCTGAGCATAGGTCTATGATGCAGAAGGCAAAGAGGGAGAAGGGAGGAGCAGTAGTGATAGGGGACTCAATAGTCAGAGGAACAAACAGGAGATTCTGAGAACATGAAAGGGACACCCGGGTGGTATGCTGTCTCCCATGTGCCAGGGTAGGGATGCATCGGATTACATCTACCGCATTTTGGAGGCGAAGGGAGTGCAGCCAGATGTCTTCGTACATTTTGGATCCAATGACATCAGAAGGAAAAACAAAGAGTTCCTGAAGGGAAAATTTAGAGAACAAACAGAAAGCTGGAGGACCTCCAGGGCAAGAATTTCTGGATTGCTGCCTGTGCCATGCACCAGTGAGGGTAGAAACAGGATGATTTGGCAGATAAATCTGTGGCTGAGAAGCTGATGCGGGGTGGGGGGCAGGGCTTCAGGTTCTTGGATCATTGGGATCTCTTCTGCAGGAGTTATAATCTGAACAAAAGTGACGGGTTTCACCTGAACACCAGGGGGACCAATATTCTTGCAGGCAGGTTTGTTGGAACCGTTGGGAGGGTTTAAAATAATGTCATGGGGGATGGGAACCAGAGTGCAGGGACTCAGGATAGGACCAGGGTAAAAGAGCAAAGGTAGCATGATGTCAGATTGTCAGGAAGGGCAAGCAGATGATAGGACACAATTGCAACCAGCAGGGTGAGCATCAGTGCATTAGGGATGCAGAATCAAAAGGGTAGCAAATGCAGCACTCAAAGTGTTATATCTCAATGCATGGAGTATAAGAAATAAAGTGGATGACCTTGTGGCACTATTACAGATTGTCAGGTCTGATGTGGCCATCACTGAATCATGAATGAAGGATGTTTGTAGTTAGGAACTGAATGCGTAAGTTTACACATTGTATCGGAGGTGTAGTAAATAGGCAGAGGGGGTGGCATGGTACTGCTGGTAAAAAATGGTATGAAATCGGTATCGGAAGATGTTGGAAGATGTTGTATAATAATCCAGTTCTTATTAGGAAGCTTAATGTAAAGGAACCCTGAGCAGGCAGTGATCATAATATGGTTGAATTCATACTGCAATTTGAGAGGGAGAAGCGTAACTCACATGGATCAGTATCGTAATGGAATAAAGGGAATTACGGAGGCATGAGAAAGGAGCTTGCCCTGGTGGATGGAAGGAGGATACTGGCAGGGACAATTGCAGAACAGAGATAGCTGGAGTTTCTGGAAGTAGTTCACAAGGTGTAGGATAGATACGTCTCACAGAGGAAGATGTTCTCAAACGGCAGGAGGCAGCGAGTAGGAATAAAGGGGGACTTTTCTGGCTGGTTGCCGGTGACTAGTGGTGTTCCTCAGGGGTCAGTATTGGGACCACTGCTTTTCACATTGTTTGTCAATGATTTAGATAATGGAATTGATGGCTTTATGGCTAAGTTTGCAGATGATACTAAGAGGCAATGGGATTGCAGAAGGACTTAGACAAATTGGAAAAATGGGCAAAAAAGTGGCAGATGGAATACAGCGTTAGGAAATGTATGATAATCCATTTTGGTAAAAAGATCAATAGTGCAGACTATTATCTAAATGGGGAGAAGGTTCAAACATCAGAGGTGCAGAGAGACTTAGGAGTCCTCGTGCAAGACCCCCAGAAGGTTAATTCACAAATTGAGTCTGAAGGCAAATGCAATCTTGGCATTTATTTCAAGAGGGATAGAATATAAATGCAAGTAGATAATGTTGAGCCTGTATAAGACACTAGTCGGGCCGTACTTGAAGTATTGTCAACAGTTTTGCATCCCATATCTCAGAAAGGATATGCTGTCATTGAGGAGGTTCACAAGGGCGATTCTGGGAATGAGGAGGTTAACATATGAGGAGCGTTTGGCAGCTTTGGTCCTGTACTCAATAGAATTGATAAGAGTGTGCGTGGATCTCATTGAAACCTATCGAATGTTGAAAGGATTAGGTTGGGTGGATGAAAAGAGGATAGTTCCTATGGTGGGGGTATCCAGAATTAGAGGGCACAGCCTCAAACTTGAGGGATCACCGTTTAGAACAGAGGGAAAGAGGAACTTTTTTTAGCCAGAGAGCAGTAAATCTGTGGAATGCTCTGCCACAGACTGCTGTGGAGGCCTAGTCTGTGCACATATTTAAGGCAGAAGTTGATCGTTTTCTGATCAGTCAGGGAATCCAAGGATATGGCAAGATGAGAGGTGTATGGGGTTGAGTGGGATCTGGGATCCAATGGAATGGCTAAGTTTGCAGATGATACTAAGATAGGTAGTGCTGAGGAGACAGGTCGATTGGGAAAATCAGGTTAGTAATGGATCTCAAGAGAGAGCTTGTTGAATGCCTGGGCTGTTAAGAGTAGTTTGTCATTTCGCTTATTAGGGGATCAGCTATACCATATTGGGTGTTATGTAATGAACCAGAGACTATTAGGAAGCTCACAGTAAAAGAACCCTTCGGAGGCAGTGATCACAATATGATTGAGTTCAACTTGAAATTTTATAGAGAGAAAGTAAAGTCTGATATAACGGTATTTCAGTGGAGTGAAGGATGTTGCAGTGGCACGACAGATAAATTTTCTAAAGTAAATTGGAAGGAGATGCTGGCAGGGATGACAGCAGAGCAGAAATGGTGTGAGCTTCTGGGAAAAATGAGAAAGATGCAGGACAGATGTATTCCAAAAACAAAGAAATCCTCAACTGGCAAAATCGTTCAACCGTGGCTGACGAGGGAAGTCTAAGCTAATGTAAATGATTTACAGAGGGATTTTAATCAACCAGGTAACTCCCTGAGGAATAGCAAAAGGAGATTAATTTGGATAAATGTAAGCTGTTGTACTTTAGGAAGACAAATCAGTGAAAGACATTCAGAGTGAACAGTAGAGCCCTAGGGAATGTTGTATTACAGAACAATTTAGGAGTCCAAGTACATTGTTCTTGCAGGTGAATAATGCTGTGAAGAAGACTTTTGACATGTTCGCCCTTATCAACAGGGCATTGAGTATAGAAGTTGGGGTGTCATGTTGTATTTGTATCAAGATGTTGGTGAGGCTGCATATGGAATACTGTGTTCAGTTTTGGTTACCCTGCTGTAGGAAAGGTGTCATTAAGCTGAAAAGAGTGCAGAAAGGATCAACAAGGATGAAGTCCCAGAACTGAGGGACTGAAGTATGGACAGCAGTTGAGCAGTTTGAGACTTCTTTTAGTGAAGCGTCAGAGGTTGTGAAGTGATCTTACAGAGGTGTGTAAAATTGTGAGGTACAGAGGTAGGATGAATTCACACACTTCTTCAAGAATTGTAAAATCAAAAACTAGAAGGAAGACCCAAAATGCTGGAGGAACTCAGCAGGCCAGACAGCATCCATGGAAAAGAGTACAGTTGACATTTCGGCCCGAGACCCCTCAGCGGGACCACTTCCTTCAAACAAAAGGTATAGCCGTGGACACTCACATGGGTCACAGCTATGCCTGCCTGTTCGTTGGCTACTTGGAACAGTCTATGTTCCGAGCCTACACTGGTGACCGTCCTGCACTTTTCCTATGCTACATCGACAACTGCATTGGTGCTGCTTCCTGCACCCAAGTGCAGCTCGTCGACTTCATCAAATTTGCCTCCAACTTCCACCCTGCCCTCAAATTTCCAACACCGCCCTTTCCTTTCTCGATCTCTCTGTCTCTGTATCTGGAGGCAGCTTATCTACTGATGCCTGTTATGAACCCACAGACTTTCAAAGCTACCTGGACTATACATCTTCCCTCCTTCTGACTTGTAAAAACACCATCCTCTTCTCTCAATTCCTCCATCTCCGCTGCATCCATTTTCAGGATGAGGCTTTTCATTCCAGAATGAAGGCGATATCCTCCTTTTTCAAAGAAAGGAGCTTCCTTTCCTCTACCATCAACGCTGCCCTCAACCTCATCTCTTCCATTTCACGCACGTCTGCTCTTACCCCATCCTCCTGCCACACTATCACGGATAGGATTCCTCTTGTTCTGACCTTCCACCCTACTATCCTCCGCATCCAGCACATAATTCTCTGCAACTTCTGCCATCTCCAACGGGATCCCACCACCAAGCACATCTTTCCCTCCCCCCGCTTCTGCTTTACACAGAGATTGCTCCCTACGTGATTCCCTTGTCCCTCCCCTGCCTATTCATCCCTCCCCACTGATCTCCCTCCTGGCACTTATCCATGCAAGCGGAACAAGTACTACACCTGCCCCTACACCTCCTCCCTCACTACCATTCAGGGCCCCGAACAGTCCTTCCAGCTGAGGCAACACTTCACCTATGAAACTGTTGGGGTCATATACTGTATCCAGTGCTCCTGGTGTGGCTGCTGTATATCGGAGACACCCGACGTAGATTGGGAGACTGCTTCATCAAGCAGCTACGCTCCATCTGCCAGAAGAGTGGGATCCCCCAGTGCCCACTCATTTTAATTCCACTTCCGATTCCCATTCTGATATGTCAATCCATGGCCTCCTCCACTGTTGCAATGAGGCCACACCCGGGTTGGAGGAACAACACCTTATGTTCCATCTGGGTAGCCTCCAACCTGATGGCATGGACACCGATTTCTTGAACATCAAGTAATGCCCTGGCCCTCACCAGTCCCCATCCCCCTTTCCCTCTCTCACCTTATCTCCTTGCCTGCCCATTGTCACCCTCTGGTGCTCCTCTCTCCTTCTCCCTCTTCCATGGCCTTCTTCCTCTTCTATTAGATTCACCCCTCTCCATCCCTGTATCTCTTTCACCAACTTCCCAGCTTTTTACTTCACCTCTCCTCCTTCCGGTGTCACCTGTCACCATATGTTTCACCCTCCCCATCATTTAAATCTACACCCCATTGTTTATTCTCCAGTCCTACTGATGGGTCTCAGTCCGAAACATCGACTGTACTTTGTTCCATAGGTGCTGCTTGGCTTGCTGAGTTCTTCATGCATTTTGTGTGTGTCGCTTGGATTTTCAGCATCTACAGATTTTCTTTTGATTGTGATTCAAGAACTAGAATGCATAAGTTTAAGGAGGGAGAGTAAATACTTAATTTTCAATATTTAATAGGAACCTGACGAGCAACTTATTTACTCAGAGGTGGCCTGTGCATGGAATGAGCTGCCAGAGAAAATAGTTGAGGCATATACCTTAGCAACATTTAAAAGGAACTTGGACAGGCACAGATAGGAAAGGTTAAGAAGGATATGTTCAAATGGCAACAAATGGAACTAGTTTAGATGGAAATCTTGGTTGGCACATAACATTTTTAGCTGAAGGGCCACTTTCTATGCCATATGACTCTTTGACTCTAAATGCTGAAATCTAAATGGTGATATACTTTTGCAATATCAAAAGAAAAGCTCTTCTCTCTCTCGCCCTCTGTTGCTGCTTCCCTCCTGAAAACTCCTTTTGTTGCTGCATCAAGTGCCCAAGGGTTTTGTCAGGGAAAGATTAAAATGTAACCTGGACTTACTACGCAGTGAACAGTGTTACAGATCATTCTGTAGGCTGATGGCTGTCACTAGATTAAGCCTGAGTATAAAGCAGTGCTCTGTCCCAATGAGCTTTGACTGAAAGTTAAGTTTGTATAACACTAACTTAGGAATACCTGCTGTATTTGAAAGATTACAGCAGAAAGCAGTCTGTAGACATTTGGTGGACAATGATTATCCTTTTTTTCCTTTTGTTTTTAATTTTTCCTTTTGTTTTTAATATTACACAATGAAGAAATTCCTGATCTTCCCTCCCAGGATTTTACTCACAATCTCCAGACTGGTTGAGCATCATAGGAAACACAAAAGTATAGGAAGTTTAGTCTCATTTTGCATTGCAAATTTACTTCCAGAACCTGGCTCCAGGTGGAGGCTTATTTGTGTAATACAAAATATAGATTTCAAATTGGTTTCAGAATCCATAGATATTTAGCATATTTGTTCCCTAGATTGTTAACTTGCTTAGATCTTTTGCATGTTTTCATTTGTTTGGGTATTTCATTTTACCCAACCAGTGGTAAATTTAAGAATAACCAGTCAAGGACTGTTGAGGTTCATATAGAAAGTTTGAACCAAAGCAGTTCCTAGCCAGTTTATCAAGTGCAATAGTCAAATGTAAATCAAAGAGAAAGTAAGCTGTTGAAGAAAAAGATTCTGCAAAGGGATATAGGCAGGTTAAGATTGAAGGCTAGAAGTTGGAAGACCGCTTTATTGTGGAAGCATCATCTTGATACGAAGGATAGAGAAATGGAAAGTATTTTAAATGTTGATTAAACTATTAATTATTGGTGTTCTGATGTTTTGGGCATTATTGTACTTGAAATATAGTTACCATGAAAGCAGAACAAGCAGACATGAGGGCAAATATGTTGTTTTTTATTGCAAAGAAGCTGAATTTCAAGCAGTTGCTGTACTTAAAATATATTGCATCATCTTGGATATCATGAAATTTTGAAAGCACTGAAAGCATCTTGTTTTTATGAGAGTAGTCAGATCTTGAAATTGCGAGTATTATAAATTATTATTAAGTGAAATTACTTCCTTTGGGCAGATGGGGCTTGTCAGCCAAGTTTGGCAGCTCATCTAGAAGAAGGAAAACTCTGATCTCAATCCTTCATAGAAAAACATTAGAGTGAAAGCAAGGCAATGGAGCAGTTCTGGCAAATAGGTAACAAGCCATTTAGGTAAAGTCTCCCTCCACTTTTTCTCTTTTTCCAGTCCTCATTCTGACTCCCCTCTTACCCCTTCTCTTCTCTTTACCTACCTATCACCTCCCTCTGGTGCACCTCCTCTTTCCCGCTCTCTCTTTGTCCACTGTCCTTTCCTATCAGATTCCTTCTTCTGCAGTCCTATACTCGTTACACCTATCACCTCCCAGTTTTTTTACTTCATCCCTCGCACCTACCCACTCACCTTCCCACTCACCTGGTTTTATCCATCACCTGTCCACTTGTACTGCTTCCCCTCTCCTCACCTTCGTATTCTAGCCTTATCTCCCTTCCTCCCATATCCTGATGAAGGCCAAAAACGTTGACTGTTTATTTCTCTCTGTAGATGCTGCCTCACCTGCTGAATTTTGCAGGTGTTACTCTGGATTTCCAGCATTTGCAGAATCTCTTGTGTTAACTTATTTAATTTCTCTGATTGGTTGATGAGAAATTTCTTCACCTCTTTGCCTGATATTAATTTAAAAACCTTTCAACATTTAAGTTTTGGGATTATAATGATTTTTTTTTGCAGCTTGTCACTCAGCTGCAGTATTTCTCTGCAATACAACACACAATGCTGGAGGAACATCAGGTCAGGCAGCATCGTGTGTGTGTTGCTTGGATTTCCAGCATCTGCAGATTTTTGCTTGTTTGTGATTACAGTATTCCTATGTGCTATTTCTACAGATATAAATTACGCTTGCCAAAAATATTGGTCTGGATCACACTGACAGCTAACAAGTGATTCCGATAATGATACAGCATGTTCAAAAGTTCAAAGTTAATGTATTATCTAAGTACATACATGTCACCACATATAACTATGAGATTCATTTTCTTGTGGGCATTCATAGTAAGTACAAAGAAATACAACAAAAGCAATGAAAGACAGCACATAACAAGATAGACAAATAAGCAATGTGCAAAAGGGAATAAAATTTGCAAATAGAAAAATTAAAAATACTACTACTAAGAAATAGCCAGCTGGTGGCATAGTGGCATCAGCGCCAGACTTCAGAGTGAAGGCTCCCGGGTTCTAATCCAGCCGGCTCCCTCGCATGCTTTCCATCCACGCTGGGTTGAATGTCGAGCTAGCAACACAGCCTCGTAAAAATAAGAAAGCCTGCAAAAGAAACGCCATCATGACTGTGTCCCGATGACCCCACTCGGAGTTAATAAATAATTAATAAATAGCAAAATAGCTGAGATGAAGAGTCTTGAAAGTGAGTCCATAGAGTTGTGTTGAATTCAGTTTTGGGGTGAGTGAATTTGAGTGCCCTCTGGTTCAAGAGCTCTATGGTTGAGGGGTAATAACTATTCCTGAACGTGATGGTGTGGGACCTGAGACTCCTACACCTCCTTCCTAATGACAGCAATGGCAGAACAGAGCATGGCCTGGGTGGTGGGGGTCCCTGATGATGGATGCTGCTTTCCTATGACAGTGTTTCATGTAGATATGCTCAGTGATAGTGAGGACTTTACCCCTGATGGTTTGGACCTTATCCACTACTTATTGTACCTCTGCCTAATCAGAAATCTGTACTGGGAACAAACTGCCGCTGTAAGAATAGATGGAGAAGTGAGTCAGTTTACGAAAATCAAGAGAGGCGTTAGACAAGGGTATGTTTTCTCCCCTGATTTGTTTAATGTGTACAGTGAAACAAAATTACAAAAAATAAGAGACATCTTGGGAATCAAATTTGGCAGTGAAAACGTCAATAATTTCAGATATGCGGATGACCTTGTGTTAATTGCAAGTACAGAGGAAGAATTACAAAACTTAATTGATATAGTTGTTGAAGAAAGCGCAAAAATAGGTCTATCTATCAATCGCAAAAAGACAGAATGTATGGTGATATCCAAAAAGAAGGAGAATCCTATATGCAGGCTGAAAATAAATAGGGAAGACGTAAAACAAGTACAGAACTTTTGCTACTTAGGAAGGTGAGTGACTTCATATGGCTGGTGCGACGTGAACGTCGAAAGAAGAATATGGATGGCAAAAGACATTTTACGAGAATAAAGAGTATACTGACCAACACTAAACTAGGCATGACAACCCGCCTCAGATAATTGAAATGTTACATTTTTCCAGTTATGTTATATGCATCAGAATGTTAGACAATATCTAGTAACATGAGGAAACAAATTGAAGCAGCAGAGATGTGATTTTTGAGGAGGACGCAAAGAATATCATGGATGAAACGAATATCTAATGAGGATGTCATGAACAGAGCAAACCCAAAAAGAGAAATAATGCATGAGATCATGAAAAGGCAACATAACTTCATTGGACAAGTGATTAGGAAAGAGGAGTTAGAATACACAGTAATTCTGGGAAAGATTGAAAGGAAGAAAGCAAGAGGAAGAGAAAGACAAATGATGATGGAGGCAGCAGCTAGAGAACTGGAAATGAATAGCAATGAAATGATCCACTTGACCAGAAAGAGGAGTGTGTGGGCCATGGCAGTCAAAGCTCAAACTGGGCATGGCACCTGATGATGATGATGATGATGATCGTAGACTTTTCCATTCAAGGTCACTCGTTTTTCCATAGCAGGCTATATGCAATCAATCTATATATGCTCTATAATTTATATAATTTTGTCAAACTTTTAGATCAGGGTTCCCCAACCTTTTTTGCATTGCGGACCGATTTAATATTGACAATATTCTTGCGGACCAGCCGACCGGGGCGGGGGTTGGTGGGGGGGGGGGGGTTAGGGTTGCCAACGGACCAGAGTAGCAGTAAAGTACCTTGGGTTTACCCCAGGAAAGACTACAATGACCATGAAGCCTTGCGCGGGCACCAGTGCGCATGCGGGTACGTGCCGATTTTTTTCTACAGATTCTTTTTGGTGATTCTGTTCGGCGGGGGAAAGGGAGGTGTTAATCATGACCGGAATATAGTTGATAAGTGGCTAATACACTCAATTTCGTTTGTAAAAGGGTTTATCAAACGAATTTAATATTAAACACACAGCGCATATTTTCCTCGCATGAATATAGTGATAAGTCAATTATCGGGGAGGACAAGGGAGCTTGAAGTAAGTGTTGAACGAACTTCCAGTAGAAGTGGTAGAGGCAGGTTCGATATTATCATTTAAAGAAAAATTGGATAGGTATATGGACAGGAAAGGAATGGAGGGTTATGGGCTGAGTGCAGGTCGGTGGGACTAGGTGAGAGTAGCGTTCAGCACGGACTAGAAGGGCAGAGATCACCTGTTTCCGTGACGTAATTGTTATATAGTTATATAAGTCAATAGCATCATAACGTTTTAAGTAACGTTTGGATATTAAACACACAGCACATATTTTCCCCATATGAACATATAAAATCATTGCAACACACCAATATCGCTGAATCAGTGGGAGCCCTGGGCTTGCTTTCCTGCAACAAGACGGTCCTATCGAGGGGTGACGGGAGACAGCGATACTCGAAGGGGGTTCCTTAAGTCCAGTCTATTCCGCAATTTAGTTTTTGTTGCATTCATTGCAGAGATATGTTGGAAATTGAAGCAGCGTTTTCAGTGCTTTCGTGGCTATCTCAGGATATTTAGCCTTGACTTTGATCCAGAATGCCGGCAGAGATGTTATGTCAAACATACTTTACAGCCCGCCGTCATTTGCAAGCTGGAGGAGTTTTATCTTCTTCCCGCGCTGACATGGATGATGCACGGGTAACGACCTCGCGTATGTTCAAGCTCAACAGTGGGCGTGACAGGGAATGAGGAAAGGTGCAGCTGACTCATATCGTTTCCTCGCGGCCCGGTGGTTGGGGACCGCTGTTTCAGATGACATTTCAAATCTATGCATACACCTAGGAAAGTAGAGGTGCTGTTGTGGTTTCCTTATATGCTGGACCCAGGACAGATCCTCTAAGAAGATAACATCCATGAATTAGAAGTTACTGACCCTATCCACCTCTGATCCCCTGATGAGCTCTGGCTCAGGGACCTCCAGTTTCCTTCTCCTGTAGTTAATAATCAGCTCTTTGCTCTTGCTGTGACACCACTCATCCAGGTTTTTTAAATTCTCTCCCATACGCAGATTTGCCATCACATTTAAATCAGCCAATGATAGTGGGGTCATCAGCAATTCTTAACAATGGCAATGGAGCTGCGCTTAGCCTCACACTCATAAGTGTAAAGTGAATGGAGCTGGAGTTAAGCTCACAAACTTGTGGTGCTCCTGTGCTGATGGTGACTGTGGAGGATTTGTTGTTGCCAAACCAACTGACTGGGGTCTTCAAGTGAGGATATCGAGATTTTAGTTGTTGAAGGAGACATTGAAGCCAAAGATTTGGAGCTTATTGATTAGTTTTGATGGGAGGATAGTATTGAATGCAGAGCTGTAGTCAGTGAAGAGCATTCTGATGTATGGACCTTCACTGTCCAGATGTTCCAGGGTTGAGTGGAGAGCAAATAAAATGACATCTGCTGTTAACCCTTTGTGATGGTTGACAAATTGGAACTGATCCAATTGTTTCTCAGGTGGATGTTGATATGTTTCATCACCAGCCTCTGAAAGCACTGAGGGTTTAACAGCTTCTGGACAATAGGTCAGTCCCACTTTCCCCCACCCAGCATGGAGTCCAGTGGCACTGCTGTACCTCTCCCCTCTCCCACACTACCTCCGGTATTTCTTCCTTGGGTGATTCAACAGGCAACCCTGAGGTATGAGGGCCTAGCCCACACTACAACTGATACCATACAGCTCCCTCCGCTGTTGGTCTCTCCAATGAACCAGTGAACGGGACTTTCAGTATTCCATGGTAGATTACTAATGTATTAGCACCTTGGTGATACATGTACCCTCACATTACAGTTTGTAAATACAGAATATGTTATAGGTCAGACATATGGACATTAGACCAGTCACTCCTCCTCGGGATTCAGCAATCAAACCAAATCCTAGGTGGCAAGGATGCACTTCACATCTGTCCCCTTATTTTCACCCTAAACATCTTGAATGGGCTTACCAACATTCTGTAACACAGTAAGATTTTCTGTTGTTCTTTGTTTCACTGTATATTTAAGCTTCTAATTATTGTGTATAATGACAATGTTTTTTAATGATTTTAAGCTTTTTAAGATTTTTTTCAATCAATATTAGCTGTTTAAATTGGTTGTGACCTCCTTCGATATTTAAAATAGGCTATTGGTGGCATAAACTCTGAAAGGCTGTCATGACCGTGTAGGAAGGAGTCACAGGACATGTTGCCCATAGGCCACGTTACCATCCATGACCTGATCAGCTTGCATTGTACTGGGATATGAAGATTTGTTGATGGCTGACACAGTGCTGAAAGCTTTGCATGGTTGCTAGTGTAATGCGGGAGGTGGGAGAGGTGGCAAAACAAGTCAAATTGAGAACCAATAACCAATGATAACACTGTAAAAGAATTGAGGACAAGGAATGTTGCTCAGGAATCTAGGAATCTCTTCACCACCAGTCTAAGAAAAGCACAATAGTTCTTTATTGATACTCAATATTCAATGTTCAATTAAACAACTACAGATTCCTGTGGAAGAGAATTTGCCCACTTGAAACATAATAAAATCTTAATAAAAACAATAGTTATTTTTTCTCTGCTATCTCAACAGACAATTAACTTAAAAACTTTGCGTGCCAGTTGGTAACTCCTTGTCCTCCAAATCAGAAGGTTGAGAGTTCAAATCCCACTCTGGAGCCTGCAAATCAGATCCCCAATGACAATCACATTCTCATACTACTACATTACTATGTTACTACCTCTGTTGCTTCTCAGCTAAGACACTAAAACTAAACCCTCCTTGCCTTCTTGGATGGACAATAAATAGTCTGTGTACTTTTTCATTTTGATCAGATCTTAATTAAATTGTCAATCACTAAGACTAACAAATAAATTATCTAGTCATTGCTGATGTGTGAGCTTTCAGAGCACTGACTGGATCCTGCATTTGCTGCATCACATTAGTTTCTCAGCTAATGAATGTGAAAACTTATATATAATTTTCCCCTTCTACCATTTGCTAAGTTGCAGTGGTATCAGACAGAAAGAAGTGAATTTCCCCTCACTCTTCTCATTTTCACTGAAAACTATTGGTTAGAAACCATGGCTTGGACTGCAGGAAGGATCATATAAGAGGTAGCGATGCAGATCACGAGTTAAAGGAGAAAAGGAAGCCATTTGGAGAAGAGCTAAGAAAGCAACATTTCACATCAAGGACAGTGCTACAAGGGATTTTCAATTCATTAGATACTGGGCCAACTGGGGCTTCTTTAAATGTAATTAGCAAAGATTTTGATTACCAAAAGGTGTCAAGGGATATGTATCCAGTGGGAAAATAGAACTATGGTCAGATCAGTGATAATCTCATTGACTGGTGGAGTAGATTTGAAAGGTTAAATGGCCTAATGATCCTGCATTCTAGAGGATATTGCTTGCCTGAGGATGAAGACATTAAAAGATTGTTGAGAAATGACCTTTGTAAGCCATTTGTTTCATCTCCCTCTGAGAACAAACAGCACATGAGTGACCTTGCTGTAATGGCCTCTCAGTAGCAGTTGGTGGAGTGCACAGGGCAGACAGGCTTTGGCTGTGCAGATCACAATGGTATTGCTCAACGAGCATTTTCTATTGAAAAAACATGACAGTGACTAATGAACCCAAATCGGGAATTAACTGAAAGAAGGAACTTTCCTGCTGTGCAGTCTTCTGATTTATGAGTCGGAGGCTAAATCAATACCAGAGCCTATACTCTTGCCAGTAAAAAGACTAATCCATTTTCCAATCAAGAATATGTACGACTTCAGAGAATTATTCTGCAGTATTGGCCAAAAAGTACCCCGTTATTGTGTATGTGGCTTCATTTTGTTACCACTACCATAATGCACCTTTGCAGAATTCCCTTCAATAGTCAAAAGACTGCCACTTCTCCAGAATGAATGGAAGACAAGATGGTGAGTGTGTGATTCATTGGTACCTTCCTCAATTCATACATTCATATTTCTCTGTTTATTTGGTGGTAGTTCAACAGTCCATTTGTTCAAAGGGCCAATGTATTCAATACTTCTAGTGTTCTGTTTCAATTGCTAAATTCAGTTCTAGCTTTTGCAATCTCTTTTGTCTTTGCATCACTTTGTGTGCAGAATATTTCAATTTAGTCTAACACAATTGATGCACAAGTCTATTGAAAATGAACAATAGATTGATCTGAGTTAAATAATATCCAGATGTGGCATGAGAATGTGATGTCAGTGGCTTCAAGAAGGTGTGTATTTTCTATAGGATAATTTAAGAATAAAAAGAGACCCCTCAGCACTTTAGTCCTTTTCCTCTGTTCAATGCGATCTTGATTTTGAAATCTTCAAATGTTCCCAAGCATCAATGGCTTTTTTTGAGTGAGAGTGTTTCACAACACCTTGCACACCAGGAGAATGCAAATGCTGCCCTAAGACTGTCATTTTATGTTGATCAGCTGATAACATCTGTGCTCAATAAAAGGTAAAAAGCCTGGTAAAAAGAGAAATGCAACCAGCTAAATCTAAACCTTTCCTCTGAGGTAGATTATGGACATACCAATGAGAAACAGACAAAGGCTCTCAGCCCTGCAGGCTCTCAGATTTAGTGAGATCATGATTGATCAAATTGTAATCTAAACTCTCCAATGTTGGATATGTTAAAAACAAGGGCAAAAGGTGAAGACAAAATTTATCAAAAAGAAGTAAAGTTGAGTGGGAAAGAAGAAAGAATACAGGAAAATGCAGAAAAAGAAGGCATGCAAAGTCAAAATATATTGCTTAGGGAGAGACATCTTCCTTGCTGAAAGTTGGTGTGTCTGAACTGATTCCTATCAGGGCGATTGGAAGAAATATCATTGATTACAAGCCAGCTTCACTACTGTTATCTAAGTTTAGTAATGAAAAATCAATTCTTCCAAAGACAGTACACATTAAATTCAATAGGGAAGCTAATTAAAAGCTTTTAAGTTGGCCACAGACTGCAATATCTTTCTCTGCTCACCAGCACAAATAGGAATCACAGGATCTGATAACACAGAAAAGTAAGGTGAAAAGTATAGTCCTTGGTCACAATATGTCCAAAGGACAGAGAGGGTAAGTTACTTGCCTTATTTTATCTGAATCCTGGATGCAGATAGTTTAAATCCAGACTATGAAAGGTGATAACACTGAAGGAAGATGCAAGAGATTCTGCAGATGCTGGAAATCCAGAATAACATATACAAAATGCTGGAGAAACTCAGCAGGTCAAGCAGCACCACGGAAATGAAGAAGCTGTCAACGTTTCTGGCTGAGACCTTTCATCAGGACTGGCTTCATCTGGACTAAAGGAAGACATTTAGCCCTGTGTGCATCTCCAAGCAGGGTAACCAATTAGTCTCAATCCTAACTTTGCTCTTTGAATTCAATAAAGTTAAATGTTCTAAAAGTGTATTCAGTCACTGGGCAATAGTTTCACATGCATTCAGCACCTAGAAGACAAATTTCTTCCTCTGAAAATTTATCTAGTAAGGGCCTACTATTATTTAGACGAAATAGCTAAATGACAGCAAATAATTCTCAGGATTAATTTCAAGATTCAACATAGTAATTGTGGAATTTATTCTCAATTAATACTTATGTTTTTGGGCAAATATGCATTGCTAATGACAACCACAGAACAAATATGTTGTCATAAGATTCTAATAGCATCTTTCTTTACTTCGTCTGGCCTCTAAGTGATGTTTGACTCATCAATGTCCCATGAAGTGATCTGGCAAATCACACAGTTCATTGCATTTCAGAGTAGGTAATAAATGTCGGCCTGAGAAGTGAATAATTAAACAACAAGTACTTCAGGGTGTAAGAGTGCAGAGACCTTCCTTTCCCCAAACGTTCACATCTGTCAAATCCAAGTCTGATTTTGCAGATTAGAATTTAACATAAAAGCTGGTCAAAAGGAGAATGTGTACATTGGGTTATTACTTCATAAAGAAGCAACTTGATAAATTAACTACTGTCCTTTCCATCAGTTCTCCAAACTTGGAGGGTCATGAATAACTCAAATAAGCAAACAGTGCAGAAATAAAATGCAAACATGAGGAAATCTGCAAATGCTGGAAATCCAAGCAACACACATCAAAGTTGCTGGTGAACGCAGCAGGCCAGGCAGCATCTCTAGGAAGAGGTACAGTCGACGTTCCGGGCCGAGACCCTTCGTCAGGACTAATTGAAAGAAGAGCTAGTAAGAGATTTGAAAGTTGGGGGGGGGGGATCCATACACACATTCTTTTTCTCTCTCCTTTTTCTCCCTCTGTCCCTCTGA
Source organism: Mobula hypostoma (assembly GCF_963921235.1). Classification (NCBI taxonomy): domain Eukaryota; kingdom Metazoa; phylum Chordata; class Chondrichthyes; order Myliobatiformes; family Myliobatidae; genus Mobula; species Mobula hypostoma. Next base: position 131,975,720 of record NC_086101.1, on the reverse strand, counting down.
CTATACCCCTTGCCCATCCTCTGGGTTTCCCCCCGCCCCTTTTCTTTCTCCCTGGGCCTCCTGTCCCATGATCCTCTCATATCCCTTTTGCCAATCACCTGTCCAGCTCTTGGCTCCATCCCTCCCCCTCCTGTCTTCTTCTATCATTTTAGATATCCCCCTCCCCCTCCCACTTTCAAATATCTTACTAGCTCTTCTTTCAGTTAGTCCTGACGAAGGGTCTTGGCCCGAAACGTCGACTGTACCTCTTCCTAGAGATGCTGCCTGGCCTGCTGCATTCACCAGCAACTTTGATGTGTGTTGCAGAAATAAAACAGAGGTTACTCTGTTCTAGCTCATAAAATTAGATTGCTCATGACGAGATTGTAATGTACAAATGTGAATATGTAAATTGTTGCTTATATTTGTATGAACTGTATTTAATTTTATGGAAAACTGTTTCTATGAAATAGATTTTTTATAAAGTAAGGTAAAGTAGCAGTTACAACCAGCAAAGTAGGACTATTGTCTGGAAATCTTCTTTATTGCTTTCTTGACTTGTGCTTCTGTTTATAATGTTATTGTGAAAGTAAAAGACTGTTAAAATGAAGCAGAAAATGATGTCTAACAATCAATGTTGTCAGACACTCCTGCACTCGGTGACACTGTGAGCTCTTCTTGGAGACTGATGTCAGGCTGTCTTTCAGGAGGGTGAACCTTTGCAAGGTAGCAGACCCTGATGGAGTGAGTACCTGGTAGGGCTCTGAAAACTCATGCCAACCAGTTGGCGGGAGTATTCAAAGGTATTTTCAACCTCTCACTGTTACATTCAGAAGTACCCAGCTGCTTCAAAATAGCAATTATTATACCATTTCCCAAGAAGAGCAGTGTGAGCTGCCTTAACAACTCTCGGCCAGTAGCACTCACGTCTATGATGATGAAATGCTTTGAGAGTTGTTCATGACTAGGATCAACTCCTGCCTGAGCATGGACCTGGACCCACTACTATTTGCCTATCGCCGCCATAGGTCTGCAGTGGACGTGATCTCAATGGCTCTCCATGTGGCTTGGATTACCTGGACAATACCAATACCTATGTCAGGATTCTGTTCATCGACTATAGCTCAGAGTTTAAAACCATAATTCCAATAGTCCTGGTTGAAAAGCTATTGAACCTGGGCCACTGTGGTTCCCTCTGCAACTGGATCCTCGACTTCCTAACTGGAAGAGTACAGTCTGTGCGAATTGGTAACAACATCTCCACCTCGCTGACAATCAACACTGGCGCACCTCATGGATGCGTGCTTGGCCCACTGCTTCACTCTCGCTATATGCATGACTGTGTAACTAGACATGGCTCAACTACCATCTATAAATTTGCTGATGATACAATCATCGTTGGCAGAATCTCAGGTGATGATGAGAGGACGTATAAGAGCGAGGTATACTGACCAGTTGAATGGTGTCACAATAACAACCTTGTACTCATCATCAGTAAGACCAAAGAGCTGATAGTGGACTTCAGAAAGGGTAAGATGAGGGTACACAACCATTCCTCATAGAGGGATCAGAAGTGGACAGAGTGAGCAGTTTTAAGTTCCTGGGTGTCATTATCTGTAAGAATCTAACCTGGTCCCAACTTATCGATGCAACTATAAAGAAATTGAAACAACAGCTATGTTTCATCCAGAGTTTGAGGAGATCTGGTTTGTCACCTAAAACAATCAAAAACTTCTGCAGATGTACCCTGGAGGGCATTCTGACTGGCTGCATCACCGTCTGTTATGGGGGAGTGTAGGGGTGGGCTACTGCACAGGATCATAGCAAGCTGCAGAGAGTTGTAATAACTCTATCATGGGTACTAGCCTCCGTAGTATCCAAGTCATCTTCAAGGAGCGGTGCTTCAGAAAGGCTCTTTCCATCTTTAAGCACCCCACCACCCAGGACATGCCCTTTTCTCATTGTTAGCATCAGGAAGGAGGTACAGAAGCCTGAAGGCACACACTCAGCGATTCAAAACAGCTTCTTCCCCTCTGCCATACGATTCCTAAATGGACATTGAACCCATGAACACTGTCTCACTACCTTTTTAAAAATTTCTGTTTTTGCACCACTTATCTAATTTAACTATTTAATATACATATATATACTTACTGCAAAACAGCTTTTTTGCATTGTACTGCTGCTATGGAGTTAAAAAGTCTCATGACGTATGCCAGTGATATTAAACATGATCTGATTCTGAATATCGTGATCATACCAACATACAAACGAAACAGAAAATAATGGACCTGGGGGAAAAATGTGAAGAAAAATTTTAACTAAAAGATGAGTAGGCAAAGAGGAATTAGATGAGTGAAGAATATGCAAAGGTACTGAAGGCTGAAGGAAGGAAAGAACAAAGAAAACTGCAGAGATTGGTTAATATTGTCTGGATGTATGTTTGCAGAACATTGGGTTACAAAGTGAAAAAGCATGTGTCATGGAACGGGGAGCAGGGAATAATTCTAAATGACTATTTTACAAAGCTCTGCTTTTCTTGTTGTATTTGACTAAGGGACAGCCTGACTAAGCCGAGGCATGATTTTAAAATGTGCAGAATGCGTAAACTTAGAAAAATACCAACCGACCAACATTACACGAAAACATAGACTCATGATATGGAGAGGTGAAATTTAATACAGGGAAAAGTGAATTCAGAAAGAAAAACAAGATCAGAGGCACTTGTCAAAGATGGTTGGTAATACTAAGCATGCTCTACAGTTGTGTCAGGTAGTCTAACTCAATGAGTCATTCTTTTATATGTAACAGAATCAAATTTTGGCAGTGGAATGCGACCGTTTTAGTGCTAGTGATTGATGATTAACCTACGGGAATATGTATGATTAATGACCACTGTGTTGATTGAGATCTAGGATTAAAAACATCTGGTAGATTCCACTGTGCAAGTTTTCTAAAGTTGTGAAAACCACCATGGAAGGTTTGGCCTTGCATTTTGAGGACATGCAGGTGAGCCTTTACAAATCACTGATCATGCATCTGCATTTAGTTCTGGGCATTAGGCATTGGAGAGGATGGCAGAGAAATTTAATAAGAAGACATCTATCAGGGGTGTGGATTTCAACTTTAAGTGAAGAAACTGGAAAAGTGGGATTACCCTTCATGGAACAGGTAATCGAAGGGATATTTAGTAGAGTAAACACCGATAAACTCCTTCTATTGGTAAGATATTTAATAAGAGATTTAATGACCATAAAATACCACTTTAACAGCAATGGCAATAAAAAACTGAGGCAGTCAACCCGAAATGTCGACTGTATTTTTTTTCCCTGATGCTGCCTGATCTGTTGAGCTCCTCCAGCGTTTTGTGTGTGTTACTTGGATTTCCAGCATCTGCAGATTTCCTCTTGTTTGGCTGTGAGAAGATATTTTTTAGTACAGCATATTGTCATGACCTGGAATGAGAGATTGATGAAAGCAGATTAGGACATAATCTATGAAAGGGAACTGAAAACAAAATTAAATTATGGGAATACAGGGAATATACATGGAAGAGGCATCAATTGAATTCCTCTTTCATAAAATCAGTATAATCACAGGAGGCAATTCAGCCTCTTTCTGAGGTCTCTGATTCAATGAAGTAAGTCAGAAAGAATGAGTATCTAGATTTTAATAAATGTTGCTGCCTAGTATAGGACCTTTGCAAATATAAATAGACAAGTGATATACATCACTGCATAGGCTTTGAGATGCATGTCATTAATAAAGTAAATGTGTTAGTGGGTCTGTCACCCTTCAATGAATTATTTACAGGTATTTTACATGATCTTGTGAAAGTTGAAATGTAACTGATACGTGGGTACAGAAGAAGAAAAATCCAGTGTGGGAGAGATTGTTCGACTAGTTAGAAACATAGAAACATAGAAAACCTACAGCACAATACAGGACCTTCAGGCCACAAAGCTGTGCTGAGCATGTCCTTACCTTAGAACTACCTAAGCTTACCCATAGCCCTCTAATTTTCTAAGCTCCATGTAGCCATCCAGGAGTCTCTTAAAAGATGCTATTGCTTCTACCTCCACCACTGCCACCAGCAGCCCATTCCACGCACTCACCACTCTCTGTGTAAAAAACTTACCCCTGACATCTCCTCCGTACCAACTTCCAAGCACCTTAAAACTGTGTCCTCTCATGTTAGCCATTTCAGCCCTGGGAAAAAGCCTCTGACTATCCACACAATCAATGCCTCTCATTATCCTGTACTCCTCTATCAGGTCACCTCTTATCCTCCATTGCTCCAAGGAGAAAAGGCTGAATTCACTCAACCTATTCTCATAAGGCATGCTCCCCAATCCAGGCAACATCCTTGTAAATCTCCTCTGCACCCTTTCTATGGTTTCCATGTCCTTCCTGTAGTGAAGCAACCAGAATTGAGCACAGTACTCCAAGTGGGATCTGACCAGGGTCCAATATAGCTGCAACATTACCTCTCGGCTCTTAAACTCAATCCCACGATTGGTGAAGGCCAATGGTCTGTCTGCTTTCTTAACCACAGAGTCAATCTGCGTAGCAGTTGACAGAAGGAGTTGGATAGAGGTTCACAGGGACCAAAATTGGCATCGTCTTGTTCTCTCAGCACATCAAAATACCTTATAGACACTCATTTCCTGAGTCTTTATTTGACTGTATGTCTATAAACCTGTTACAGGTAATGTTGGCTGATATCTCTGCTAATTGTTGTCCAGTGCTGGGATGGTCATTCATTGTAAATCTTTATGTGTGATGAGAGACCTAGGTGAGGATGGCTCGAATCCAAGTGCTGGTGTATCTGAGACTAGAAGTGAAACAGAAAATGAGAGTGAAACGAGAACAGAGTTCTAAACTAGATGCTAGGCAATAATCCAAGTAGAGCTAATGATTGAGCTCTGAACCTCAGTTCAGATGCTCTTTAAATATTAAAATCCTTGTGCCAAAGCATAGCTGCCAATTAACAGGGCGGCCTGAATCTTTACAAATCATTATGATGGCTCTAATGTTACGATGCACACCCAATGGTGCCAGCTATCAATATTCCGGAGAGCGAGAGTGTCTAATCCGCAGAACCATGTCTGGTTGGGTGCATATCATAACACTTTATGAATGGCGCTGTACTTGTCTCATTAAATTTAATCGTGATTTCCAGTTAAGGAAAAGGAAACCCTTGCAGAAGCCAATAAATATTTTTCTATATAGATTTCATCAGCCTATTTATTAACCAAGCTCACTGTATTAACGGAGCAGATGTATTAAACAGTATTTTGGCAGAGATGGTAAATGTTAAATTCTTCACTTTAATGCCTCAGCAATTTCTTGGGATCTTGTGATCACATTCCTCTTCAGAACAACCCAGCCACATTGCAAAAGAATTGAACACTAAGCTTCAAGATTAATCTGGCATTGATTTTGTATCATTGTTGGGGAAAGGACATCTGTGGGTGACCCTCCTTTTTTCTGAGAAGCAGCAAATTCTGCAAGAGAGCAGGTCAGAATGTGCTTTGTTCCACAACAGAACTGAACTTCTAATCTCTGTTATATGTCCCTGTGGTTTCCTGCTTGATCAGGGATTTGTAGTTTATGTTTCAATTCTTATTGACATCTTCTATCATATGAACACATAGACTACAAGAGAAACTGTCTTGTTCAAAGTGTCAAGTGATACAAACCTACCCAGTGCACATGGAGACTGTCTGTGAAACTAGAATCATTGAAACAGGAAAAGTTCATTCAACTCATATTACCTAGGCCAGTTCTTTGAAAGATTTGTTGAATTCCCTACAGTGCCCTGTTCTTTCTCATATGGCCATATAATTATTTCCTTGTGAAGAATATATCCAAAATGAATGTTTGTAGTTCTGCAGAAATTCAGGTGGTAGATTAGAAAGTGACAACTTGCTGTGATTGAAACAAAACTTCATAGTATAAACGATATAATTAAATTGGTTGCTCCAGTTAACAACAATATCCAAGTATGAAAACACCTGAAAAGGGGATTTATTAGTTCTCATGTTTGAATATATACATAGCAAACTAGTTGATTTTATTGATTATAATCTCTGGATCTATTGCATACAAATACTTGTATGAATGTGCACACATAAAGTATGTTCAGGTGTGAACATACCTAAGTTAGCTAATTTGACAGATACCCTGCCATAGTCGAGATTATTGATTCATGGCATGATTTCATTAAGGAATAATCTTGCCTGACAAATCTGCTGGAATTCTGTGAGGAAGTAACAGGCAGCATAGACAAAGGTGAGTCAGTGGATGTTGTATACTTCGATTTTCAGAAGGCCTTTGACAAAGTGCCACACATGAAAGAAGTTAAGATATTAGCATGGCTAGAACATTGGCTGACCGGCAGGAGGGAAGGATTGGGAATAGAGGGTTTTTTTCTGGTTGGCTTCCAGTGACTGGATGTGTTCCGCAGAAGTGACCACTTCTTTTCATGTTATATGTCAATGATTTGGATGATGAAATTGATGACTTGTGGCCAGCTTTGCGGATGATAGGATGATAGATGGAGGGGTAGGTAGTGTTGAGGAAGCAGGGAGTCTACAGAAGGATAGATTACGAGAAAACGCAAAGAGGTGATAGATGGAATATACAGTAGTGCAGGGAAATGTATGGTCATGGATATTGGTAGAAGGAAAAAAGGCATAGGCAATTTTCTAAATGGGGAGAAAATTCATAAATGAGAGGTGCCAAGGGACTTGGGAGTCCATGTGTAGTATTCCCTAAAGGTTAATTTGCAGGTTAAATTGGTAGTAAGGAAGGGAAGTGCAATGTTAGCATTCATTTCAAGTGGACTAGAATATAAAGGTAAAGGTGCAATGCTGAGGCTTTATAAGACATTGGTCAGACCACACTTGGAGAATTGTGAGCAGTTTTGTGCTCCTCATCTTAGAAAAGATGTGCTGACATTGGAGACGGACCAGAGGAGATTCATGAGAATGATTCCTGGAATGAAAAGTTTAACATATGAGGAGTGTTTGATGACTAAGAACCTGTACTTGTTGAAGTTTAGTAGAGTGAGTGGGGAGCTCATTGAGCCCTATCGAATATTGAAAGGCTAGACAGAATGGAAGAGGAGAGGATGTTTCCTACAGTGGTGGAGTTAAGGACCAGAGTTCACAGATTCAGATGAGGGGGATGTCCCTTTAGAAGAGAGATAAGGAGGAATTTCTTAAACCACAGCATGGTGAATCTGTGGAATTTATTGCTACAAGCAGATGTGGAGATTAAATCTTTTGGATATATTTGAAGCACAGGTTGATAGATTCTTTTTTTTGTTTGGTAAGGGTATTAAAGGTTATGGGGAGAAGGCAGGAGAATGGGATTGAGAAGGATAATAAATCAGAAATGATGAAATGTCAGAGAAGACTCAATGGGCACAATGGCCTAAGTCTGCTTCTACGTCTTATGGCTTTATGACCTCACAAGTGAGGAGCAGAGCTTTCTGAGTAATCTGCCAAAGAGCTGGCAAATGCCTGAGGGGTTGAAGGCTTCCTGCAGTCCGTGTCCGGATATAGTTGGTTCTGAATCTATCAAAGATTATTTACTCTCTATATCCCCTGCCCTCTTTGTTTTAACACAGAATTTGAAATTCCTTCAAAGTTGTCATATTTCCTCTTGAGTCCCTTACACTTGCTGTTTAGAACTATATTAAGTCTCATCAACAGTTCATGCTGAATAGTAAGTGTAGTTTATTTTGTGATTAAATTTGACGATTTCTTTGTGAACAAGGTGATAATTCCCACTTGTCTCCAAAGTATATATCCTTCTTAATTTTCTGGTAGGTTTGCTTAATTATAGACAGCCAGGAGTCAAGAGAAGTGACTAATCCTTGAAAATTAATATACTTGGAGATTAACATATACATATTGTAGGTTTATAGCTTTCGCTTGGTTGATTGTCTTCATTACCTGGACCTTAATTATTCCTTTAAACAATAAATCTTTGTTCCCTTACTCGTTGATCTCTGATGTAGGTAGCTTGGGAGAAATACTTTACGCATCAGATGGATCTGATCTGTATTTGAAATGTTTTATCAAAAGTCTTTGGAGTTCTCCCAGTCCTGAAAGTGCTATTAAGTTGGCCTTCCATTTCTACTGGGAACCTTATCTTATTGGCAATAAAGGTCAATAAAAATTAATCATTATCAGATGTGTAAACTCATTAATTTATGTGTTATGGATATCCTTTCCCAAACAGAGTTTATTATCACTCCTAATTGCACTTTTCAAATTGCTGGTGAGGCATATTTTATGGAATCACTTCAGGAATATGAAAAGTTCATAATGTTAGTAACTCCTGTGGATATACAGTGCAGAGTATCCTGAGTGGTTGCACCATGGCCTGATAAAGAAACAGTAAATCCCAAGAATAGAAAAGCCTATGTAGCCCCCTGGTAAGCCTTAGGCTTGCTAAACTCGCTTTCGTCCAGGGGGATCAGCCTTCGGCCCCAACTAACTGGGTAATCAAGTTGTGTGATGTACCCCACCCCGCCAAATAACAGACAATACACCATATGTGATTAAATAATTACACTTTACGGATCTTACTGGAACCATGTAATTAATAGAGATAAAATATAAAAGGAAAATAAAAGGCGCCAAACTTATCAAAGTTCAACCACTTCGTGCACAACAGTTGGAGCTCAAGTAATGGAGTCGTCTTTCCACCACTCGATCCCCTCCGACCACTTCGACTCGCCGCCTGGGACCAACCACGGTGGTGAACCAGACACTCCACACGAGTCTGTCTTTGCTTCCTCTCCTCGCCGAAGACCCTGGGCTGGGACTCCCGCACAGGGTCCGTCCCTTCGCCCAGCTTACAGCATCGTGTCTCTTCTCCCTGTCCCCATCCGCCTTCTGTGCCAAAACCTCGCGCGCGAAACAATAGCTTACAGACACACAAGAAAGAATAACATCTATCCCAATTGGTTCGTTCTCTCTCTTATCAATAATACAACCAAAACAAGCAGAGAGAGAGAGAGAACTCCTTACATCGCAGTTATTATTACAGAAAAGCCATTTTTATTATAACATAACAAAGAAGCCATTTTGTTAGCCTTCGCAGTAACATAAAAGAAGATACCCCTTACACGTACGAAAAGTGGATACAGTTGAGTGCTTCACCAGAGAAGCCCACCTGACCATTGAGCACATCTACAGGACTGTTGCCACAAGAAAGCAGCATCCATAATCAAGGACCCTCACCACTCAGGCCATGCTTGTTTCTCACTGCTGTCATCAGAAAGGAGATACAGGAGCCTCTGGTTCCACACCACCAGGGTTAGGAATTGTTATACCCTTCAACCATCAGGCTCCTGAATTAGTATGGATAACTTCACTCAACTCAACACACTGAATACAACCTATGGACTCACTTTCAAGGACTCCACAATTCATGTTCTCAAAATTATTTATCTATGTATGTATCTATTTATTTATTCATTCATTCACTCCTGTATACTATATATACAGTATGTATATGTTGTATATAGGGGTGAGTGAATGAATATGTATGTATTGTATTTTTCACAGTTTGTTTTACACATTGGTTGCTTATCAGTCATTGTTTATGTGCAGGTTTTACATTGATTTTATTGTATTTGTTTGTTCTACTGTGAATGTCTGCAAGAAAATGAATCTTAGGATTGAATATGTTGACATTAAATTTACTTTGAACTGCAACTGTTGTCTGGATGTTCAATGATACATAAGTAGATTGTCAATGTTTAGAAACTGGGTAATCCATACCTATCAAAAGAGTCATACATTGTTGATCACTTGTAAAAAAGTAGCATTTTGTGTTTCAGCTTTCAATGTCTTATCCAACAGTACTTTCCAGCAAATCCTAACATTATCACAGTCTTTGTCTTTCAATATCACAACTTTAACCAGAAACCAAGCACAAAATGGCTGACAGCTTTACAGAGAGCTTTTATTTAGTTCAGATTCCCTGCACAGTCTATGGCTTCCTGCACTGTTACAGACTAAACATGAACTTGAACAACAGCATGCCATCTTCCATTCTGGGCAATGTGCAGGCTTGTGGCCTAAATAACAAATTCTACAATTTGAGGTAACTTGATTTTCGCTTATATCAGCCATGTGTCTCTGTTATTAGTTTAACTTATTTGCTTTGTTTATTTTTTCCTTTTTTCCTTTTTTTCTCCTTCAGGGAACAGAGGACACACTCAGCCTAACTGCTCAGATATGTCTTCCTGCTCTGTATTTAGTAATTTCTACTATCTTTATCTGCTCCTATTCACTCATGGACCAATTTTTTAAAATTGCTTTTCGCCATGGTTCCCCACATTTTTAATCTCTCTGAGACAAACCCTATCCCCAGCCTTCTCTGCAGCTTAATGATAACTTCTCCCCTACCCAGTTCTGATGAAGGGTCTCCAACCTGAAACATTAAGCTGTATTTCTTTTCCCTCAAAAGCAGGCTGACCTGCTGATTGTTCCAACATTTTCTGTTTTTATTTAAGACTGAAAACATTGGCTTGAAACTGAACATTGGCCAGCGTTACCCTCTTCCCATATCTGGCCTCACAATCATCAACCTTTTCACTCTGTTCCCTAACTTCAGCATCATTCATTCCTTCATGCACACCCCGGCCCCACTACCCACCCATCATGGCCTAGAGTGTGAATTCCAGTCAGGCAATTTTCTGTAAATGAAACTTCTCTTTGAAGTTTCTCTTTGCTCACCTCTTTAAAAGTATGCAAGCTCTTTTCAAAAGTATCCTAGCTCTTTTTGTCATGGTCCGGATCGGGGTCCCTTTAAATTTACCTTGTTTATGTTATGGTCCGGACCATTGATTCCCTCTTTTCCCGTGTCCCTCGACTTTGGTGATTAGAGGCAATTAATGCTCGGCTGAACCGGTAGTTTATAGTCTCTGGATTTCAACCGTTCGGCGCGGGAGCGTCTGCAAAGTCACAGCGTGCCAATGGCATCTGGCCGGAGCAAGCCTTGTCTCCGCCCGAAGCAAGTGTCAGTAATTCGCCTTTCCTCTCCGGAGCAACCCTGTCCAGTTACCTCGCCGAAGCGAGCCTGCAAAGTTTCCTCATCAAGGTGGGTCCATCAGTTAACCCGCCGGAGAGAATCAAGAGCCGCTGTCTACTGTTCCTGGGCCGAGTCGAGAGCTCAGCACTACCCAGAGGTTCCAAGCACCACATTCTGGCTCTGGCGGCATCCAAGCACCACGTCCACATCCTGGCTCCGGCGGCATTCAAGTACCACGTCCACATCCTGGCTCCGGCGGCGTCCAAGTACCACGTCCACGTCCTGGCTCCGGCGGCATTCAAGTACCACGTCCACATCCTGGCTCCGGCGGCATTCAAGTACCATGTCCACGTCCTGGCTCCAGCGGCATCCAATCACCACGTCCACGTCCTGGCTCTGGCGGCGTCCAAGTACTACGTCCATGTCCTGGCTCCTGCAGCATTCAAGTACCATGTCCACATCCTGGCTCCGGCGGCGTCCAAGTACCACGTCCACGTCCTGGCTCCAGCGGCGTCCAAGTACCACGTCCACGTCCTGGCTCCAGCGGCATCCCAGTACCACGTCCACGTCTTGGCTCCGGCGGCGTCCAAGTACCACGTCCACGTCCTGGCTCCGGCGGCATCCAATCACCACGTCCACGTCCTGGCTCCAGCGGCATCCCAGTACCACGTCCACGTCTTGGCTCCGGCGGCATCCAATCATCACGTCCACGTCCTGGCTCCGGCGGCATCCCAGTACCACGTCCACGTCTTGGCTCCGGCGGCATCCAATCACCACGTCCACGTCCTGGCTCCGGCGGCGTCCAATCACCACGTCCACGTCCTGGCTCCGGCGGCGTCCAATCACCATGTCCACGTCCTGGCTCTGGCGGCGTCCAATCACCACGTCCACATCCTGGCTCCGGCGGCATCCAAGTACTTGTCTTGCCGTTGCCCCGCGGAGGGTCATGAGTCCCGGCCCTATGTCCTGTAGCCAAGGAGGGGTCCCCTCTCTCTGTTCTGTGTGCGAGTCCCGGCCCTATGTTCTGTACCCAAGGAGGGGTCCTGACTCGGTGTTCTGTGTATGTGTCCAAGGTTCCATGTACCTGCTCTTCCAAGACTGAGGCTCTGTTTTCCATGTTTCTCCTCTCCCTAGCCCATGTCATGTCCATGCCTGGTTCTGGGGTCCGAGCCCGAGGCAAGACCCAGGTACTGGGTCCTTGCCCAGTCTCTGGCTTGGAGTCCATACCCTAGCCTCTTCATGTTTCCTCTAGTTCTGGGAGCCGATTCTGAGTCGAAGCCCAGACCCTTGGTCCCAGCCTAGTTGTAGTCCTTATCCCGTTTGCTATTCCTGCTTCTGTCTTGCTCTCCTAGTATCGTACAATAAACTAAACCTAAGTAACCTCACAAGATGTGTCTTGCATTTGGGTCCACCCTTGCTCCCCATGCCCCCGCCATTGTGACAGAACGCTCTTGCCAAACATGGACCCAGCAGACACAAACTGTTTTCCAAACTCTTGTCAGCCTGAAAGTCAAGGTGTTGTTCTGTTTTGCCCGCCATCCAAATCCCCCTGACCCACCCGGGTCATCGATAATACAAGCAAATCTGTTGGTCACCTGGAGGCTCCCATTGGGAGGGGGGGGGGTACTGTCATGGTCCGGATCAGGGTCTCTTTAAATTTACCTTGTTTATGTTATGATACGGACTGTTGATTCCCTGCTCCCTGTTGATTCCCTGTCGAGCCGTGTCCCTTGACTTTGGTGATTAGAGGCAATTAACGCTCGGCTGAACCAGTAGTTTATAATCTTCGGCGGGAGCGTCTGCAAAGTCTGCAAAGTCACAGCGTGCCAATGTCATCTGGCCGGAGCAAGCCTTGTCTCTGCCCGAAGCAAGCGTCGGTAATTCGCCTTTCCTCACCAGAGCAACCCTGTCCAGTTATCTGGAGATTCCAAGCACCACGTCCTGGCTCTGGCGGCGTTCAAGTACCACGTCCATGTCCTGGCTCCGGCGGCATTCGAGTACCACGTCCACGTCCTGGCTCCGGTGTCATCCAAGTACTACATCCAAGTCCTGGCTCCAGCGGCATCCAAGTGCAACATCCACGTCCTGGCTCCGGCGGCGTTCAAGTACCATGTCAAGTCCTGCCCTGGCAGCGTTCAAGTACCATGTCAAGTCCTGGCCCTGGCAGCGTTCAAATACCATGTCAAGTCCTGGCTCCAGCGGCATCCAAGTGCCACGTCCACGTTCTGGCTCCGGCGGTGTTCAAATACCATGTCAAGTCCTGGCCCTGGAGGCGTTCAAATACCATGTCAAGTCCTGGCCCTGGCGGCGTTCAAATACCATGTCAAGTCCTGGCCCTGGCGGCTTCCAGTTCTGAGTCTAGTCCTGGCCCTGGCGGTCTGTGTTTCCTCTCCTACTCCCTTATCTGAATCCCTTCTCTGCCCCTCTTGCCTCTAGCCCTCATCTGCAGACCCCGCCTGCACTTCCGTCTAGTTCCATCACCGGAGCTAGATAGGTACTGTCTGGTGTTCATTTGTGTTGGCCTTGTCTTGTCCTCACCTCTGTGGGTTAAGTCTGGCCGTCTTGCCATTGCCCCGCGGGGAGTCATGTCTTGTCTTGTCCTGTCCTCGCCTCCGTGGGGTAAGTCAGGCTGTCTTGCCGTTGCCCCGCGGGGAGTCATGTCATGTCTTGTCTTGTCCTCGCCTCCGTGGGGTAAGTCAGGCCGTCTTGCCGTTGCCCCACGGGGGGTCATGTCTTGTCGTGTCTTGTCCTCGCCTCCGTGGGGTAAGTCAGGCCATCTTGCCGTTGCCCCACGGAGGGTCATGACTCCCGGCCCTATGTCCTGTACCCATGTCTCCTCTAGTTCTGGGAGCCGATTCCGAGTCCAAGCTCAGACCCTTGGTCCCAGCCTAGTTGTAGTCCTGAGTCCTTATCCTGTTCGCTAATCCTGCTTCTGTCTTGCTTTCCTGGTATCGTACAATAAACTAAACCTAAGTAACCTCACAAGATGTGTCTTGCATTTGGGTCCACCCTTGCTCCCAAAGCCCCTGCCATTGTGACACTTTTACAATGCATTTAGTTGTTTTACAACTTCAGTTACATGTCCATTTCTCTCAGTCTCCTCAGAGATTTCTTGAGATACAATAGAAAAGCCCATCTAGTCTGTGCTGAGCCATTTAAACTGCCTTCTCCCATCAACCTGCACTGGGGCCGTAGCCCTCTGTACTCCTACTCTTCATGTACCTATCCAAACATCTCTTACACCTTGAAATTGAGCATGTATGCATCACTTGCACTGGCAGCTCATTCCACATTCTCACAACCCTCTCAGTGAAGAAGTTTCCCTGCATGCTCCCCTTCAACTTTTCACCTTTTACCCTTAACCCATGACCTCCAGTTGTAGTTTCACCCAATCTCAGTGGAAAAAGCCTGCTTGCATTTACCCTATCTATATCCCTCATACTTTTGAATACCTCTATCAATTCTCTTTGAATTTTTAAAAATTTTTCTTTGAAATTTGATATGCAAGTAAAGGTCAATGAAGGACCAAGATAGCTGAAGGGACAGTCAGTGATCACGGGAGAGGATTGTAGAGTACCAATATTTAACAGACTTTAGACGAAGAGAGTTCGGGCTGGAGTAAGTTAAAGAATGCCATAGAGGAAAGAAAATAATGTCATTTAAAGATAAAGCTACCATTAACATTGCAACAAACCTTCCTTATAGATCAATGAACACAGATGGTATCTGAGTATGAAATGGTATGGTTTTGATGACATTGATTCTAGAAAAGAAGCTGATTCAGGTACAAAGAACAAATGCTTCAACATAAAATATTTACACTGAGAAAACTTTCAATGCAAACATTGCAGCTGCAGGAATCAGAAATAACCGAAAATGCTGGACTTAAAAAGAAAATTTTGGAGAAATTCAGCAGTCCAGCAGCATTTGTGGAGGCGGAAGATGTAAGTTGATGTTTTGGGTCGAGACCCAGTATCGCGATTGTGAGAAGACAGGTTAGCTTGAATATTGGTATATACTGTAGCGATACATAAGGGGAGTGGAATAGAGGCTGGTAGGTCTTAGGTGGAACCATATATAAGGGGATGGAACATGTGAGAAAGGGAAAGGAAGAGGTGAATACAGGAAGAAGAAAATTAGGTGGGCAGATGAGTATGTGTGTAGCAGGAGAGCACTGGATTTGTGGGCTACTTGAGACAGAAAAAAAAATATTTTTACCATTGGGTTTTAAGCTACTCAAGCAGAATATGAAATAATATTCCTCCAATTTTCATTATGGGCTCTCCATAGCAATGAAGAAAAAACTGAGATTGTTGTGGGGATGAAAAAAAGAGTTTAAATGCAACTGAAAGCTCAAAATGGCCATTATGGCTGAATGCAGAGGAACAACAGTCACCTAGTCTCTGTTTGATTTCTGTGATGTTATGAAGTCACATTATGAGCACCAAATGCAGTAGCTCCGGTTGGGAAAATTGCAATGTGAACCTCTGCCTCACCTAGAAGAGCTGGATGGTGGTGAAGGGACATGTATTTCAAAGTTCAAAGTAAAAATTATCAGAGTAAGTACATGTCACCATATACAACCCTGAAATTCTTTTCCTGTGGGCATACATAGCAAATGTATAGAAAGGAAACTGTAAACAGGATCTGTAAACTATAAACATGAAAAACTGTAAACAGTAAACAAACTGTGCAAATGCAGGTAATAAATAAATAGCAATAAATAAAGAGCATGAAATAACATGATAACAGATTCCTTAAATGAGTGTAGTTATCTCCCTTTGCTCAAGAGCCTGATGCTTGAGGGATAGTAACTGTTCCTGAACCTGGTAGTGGGAGTCCTGAGACACTTGTACCTTCTACCTGATAGCAGCAGTGAGAAAAAAGCATGGTGGTGAGGATGCTACTTTTCTACAGCAATGTTTTATATAGATGTGCTCAATAGTTGGTAGTGTTTTACTTGTGATGTACTGGGCCAAATTCATTACATTTTGTCGGATTTTCTGCTCAGAGGCATTGGTGTTCCCATACCAGGCAGGAATGCAGCCAGTCAGTACAGTTTCTACCACACATCTATCGAAGTTTGCCGAGGTTTTTGATGACAAGCCAAATCTCTGCAGACTGCTGAGGAAGTAGAGCCACTGTCGTGCTTTCTTCACAATTATATTAATATGATGTGTCCAGGACAGGTCCTCTGAGATAGTGACACACAGAAATCTAAAGTTAATGACCCACTCCACCTCTGATCTTCCAATGATTACTGGCTCATGGACCTCTGATTTCCCTCTCCTGAAGTCTACAGTCAGTTCCTTGGTCTTACTGACACTGACTGACAGGTTGATGTTATTACACCACTCAGCCAAATTTTCAGTCTCCCTCCTGTATGCTGATTCATCATCACCTTTGATTCATCCCACATCAGCAAACTTGAATATAGTTTTGGAGTTGTACTTATCCACGCTGTTATAGGCATAAAGAGAGTAGAGCAGGTTGCTAAGTACACATCCCTGTGGTGCTCCTGTGCTGATGGAGGTTGTGAGAAGATGCTATTGCCAACCTGAACTGACTGAAGTCTACAAGTGAGGGAATCCAGGAAACAAATTGTACAAGAGGGTATTTTGACCTAGGTCTTGGAGTTTTACTGATTAGTTTAGAGGGGATGATGGTGTTAAATACCAAGCTGTAATTGATGAAGACCATCCTAATGTATGCATCTTTTGCTGTCCGGGTGTTGGTCATCACAGGTCTTCAGTACTTGGCCAGGTTCTCCGTCTGGACCGCATGCTTTCCTTGGATTCACTCTCTTGAAGGCAACCCACACGTCATCTTCAGTTACTGAGACCAAAGGATCATCGGGAGACATGGGAGTGTGCAATCATTTCTCCCTGTTCTGATGATGATGGCAAGCATAGAAAACATTGAATTACATTCTGATGTGCCCTAAGTCGCAAAATTTAACTTTATTGGAGGTTATGGCATTCAAACGCTGCCACAGCTATCGAGCATCCCTCATTGATTCCAGTCTAATCCGCTTCACCCGAGAGATGGCTTTCCAGAGATCATACCTGCACCTCGTAGCATTTTATGATCTCCAGACTTGGATATGGCTCTCAGCAAGTTCTGGATTTCATTCTTCATCCAGGGCTTCTGATTGGGGAAAGCTCTGAACAACTTCCTGAGGACACATTCATCCACAACTGTTTTAATATCGTTTGTAATGACCGTTGTCCTGGAATGAGTTCTTGAATATGGCCACTGACTCAAGACAATCCTGTAACCATTCCTCCTCCTGTTATCACCTCTTAGTTGTCTTGATCTCTGGAACCTTACTCTTTAGGTCTGTCTGAGTGCAGGTAGAAGGAGTAGAGGCAAATGATCCGACTTGTCAAAATGCGGTTTCGGGAAGGAATAATTGGCATCCTTATCATAGTGTAGCAGTGGTCTAGTGTGTCAGGACCTCTGGTGCAACAGGTTACGTGCTGTTGATAACTGGACAGAGTTTTCTTCAAACAGACCTGGTTAAAGTCACCTGCTGTACTTGGAAATTTGAATCTGCATTTGCCGGGAAAATTGCCGAAGCACAGGGAGGCATAGGTGAAGAGGAATAAGCAGACCACAACATCCTAAGGTAAGCATTCCCTGCGGACCACAGAAAGTAGGACGGGGGGAAGATGTGACTGATAGTGGGATTTCATTGGAGCTGGTAGAGGATGCTGTTTTGGATATGGAATCTGGTGTGGTGAAGGTGAGGGCTAAGGTAATAAACCATACAGGTGATCCCAATTATATCTTACCAACCTCTATCTCACTTCCATACTTATTGTCATATACTGGCAATCTTACCTGTGTTCTCTTAGACTCAGTCAGGGTCTCAACCTGTTACCATTTCTTTCCACAGCTGTTGCTGAACCTGCTGAGTGTTTTTTTCAGTGTTCTTGTTCAAGATTCCAGCACCTGCACTCTCTTCTATCTACAAATACTGGAGATATTCACCTCATCTGCCAGTTTCTGTGGATAGAGAAACAGGGTTAGATTTTTCAGGATCATATTTAACACAGAATATTACTTGATTGATGCTGTTCAGCCTGCTGAGTATTTGCAGTATGTTCACGTTTCCATCATAAGCATGATATTGTTGTTGTATGTATGAAGCATACATATCTGTACAGCCACTACACTCCGTGACACTTTATTAGGTACACCTGTACACACACTCATTAATGCAAATATCTCATTGATCAATCATGCAATAGCAGCTCAATACATAAAAGCATGTAGACATGATCAAGAGGTTCTGCTGTTGTTCTGATGAAACAGCAGAATAGGGAAGAAATGTAATCTAAGTGACTTTGACCATGGAATGATTCTGGGATTTTCTCACACAACAGTCTCTAGAGCAGTAGTTCCTAAACTTTATTGCATTACTGCCCCACTGGCTTCCAGACCACTTCCCCAGCACCTTCCTCTCCATTTCTGGCCATTACATAAAAACTATAAAGAACTTTTGATTTATGATGTAGAATGAAAGAAAATAGGAGCTTCAAATTAACAACATTGACAAATAATTGCAAAAATTATTCAAATCTCTTTAAATCTACAACCAAAATTATTTCTTTATTTAATTACTGTAAAAACAACTTTCATCAACAATTTTAAAGTGTACATTAGCAGTCCATCTACTCACTACTTTATTGATTTTTCACCTTTCAATGAGATGGATGGGTTGGTGCAGTGATATCAGCTTCTTAATATCATGCTGAATGTCACTCAGAGGGAGTCTCAAATCCCACATTCAGTAATTTAGAGTCTGTTTTGTTGCTTTGGAAGAAGTCAAGTGACTACACTGAAGCTGTGCTACACTAGATATGATGTTGGAAAGGCAATAAAGAACATACTGACCTTTTTCCACAATGTAGGATAGTGTTCAGAGATTTCTTTCTACAACCAAAAGGCTTGATATGATTTTTTGAACATTGGCTTCAGCTCGAAGTCATTTTGTAACAAGTTCAGTTCTTCCTCCATCCTTCCTGTTAACTCCTCCTTACAAGTGTTCAGGAATGGATTTATTACCCAATCTGGTATTTAGATCAAGCGAATATCCTGAAATCTCTCTGACATGTCTTTATGCAGCTCACCCAGGTGGGCACAATATACTTGGAGATCACAGTCTGGTATTCTTTCTTTCTCTTCCAATGCAGAGAGGCTCGGAAATTGGAAAAGGTTGCAATAACCGCTTAAACAAGGTTTGCTTTGGCAGAAATGTGGAAACAACTGATTTGAATTTGATAAGATTTGTTTAATTTATTGGCAATTGAAGATTGATTTAATTATTTGATTCAAAAATGGACAATTAAACAAGGAATCCACAAGTCAAAACAAAAATGGGAAACAGATCTGAATATTAATATTGATGAAACAAATTGGTCAAGACTGTGTCTTGACAATATGACAAATACAATAAACGTTCGACTTAAATTAGTACAATATAATGTTTTACACCAACTATATATTACACAGCAAAAATTAAATAGATTAAATTCAAACTTATCTGATCAATGCTTTCAGTGTAATCAAGAAATTGGTACTTTCTTACATTCTATTTGGTCTTGTTCCAAAATTCAACCGTTTTGGATAAATTTAAGAGTTTTATTGGAACAAATTACTGGAACTCAACTTCCACATAACCCTATATTATCTCTATCAGGTGATATTGAAGGGATAAAACTGAAACTTAAACTGAATAAATATCAGAAAGAATTTATAAAAATTGCATTGGCAGTAGCCAAAAAGGCTATAGCAGTTACTTGGAAATCAGATTGGTATTTAAGTATGGATCGTTGGAATAATGAAATTTCTAGTTGTATTCCACTTGACAAAATTACTTATAATTTAAGAGATAAATATGATACATTTTTGAATATTTGGCACCCATATTTACAAAAGATAGGATGGCATATTTAGTTGCTCCGATGATAAAGATGTTGGTCCCTTGGGGAAAGTAATAACTAGATATACTAAATTTATTTTGAATCCCATGGAGCATGTGGAAACTTTCCAATATCCAGGCAGTTCTTCTTTCTTCTTTCTTTTTCTTTTTTTTTTCAGATAGGGGTATATATCGGGGGGAAGGGTTAAGGGGAGGGGGAGGGTAGATATTATTATCCTATGTAATCATTTCGAAAACGCAATAAAAATTATATTAAAAAATGATTGATTTAATTAAACTTTGTGATTAATTCTGACAAATAAGCAATGTCATGTCTACTGTTCTTGAATTGATTACTGAGTGAAATGTTTAAGTCTTCAAAGAATTTTATCACAATTTCAAAAAGTGCATAAGAGCATTTCTTGCAGTTGCCTTTCAAGAGCCACCTGACTTCTGTGTGCAACGGCGAGCGTTCAAACTGTTCATTCTTCTCAGTACAAAGTTCTCAAAATAGTCAAGATTTGAAAGTCTGGGCCTTGATTTTATTTACCACCGTGATAACAGTATTTTATGATTTGAATAGCCAATCACTTACCGTAGGTTTTTCCAAAAACGAGTTTGTGATTTACACAGTGAATTTAGTTGCAGCTTTTTCTCAAGAAGGTAATAACCCCACTGTGATGTTGTCATTGATGGTGCCTCATCTGTTGCACAAGCAGAACGCTGGTGAGCAGAATGTCCTTCTTTTTGAAAAATTACTCAATAACCCTAAATATTGACTCACCCTTCATATCTTTTTCTCATTCATTTGCAAGTAACAACTCTTGAACCTTGCTTTCATCTTTTATGAAGTGAACATCACAAAAGAAGCAAAGATTCATTGCCTGGCAAATTTGACTCACCTAAATGCAGAGCAAGTTCTGCTCCCCTAAGTATTTGCACAATGTATCTGTCATAGTTATAGACATTTAACTATTCATTTTTGAATAGAACTGTCTCTGAGCAGAATCACTTTAATGATTTGGTCTAGTGACTTACACAAAACTATACTCAGAACTTCCTTTACTGCTGACGGAATCAGTTCGTCTTCAATTATATGGAGCTTTCCGATATAGCAATGAGCAATTTCTGTTTTATTGCGAAGTGCTGGCAAATATGTTTTGAAGTGTTTTCTGTTTCTGAAAGTTTTCACAAAGTGACTGCAAATAAGATAAGTTCTTGTTTGCTTTATAAGAGTGTATTCTCTTCAAATATTCAAGAAGCTTGGGTGGTTTCATTGCCTCATTTGAAAAAAAATCCTTTTACACACAAAAGATACATTTGGCTGCAGTTGGTTAGTTAGAGCTGGCGTGCATCCATATTTAAGGTACTCCACACTACACTGTCCATACTTCTTTTTCACTTAGTCTGTTTCTGTGATTTTCATTAAGGATCAGTGACCCCAGGTAATGACCTTTTGCTGAAGTCCAACCTCAAGCACAGCGATCAATAAAGGGGAAATTTACGACATCATAATAGCTCAGAAAAAACATGACTTACTGTCTTAAGGTACATACAATGGAGTAGTGATATCCTAGTTAGGCCATAGTCTAGAGAAATGCTGTCAAGACCATTTGAAAGGGCAGACTATGAACTTTACCCCATTATATTTCATACCCTAATCACTATTTGATTCGAGTATGGGAATGGTACTACCTAACACTACAGTAGTGAATGACAGTATTGCGCTGACTGGGCCCTGAAATAACATGATTTCTTCAGTGGAGATTTCTCATGATATGCCAAATACAGAAGTGTCACATTGCCTTTCAACAACTATAATGCACCTGGAGCAAAGTCTAAGAGAATGGTGGGTTAGCAAGAGATAAGGTGATTGTGATTATTATGATTATGATTATGATTATGAGGACACGCAGTCCTCTGTTATTGTCATTTAGTAATGCATGCATTAAGAAGTGATACAATGTTTTTCCAGAATGATATCACGGAAACACATGACAAACCGAATTAAAACCACATAATTATAACATATAGTTACAACAGTGCAAAGCAATACTGTAATTTGATAAGTCAGACCACGGCACGGTAAAAGTCTCAAAGTCTCTCGAAAGTTCCATCATCTCACGCAGACGGTAAACCTCCAGCGCCGCCAACTTGCGGATACAGCATACTGGAAACATCCGACCACAGTCCGACTCCAAGTCTGTCCGAAAACTCCGAGCCTCCGACCAGCTCTCTGACACTGAGCACCGAGCACCATTACTGCCAAGTGCTTCGACCCCAGCCCCGACAACAGGCAGTAGGCAAAGCCGATTATTTGGGGCCTTCCCCTCCAGAGATTCTCAATCGCACAGTAACAGTGGCAGCGAAGCAGGCATTTCAGAAGTTACTCCAGGTGTTCCTCCGTGCTGCTCATGGCTGTTTCCATCAAATCCAGATTGTGCACGGCTCCCTAGTTACACATACGATATTCATTCGGAACAGCTGTGCGCACTGCATCGCACCACCATCTTCTTCTGGTGAAAGAGAAGATATGATTATGTGATCATTTTAATCAGTTATGATGCACTAAGGATCAATTGCTTATATGTAATTTATTTCTTAGATTAAGCCTAAAATCCCTCAGCAGCCGTCCTGCTCACAATCGACCTCCCACTTCCCCCCTTATCTTTATCACCCTCTTAGGAACTCCCACTGCCCACAGGGGGTAATAGCACCCATTTTAGAGTCCAGAGTCTAATAGAGTCGTGTGAAAAGCAAAAAAAAAATCAGTGAGCAGCAGTTCTGTGAGCAAAGACTACTTGTAATGAGAAGGACCAGAGGAGAATGGTCAGTCTGGTTCAAACTGACAGGGAAGCGACAGTAATTCAAATAACCACACTTTATAATTGTAGTGTGAAGAAATGCATCTCTGAAAGCACAAGACATAAAATCTTGAAGTGGTTGGGCTGCAGCAGCAAAAGACCATATCCAGTTCTACTCCTCTACCTAATTAATTGGTCACTGAGTGAAAGCAAATATTTATGCACCATCTGCTTCAACTGTGACAGTGGTTCCAGAAAGGAATAGAACTATTGGTAAGGTAACAGAATTTAGGGTAATCCAAGTTCACTCTCATTTGCTTTCTCAGTGGACCATTTTGTCTTCTTTTCCCATTAACACAGTAAGGTGTTCCACAGGCTTTAAATAAAGCATTATATTGATAAAGAGATAGATGGATGATCATTAGAATGTCAGGATTGAAAACATTGAAATTGCTGAGACAAAGTATGTAGCATGAACGTACTTACACCCCAAGAATAATTCAAAAAATTACCATTCCGTGCATAACTCACTATCAAAATTTTTCCGATGAGGTGGTTACAGGATTTAACAATCATGGTACAAATGTCATTCACATGATATTACTTCGCTATTCTGCTTAATGCCTCAGTACAATTGAATGTGTAATATTTCTGCATGACAACCCTTTGCTATCTGTTAGAAGCACCAACTCCTTGCAAGTATATGAATGCCAAACAAATTCATTGCATGGTACGCAGTTGATCATTGCAACAAACTGGACTGTGCTTTGCTGATTATTTCTTGATTTGGTTAATAGCTCATTGATTTTCCATCATTATTACAAGAGCACCATCATTACAAAGAAAGGAGAGTTTTTCCCTCCAGCACAATGCTGCACGCGCTGAACAATTATTGCAGAAGTTATAAATGGTATATCCCATGCAAACAAATCCTTCTCCAGATCCAGTGAATCATTAAAGATGTTTAAATAAAAATAAGTGTGCATGAAAGCTGATTTAGCTGACAACTATATTGATGAATTTAGCAGGAGTACATAAATTGTAAATTGATCTGCTTGACAGTTAATAATATCATATTTAGTGAGGTTCTTCACAACTGTGTATTCTCAGGTTATTTTTTAAATTGGGTTTTTCAGATAGCTGTGTGTTCACAGGTTATTTATCTATCGGGGTACCAGTCTGTGTGTGCATCCCTGTGCCAGTTATTAATTGGTCTACCTATGCATCCCTAAGCTTATTATTTATTGTGGGTGTCATGCTCCAGCTGTGCGTCCCAGGGCTAGTTATTCTTAATTCGTCTGACACTGTTCTATACCAGAATGTTGCGGATGGCAGTCTGTTCATTGCCAGCAATAACCGGATAACTCTTACGTCCATGTTCTATGAACAGTGACCATTATGTAATGGGTAAACTGCATCACCTTTGTGGTAGAGTGGTTCTTTCATTCCCTATTGTGCGTGGGAGACACTTAACCCTGGTCTGCGCTGCTGAAAACGGATTATGCACAACACATAGCCTTCGTTGATGGTAAACGTATCCTGGGTGGAACTTTTCCTGTGAGTAAAGCAAATCTGGGATCTTACTGGTCATCAGGTGTCTGGGTCACTGATACTCGAAACCAATCAGCAGAAGAATCTTGACGCAAATCTTGAATGGATTCACTGTTTTCAACAGCATACTTTCGTGGAGTAAATGAACATCCAAATTTGTTTTGCTCTGATTAAAATATCTGCAAAGAGGAGTATTTGGTGGGACAGGACAAGAATTTTCTTTGCTCAGAAGTATCCATGCCACACATCCTTACCACAAGCCTGTCACTATAGTGGGATTTAAATTTGTGTTTTTGAAGCAATCCAAGCTTCTGCTCATTGGTCGACTTACTCAGCAATGTTTGGTAAAGATCTAGCGTTGTTAATTTTAAGATGTATAATTTTCAAGGTCTGTAAGGGTGCATATAAATTGAAGTCCATGTGGAGTATAGATACAGACTCTTTCAGGCTAGTCACTGAAATATCAAGCCTTCTTCATGTGTTTAAATTAATTCCTTACTCTATTAGATGAAGCTGCTTGCAAACAGCTGTCAAAATTTGATGTGCCTGGCATTTATTAAAAGCTTTGTTCCATCCACGTTGAAATTTATATGTTTTAAATGTCAGTGCTCAAAATCATTTAATATCCTGCCCAGCTTCTTTCCCACTCCATACCCTTCATTTGAATGCATTTTTTTGACATTCAAAACAATTTTCTATTTGTGTAAACCCCTTCTAATTCAGCCCTTTACCAAATTTGTACTTGAATTATAGCCCAGTTGTTCACTTCCCAAAATTCAAACATTTTTCCAGTGTATTCCATGATTCCTCTATGTCATGTGTTCAGTGCTAATCCTCCCATTGCATTTCAACGTTTTTATCTTTACATTTTCACTATTACTTAATAATAGATGTTAATTGATCACAATACCCAATACCTCATATTACATAGTCTGTTTCCTCATTGCAAATATTTACTTGAATCCCAAGTTCTTCAGACCTATTTCATGATCACCTAACATCCTCCTACCTGGCCCAAGTTAATTGGCATTTCCATTGCTCATCCACATCTTTTGAAGTTACTGTATCTCCTTGTATGGGCA
This sequence comes from Mobula hypostoma, assembly GCF_963921235.1. Taxonomy (NCBI): domain Eukaryota; kingdom Metazoa; phylum Chordata; class Chondrichthyes; order Myliobatiformes; family Myliobatidae; genus Mobula; species Mobula hypostoma. The sequence goes on along the minus strand of NC_086101.1, from coordinate 131,950,320 downwards.
GAATTGACTATAACCACGAAAGGAATGTTGATCCTTTGATAAGCTTAAATTTCTACCAGGTTAAACTTCAAGTGAAGCTAGTCCCTCGGGAGGCTCTGCATCCTGAACCACTACTCATGGAAGACACCACACAAACTTAATCATCCGGGTTTATGTTTCACAGAAATTGAACAACATAGGTCAAAACCTTGCAAGTTCGAGCTATGCCTCTGAGAATGAAACTTAAAAATTGGATGTGGCATATCAGCGCAGTAATGATGGAATTCTGCCTTCCAGATGAAAATTTGAGCTGAGCTTCTGCCTGGTGTTAGGTGGATGTCATGCTAAAGCATTACTTGAAGGAAAGCAAGAGCATCATTCCTCGTGCACTGGCAAATCTGCAAGACTTGCTCAATATTACTAAACTGATTTTCCGATTATTATCATATTTCTGTCTGCAGAAGATTGAATTGTGCACAAAGGCTATTGTTTCTTTTTCATTTGAACAATGATTGTATTGCTAAAGAGCTTCATTTGCTGCAAGGTGCTTTGATGAATTTTGATGTCATGAAAACAGAATATAAATGTAAGTCTTTCTTTCTTTGGTTCACCTCTTTCCTAATTCATTTTGTCATTACATAATTTCCACTTCCACCTGAACTCTGAGAATCCATAAACTCAACTTCTGTCAATAAGGTCCACTTTAAATCAATCCCACCCCAAAAGAACAGAAATATGATTGTTAAGAAGACCGATTTCTACAAAATGGATTTCCGTTTGGGGAATGCAGTTAGCGAAAATTGTCAGTATGGACCAGACATATTTAAAACAGAACGTGGTACCTGTTCCGACGGGACAGGTTGCACCTGAACTGGAGGGAGACTAACATCCTTGTGGGAAGGTTTGCTAGTGCTGCTCCGGAGGGTTTAAACTAGATTTGCAGGGGAAGGGGAACCAGAGTGTTGGAGAAGATACTGAGGTGGAGGAGGATAAAGGTCATGCGAGAGCTGCAAGTATAGTGCATGGAGTAAAGCCAGATCTAACATTTAAAGAGACTTTGAGGAAAGAGAAGCAGAAAAAAGGGTGTAAAGACAGTAAGGTAGAAGGGCTAAAGTGTGTGTACTTCAATGCAAGAGGTATCAGGAACAAAGGTGATGAACTGAGAGCTTGGATACATACATGCAATTATGATGTAATGGCCATTACAGAGACTTGGCTGGCACCAGGGCAGGAATGATTTCTCAATATTCCTGGATTTCAGTGCTTAAAAGGGATGGGGGGGGGGCGGCGGGGAAGGGAGGAGGGGTGGCATTGCTGGTCAGGGATATTATTACAGCTACAGAAAGGGTGGGTAATGTAGCAGGATCCTCTTTTGAGTCAGTATGGGTAGAAGTCAGGAACAGGAAGGGAGCAGTTACTCTATTGGGGGTATTCTACAGGCCCCCTGGTAGCAGCAGAGATACCGAAGAGCAAATTGGGAGGCAGATTTTGGAAAGGTGCAAAAATAACAGGGTTGTTATCATGGGTGACATTAACTTCCCTAATATTGATTGGCACCTGATTAGTTCCAATGGTTTAGACGGGGCATAATTTGTTAAGTGTGTCCAGGACGGATTCCTGTCACAGTATGTTGACAGGCTGACTAGGGGGAATGCCATACTAGATCTAGTATTGGGTAACGGACCGGGTCAGGTCACAGATCTCTCAGTGGGTGAGCATCTGGGGGATAGTGACCACCGCTCCCTGGCCTTTAACATTATCATGGAAAATGATAGAATCAGAGAGGACAAGAAAATTTTTAATTGGGGAAAGGCAAATTATGAGGCTATAAGGCTAGAACTTATGGGTGTGAACTGGGATGATGTTTCTGCAGGGAAGTGTACTATGAACACATGGTCGATGTTTAGGGATCTCTTGCAGGATGTTGGGGACAAATTTGTCCTAATGAGGAAGATAAAGAATGATAGGGTGAAGGAACCATGGGTGACAAGTGAGGTGGAGAATCTAGACAGGTGGAAGAAGACAGCATACATGAAGCAAGGATCAGGTGGGTCTATTGAGGAATATAGGGTAGCCAGAAAGGAGCTTAAGAAGGGGCTGAGGAGAGCAAGAAGGGGGCATGAGAAGGCCTTGGCGAGTAGGGTAAAGGAAAACCCCAAGGCATTCTTCAATTATGTGAAGAACAAAAGGACGACAGGAGTGAAGGTAGGACCGATTAGAAATAAAGGTGGGAAGATGTGCCTGGAGGCTGTGGAAGTGAGCAAGGTCCCCAATGAATACTTCTCTTCAGTATTCACCAATGAGAGGGAACTTGATGACAGTGAGGACAATATGAGTGAGGTTGATGTTCTGGAGCATGTTAATATTAAGGGAGAAGAGGTATTGGAGTCGCTAAAATACATCAGGATGGATAAGTCCCCAGGGACTTACAGAATATTCCCCAGGCTGCACCACAAGGCGAGAGAAGAGATGGTTGAGCCTCTGGCGAGGATCGCTATATCCTCGTTGTCCACGGGAATGTACCGGAGGATTGGAGGGAGGCGAATGTTGTCCCCTTGTTCAAAAAATGTAGTAGGGATAGTCCGGGTAATTATAGACCAGTGAGCCTTACGTCTGTGGTGGGAAAGTTGTTGGAAAAGATTCTTAAAGATAGGATCTATGGGCATTTAGAGAATTATGGTCTGATCAAGGACAGTCTGCATGGCTTTGTGAAGGACAGATCATGTCTAACAAACCTGACAGAGTTCTTTGAGGAGGTGACCAAGCATATAGATGAGGGTAGTGCAGTGGATGTGATCTACATGGATTTTAGTAAGGCATTTGACAAGGTTCCACACGATAGGCTTATTCAGAAAGTCAGAAGGCATGGGATCCAGGGAAGTTTGGCCAGGTGGATTCAGAATTGACTTGCCTGCAGAAAGTAGAGGGCTGTGGTGGAGGGATGGAGGGAGTACATTCGGATTGTCCCACAAGGATCGGTTCTAGGACCACTAATTTTCATGATTTTTGTTAACACCTTGGATGTGGGGGTAGAAGGGTGGGTTGGCAAGTTTGCAGATGACACATAGGTTGGTGGTGTTGTGGATGGTGTAGAGGATTGTCGAAGATTGCAGAAAGACAATGATAGGATGCAGAACCGGGCTGAGAAGTGGCAGATGGAGTTCAACCTGGGGAAGTGTGAGGTGGTACAATTTGGAAGGACAAACACCAAGGCAGAGTACAAAGTAAATGGCAGGATACTTGGTGCTGTGGAGGAGCAGAGAGATCTGCGGGGTACGTGTCCACAGATCCCTGAAAGTTGCCTCACTGGTAGATAGGGTAGTTAAGAAAGCTTATGGGGTGTTAGCCTTCATAAGTCGAGGGATAGAGTTTAAGAGTCGCGAGGTAATGTTGCAGCTCTATAAAACTCTGGTCAGGCCACACTTGGAGTACTGTATTCAGTTCTGGTTGCCTCACGAAAGGAAGGATGTGGAAGCATTGGAAAGGATACAGAGGAGATTTACCAGGATGCTGCCTGGTTTAGAGAGTATGCATTATGATCAGGGATTAAGGGAGCTAGGGCTTTACTCTTTGGAGAGAAGGGGGATGAGAGGAGACATGATAGAAGTATGCAAGATGTTAAGAGGAATAGATAGAGTGGACAGCCTGTGCCTCTTCCCCAGGGCACCACTGCTCAGTACAAGAGGACATGGCTTTAAGGTAAGGGGTGGGAGTTCAAAGGGGATATTAGAGGAAGGTGTTTTTACTCAGAGACTGGTTGATGCGTAGAATGCACTGCCTGAGTTAGTGGTGGTGGCAGACACACTAGTGAAATTTAAGAGACTACTAGACAGGTGTAAGGAGGAATTTAAGGTGGGGGGTTATATGGGAGGCAGGGTTTGAGGGTCAGCACAACATTGTGGGCTGAAGGGCCCATACTGTGCTGTACTATTCTATGTCCTCTATGTATTTGATCATAAACTTGTATTCAGCAGAACAAGCTGGGAACAAGGTTTCTAGACATGGGCCAAGTTTGTCTTTGTCTGTACTGGTCTGACTCGACTTTAGTGCCTACACTTGTTATATTTTTCAGCTTGCCTCTCCTGTTTTTCAAAGGTCACAATAGTCAAGTAAATGCAGGTCAGGAGCCAACAAGAAAATAGTTAATGTTGTGATGCAGGAAACAAATCCAATCTTTCCAAATTCTCCTTATAGCGACGACTGTCCGATTCAGGCAGCATCCTGGTGAACCTCCTTTGCGTCCTCTCCTTTCCACATCCCTCCTATAATAATTTGATCACAGAGCTCGCTCCCACAAACAACCATGAGAAAATAAATGGATCTATTTGATTAAGAGGTAAATAAATTTCCAGAACTTTGGTGGGAACATCATTGATTTTCTGGAGAAGGTGTTTTTTTTTCCACATGCTTCAGGGAATAATTTACCGGAAAGGCAGCATCTGTGATACAGTTACATTCCCCGCCCAGAGAATATAGGATACTAATCATCATAACCCAGGAACTGGCCCATTAGACTAATTCCATCTGCCTTCATGGAATACATTTTCTGTATTCCGTCATGTTTATGTGCCCACCTCAATGCCTCTAAAACATACCTGTGGTGTCTGCAGCCACCACCGACCCTGACAGCCCTATCCAGGTCACCTGCTACTTTTCGTGTAAGAAGAAACCTGCATCTCCAATAAACTTTCCCCTTCTCCTTTCAAAGTTGTACATTCTACTATTCAACATTGTACCATGGGAAAGAGACTCTGACTGTCTGCCCTAACCATGCTTTTCACAATTTCATGAATTTCTATCAGGGTTCTCCTCATCCTTCACCACTCCAGAGAAAACATTTCAAGTCTGTCCAACTTCTCTTTACAACTAATATTAATCTAAGCAGCGTCCTGGTGAACCTCCTCTGCGCTATTTCTAAAACCTCCACAGCCTTCTCAGAACTGAAATCATTATTCCAAATGCTGCCAAATAGAAGTTTTACATTTGACTACAACATAGCTTTCTGATTCAATGACTGATTAAGGCAAGCATGATATGTATCTTCTTAATCATCCATCTACTTGTACTGCCACTTTCTGGGAGGCACGACTTGGACACCAAGATCCCTCTGTTCTTCAATGTACATGTGGGCCTTACCATTTACTGTGTACTGTCCTTAAATTTGACCTACCAAAGTGTGGCATGTCACACTTACCCAGGCTTCAATCCATTTGCCATTTCTCCACTCATATCAACAACTGATCTATATCTTGCTGTATTCTTTGACAACCTTCTTTACTATCTATAACCCCACCAATATTTAAATCAAACTTACCAATCAGCTCATCTGCTTTTTAGTCCTAATCATTTGCATGTATCACAAATAACAGAGGTCCTAGCGCTGATCACTGCACAAAATCACTGATCACAGACCTCCAGTCTGAATAACAACCTTCCACTATTACTCATAGTCTTCTGTGGCTAAGTCAGTCTTGAATGTAATCTACCAAGGATACCATACACATAAACCTTCCAGATCAGCCTATCATGAGGGTTTTCATCAAAATCCAGAATGAGAACATCCAAACTTCTAACCACTTCATCTTTGTCACTTCCTGAAAAACGCAACGAAATTTGTAAGACATGAGCTATCTACCCCTTACAAAGCCATGTTGACTATCCCAAATAAGTCTATGCTTTCCCAGACGTGAGTAAATACTATTCTGTCACAATAGTTTTCCCAACACTGATGTGAGACTCACCAGCTTATAAATTCCTGAATTGTGCCTATTCCCAACTAAATTAAAGAAAAACACTGGCTATTTTACAGTTCTCTGTGACCTCACCAGTCATTGGAGAGAATGCAAAGATCTTTGCCATAACCCTAGAAATCACCTCTCTTGCCTTTCTCAACAATCTAGACTTCATCAGTTTCATGGGAATTTTCCACCTTAATGTTCTTTAATGCATACAACATTTACTCCTTTTTGACCTCTATATATATTAAAATATCAGCATGCTCAATCCTGATCTTACTATCCTCTATATCCTTCTCCTTGGTGAATACTGATGTAAAGTACTTGTTTGATACCTCACCCACATCCTATGGCTTCAGGCATAAAATTCTTTGTTTATGCATTGGATGGTATAAATGTTTAAGTCTCAGAAATGATACTTTATACTTTATTGTCGCCAAACAATTGATACTAGAGCGTACAATCATCACAGCGATATTTGATTCTGCTCTGCGTGCTCCCTGGAGTACAAATCGATAGTAAATATTAAAAAGTTAAATTATAAATCATAAATAGAAAATAGAAAAGGGAAAGTAAGTTAGTGCAAAAAAAAACCAAGAGGCAGGTCCGGATATTTGGAGGGTATGACCCAGATCCGGGTAAGGATCCGTTCAGCAGTCTTATCACAGTTGGAAAGAAGCTGTTCCCAAATCTGGCCGTACGAGTCTTCAAGCTCCTGAGCCTTCTCCCGGAGGGAAGAGGGATGAAAAGTGTGTTGGCTGGGTGGGTCATGTCCTTGATTATCCTGGCAGCACTGCTTTGACAGCGTGCGGTGTAAAGTGAGTCCAAGGATGGAAGATTGGTTTGAACCCATAGCTTCCAGTGTCAGAGATGAGAGCATGTCTGACTGATCCCATGTGGCTGAACACAAGTGGCTGGGAAGGAAAATTAAATACCTCGCTTCCAGCTTGTCAAGTCAACTGGAGTTTATTGTCATATGCATAAGTATGATGAGCTACAGGTATAATGAAAAACTTGCTTGCAGCAGAATCATAAGCAGATAGCTTCAGACAGAACACAGAATATAAATTCCTTAACGTCAACAAAACAAAAGAGGTGGTTATTGACTGCAGGAAAATGAATGGTGCACATACTGCTGTTTATATCAATGGTGTTGAAGTCAAGAGGGTTGATGAGAGTGTCAAGTTCCTAGGAATGAACATCACCAAGAGCCTGTCCTGATCCGACACGGTGACACTATGGCCAAGTAAGATCATCAATCTTTACTTCCTCAAGAGGCTAAAGAAATTTGCTGTATTCCCTTTGACCATCACCATTATTTAATGTTGCACCAAGGAAATGTTAAAGTTATAATCAGGAAAGTCGATTCTAGCCTGCAAGACCTGCTGCTTTCACAGCTTTACCCAACGATTCCACTTCAAGTGGAATTCCTTAATTATTAATTTTTAATACAGTAATGCAGTTGCTACTCTAAATTTCAGCACAATTGAAATTGTGTTTGCATCTGGATGGCATGCTTCCTGTATACCGTGATAGCTAACTGCTTTGTCCTGCTTCAGGTGCATTTGATACCCTTGAGAATTCATTTGGTGATGGACTATTTTTCGCTTTGTATGCAGGATAATTATCGTGGCATCTTTGTGGCTTGGATATCTGCCACATTCATCACATTTTATGCTTTTCATATCAGCAGATCAAAGTCATTACACACACAAAAGGATCAGAATAAAGTGCATTCACAGACCCTTACAGTTATATCATACCGATGCTTTTCATCTCTATCAGTTCTTAATTGTGACCCATCAAAGTCAGAGAGATTAGATTGGAAATGGATGGAGAAAAGAAGTGGTAGACCACTGGAAGCTCAGGGCCACTGTTAAGGATTGAATGGTTTCCCCCAACCATGAACACCTACTGGTCAAACATTGTCCATTCTAATTACTTACGGAGTTCTCCTCCATAATTCTGGTGTTTACATACTACCAGTGGCCGACTATAATCAAGCACATGAGATACTGCAGGATGCTGTCTCCAAACAAGAAACAGTCCATCCCGATGCATTTCAAATCATACTCGGGGACTTCAATCAGTCTTGTTTGAAGAAAACCCTGCCCACTTACCATCAGCATATAACTTGCAGCACCAGACGTCCCAATGCACTTGACCACTGTTATACTAAAATATGGAATGTCTACCGTTCCATGCCCAGACCACACTTCAATAAATCTGATCATTTGGCTATCCTTTTTCTACCTGCAGACAGGCAGACGCTAAAGAGCAATACTCAAGAGGTTACGGCATCAAAGAGTTGGTCTTGGGAGGCAGAGCTATGGGATTTCTTCAACTCAGTAGAATGGGCCATGTTCAAGGACTCATCTGTGGATCTGAATGATTACACCATGGTTGTCACAGACCTTATTAAAACAGTTGTAGATGAAGGTGCCCCACAAAATCATTCAGACTTCCCCAACCAGAAGCCTTGGATGAACCATGAGATCTGTAAAGAGATGTGAAAATTAGCAGTCCCAATACTGACCCTATGGAACTTCACTAGTCATTGGTAGCCAGCCAGCAAAGGCCCCTTTATTTCCCATTCGCTGCCTCCTGACTGTCAGCCATTCCTCTATCCATGCCAGTATCTTTCCTGTAATGCCTTAGGATTTTATCTTGTTAAGCAGCCTCATGTATGGCACCTTATCAAATGCCTTCTGAAAATCCAAGTAAATAACATCCACTGCTTCTCCCTTATCCACCCTACTTGTTACTTCCTCAAAGAATTATAACAGAAAGCATGCTGACTTTGACTTATTTTATCATTAGTTTCCAAGTACGTTGAAGAAAGAATCAAGTTCACGTTTAACTATCATTCAGCCATACATGAATAAAGCCAAATGAAACAGCATTCATCCAGGGCCAAGGTGAAAACATACACATCACAAGGCACACATACCACATTCAAGATTGCAGACAAACCTATAGTCATGCAAAATAAAAGTGGCTAATCTGCCGCTTAATGAAGTGGTCAATAAGTGTACGGCATTTACCTTCTTCTGCTGTTGCCCATTCACATCAAGGGTTGGCATGTTGTGCATTCAGAGATGCTCTTCTGAAGACCACTGTTGTAACACATGATTACTTGAACTCTTGCTACCATTCTGTCAATTTACAGCAGTTTGGCTATTTTCCTCTGGCTTCTGTCATTAACAAGGTATTTTTGCCCACAGAACTTCCACTCATTGGATGTTTTATTGTTTTACTGTAACCTCCAGGGACTGTTATGTGTGAAAATACCAAGAGATCAGCAATTTTTGAAATGCTCAAACAGCCCATCTGGCACCAACAATCATTCTACAGCAGGTGAGATCACATTTCTTCCCTATTCTAATACTTGGTCTGAACAACTGAACCTCTTGACCATGTCTGTATAGTTTAATGCATTGAGTTGCTGCCACCTGATTGGCTGAATATATAGCTGCATTAATTTGCAGGTGTAAAGGAGTATCTAATAAAGTGACCAATGTATGTAGATGAGGCAGATTTAAAATCGGGGAATAGGGCATGTTTGGCTGAGCTGATAATAAATAAGCTGCAGGATCAGCCGATTGACTGACACCCTGGGAGCAAACTTTCCAGGCATGGTTTAAATTTGTCTTTTGAAAAACTTGTCTGACCTGATTTTAACAACCACTCAGATTATACTACCTTTCTGTGTTTCTCTGGTTTTCCAGTGGTCATAACATTCATGTAAATATCTGCTATGATTAACATAGTACACACGATTGGAAAATCTTCAATAGACAAATCAGAAAACCGACGTATAAAACACTTGAAATACCTGCTTTAACAATTCCAAAAATATGAAATATTTAACCTTTTTATTCAACTTAATGATCCCTTTCAGATTTGTTATCATTTGGCCAATTCCAAATTCTTTCTATTTTAATTTCTAAAGGCTTCATAAAAAATACCTCTTTTTTATCCAAGAAATTGCACCTATTATCAGTTGCAACCAACAACTTCTAGTCACGAGGGTGGGGGGCATTAGGAGGGGACCCAAATGCAAGACACAGATACTGAAGTACTAGGAACAGGACAAGGTTTATCATGAAAGCAAGTGGAGTCAGGAAGAAACGACAGGCCTTGGACGAGACAAGGACACCGGGCCTGGGCTAGGACTAAGACTAAGAAAGCGGGACCAGGACAAGGAACTTGGAACTAGGAGCCTGGGCTAGGACTCTGAGCCAGAAACTGGACAGGGACCCAGAACTGGGTCTTGACTTGGGCTCGTACCCTGTATCTAGGCGAGGACTCGGGACTAGGATCCTGGCAAGGACAGGACAAAGTACTCCAGCACAGGACGAGGTACCCCAGCACAGGACAAGGTACCCTAGCACAGGACAAGGAATCTCCGGCACTGGGCTGGGCGAGGAAGTCCTGGGCTGGGTGAGGCACCGGAACTAGATGAGGACACGAAGCTCAGATTTGGACAGGGCTGGAACATGGTGCCTGGACTTGGTCTTGGAACACAGGAACACAGAGCCTTGGATGTGGACTGGACGCTCAGAGCCTTGGACATGGACTGGACGAGGTACTCCAGGGCAAGACGAGGCTCTTGGACTAGGTTTGGCTCAGCTCTTCGACTCAGCTTGGTTAGGCTCTTGGGAACGGAGCCAGGATTCCTCCTTGGAACGCAGGACCAGGACCCTTTCTAGGACGCAGAGCCGGGATGACTGCCGAGGACACTTGCCGAGGAACTGCAGAGGTAAACTGCTGAGGGACTCCTGGACTGGACAAGGGACATGGACAGGACGAGAACGCGAAGCCTTGACTTGGACAGGACTGGAAAACGGCACTTGGAACTTGGAACACAGGAACACAGAACACAGAGCCGGGACCCCTCCTTGGGAACAGGACTTAGGGCCGGGACTCTTCTTTGACACAGACACCCAACACGGGGACACAGAAAGATAGTTCCAAACTCAACAATAGATAGTTCCTTATCTTGGCATGGCAAGGCTCTGGTCTCACTCCAGCTGTTGAACTTGACGGGGATGCAGGTGAGGCTTCAGAAGGGGAAGGGAATAGTCCAGCAGGGAATCCTTGGTTTGAGAGGTATTTATATACCAGCCCAAAACGAGAATCAGATGCCTCAATTAAGGCACCCAATGGAACAAGGGAAAACAGGAAAACCTGGAATAAGGAATCGACGGTCCGGACCCTGAACCGGAATGCAGAGTTCGCAGACCGGACCATGACACTTCTAATATGATGAGTATTATGAGGATGCCTATTTGATATTGGACATTCAGTAATGATCTACAAGGTCAATGATTCGGGCAGAAGATTTCAAGCTGGATATGGACAAGTACAGTGGCTGGAGTAGATGACATTATCAGGTGCCAGGAGAATGCTTTTCACTATGTTGGTAATTGTAGGAAAATAATACAGCAATGATCTATGATCCATCAATGTTTCATGGTTTAGGACGGTATCTAGTTTGTATCGTTCCTAGTCAGTGAGCTGCACGTGATGGAGGAGAAATTCAACCTGAGTTGCTTATGTTAAGTAGGCACAGAAAGAGTTGGCTCCACGTCATAGTCAGCTCCCAAAGGTAGAGATTTCAAAATAGAGGTGAGTTAGAAAATTAAAGTGACACATGAATGGAATTCAGGCTGAGCAAGGGTGGACCACAAAACAGTCACCGGGATGTACTTGGTTCCCAGAGATTTGAAAAGCTGTGAATAGAAGTTCTTGTTCTTTACTTTTAGGCAACCTTACAGATGAAAACATTTCCACCAGATCTGCTAATCCAAACCTTTCATCTTCTTAAAATCTTCCAACAGCTCACTTTCTTTGATTTCAATCGAGAAACCTGCAGAGGTCTCTGTAACTCTGGATGAGGTAGCCATTGAAAGTTCCATGTTAGAGGCTTTTGCTACCCAGATCTTGAATTCAGAACATGGGCAAATTGCCTACATTATTTAGTAACCTAATCAAGTGAGCTAACAGTGGTATTTTTGAAATATGGTAGCTATTTAGGTGCAGTATGTTAAAGGTAGAAATTGTCCTTTAGTAGGCTACACAAGTTGTATAATAAGTATGAGAAAGTTTGCAGATGCAGGAAATCCAAAGCCACAAATACAAAATGCTGGAGGAACTCAGCAAGTCAGGCAGCATCTATGAAAATAAATAAATAGTTGATCTTTTGGGCCAAGATCATTCTTCAGGACTGAAAAACAAGGAGAAAGATGCCAGAATAAAAGGGTGGGTGAAGGGGAAGGAGGATAGCTAGAATGTGATAGGTGAAGCCTGATAGGTGGGAAAGGTAAGACTGGAAAGGAAGGAATTTGATAGGAGAGGAGAGTGGACTATCGGAGAAAGGAAGAAGGAGGGTCCCAGGGGAGGTAATGGACAGGTGAGGAATGGTAGGAGGCAAGAGTGGGATTAGAAGAAGTGAAGAAGGGGAAGGATTTTTTTTACCAAAAGAAGAATTCAATATTCATGCTATCAGGTTGGAGGCTACCTAGACGGGATATAGGTTTTTGCTTCTCTACCCTAAGAGTCATCTTGGCACAAGATGAGACCATGAACTCACATGTCAAAACAGGTATGGGAATCGAGTAAGTGACAAGAACACCAACTGTTATCCACTGCAGCAAAAAAAGGCCTCAAACTATCACTGTATGTTTTAATGTTTTATGTAAGGTATTACCTAACTGTAAAAATCCATATATAAGCAATGTCATGAATCATTGCATTGCTAAATGAAGTGCAGTCAGGTTAATTAGAGGATCAGAGTGAGTTACGATCACTGAGTAATGGAGGTGACCCAGGGTGGAATGAATAGGTGTGGATGTCTTGTCATTGTACATAGGTAGTGGGCAAGTGATGACATTCCAGACAATAATTGAACATTTTAGCAACCTAACTCTGAAAGGCAACTATGCAGGATTATAAATCAAAAGAGTAGAAAAATTATATACAGCTTGTACAAAGACTGGTTTCAACACCTCTTTCCAATACAGCTAATAAAAAAACATTTGACTAAGGGTGGCGCAGTAGCATAGGGAATGGTGTAACATTTTGCAGTACTAGTGATCCAGATTCAATTCCGCCGCTAACTGAAAGGTGCTCCATGTTTCGATGTTTTGATGTACATGTGACCAATGAAGTTAATCCAATAAGTGTTTCCTTCTTGGGAAAATCTGACCAAGTAAGAAAAATGGAATGTTTTAAAATTGGTCAAAGTCAGCAACTACATGAAGATTACTGCAAAGAATCAATTACTTATTACATACAACAGGTGTCTCAAAAGATGCTGGATTCATCGATATGTGTGCATATACAGTATTTCAGTACCAGGGCATTCAATTCCTTGTCAGCTTCTTTATTATCAACTGTTTTCAAACAATCCATTTGCTATTTTTCCTTTTCCATTTGTAGAAATTCAGTACAAGTTCTGTGCAATATAATGAATGTATTTCCCCAAAAATATATTTTACTATTTGATTCCAGATCAAATTCTACTAAAAAAAAAGGATAAAATACTTGAAGTACCTTCTGCTTTTCATGCCTATGGTATTTCCAAAATCACTGCTGAGACTGATTATTCAGGCATTGTAAGAACAATGACACCCAAAAATTACAAAGTCCACTGAAAACAATTTAAAAATGAACCAAGACTAACATCCCCTGAGTGCTGGCTCTTCAATTATGTAAAGTTGCCATTGTGGAATTCATCAACCACTACCCAAAAATCTGAGATACGGAATAAACTTTGCTCATATGGAAATTTTGTGAGAAAATAAAGTTAGTGAAAAATAATAAAATAAATAAATAAACACAAAAAGGCAAAAGAAAAAATATAAAATTTAACCTTTTATCTCAATTTGTATTGGCAGATAATGTGGCTTTTTTTCTAGCACAGTAGGTACTTTTTGCTGTGTAGCAGTTTTTTTTCAAATGTTTTCCATTTTATTTATCTTCAAGATGTCTGAGCATGAGCAGCAGGTTTAAATGTAAGTTAAGTGTAAACCTAAGCAACCAAGTAAATCTTGATGCTTTACAAATGTTTGATACTGGAGAAAAGTGTAGCATAATAGCTAAATCTGTGAGACTTGCCACAGTACCAGCAGTCATTTCTGTATACAAATGGAGCTGCTAGCCACTTAAGAGATTTATAATTGGCTTTGGAAATCTCTTAAATCACTGCCCCCCCTGAACCTGCAGTATTATACTGTTCAGAGCTAAAGCACCCTATAGGAACTCATTTCCATTTGTAATATAGTTTCAATAAGAAATGGTGTTTGATGCTATGGAATATCACAAAGGTTTTATAGGAACCCTGGGTGATCACCTTTGGTGAGATAATTCACCTACTGGTGCCAGGATTTTTTATGATTAGTGTTAGAATAAGAGAATGAAAAGTTTAGGGTTCTCTGGTCCCTACCCACCAACTCACAAGTGTCCAAATCCAGCACATCATTCTCCATCACTTCCACCATCTCCAATGAGATCCTACCACTAAGCACACCTTTACCTCCGCCACACGCTTTTCTTTCCATAGGGATTACTCTCTATGTAACTATCTTGTCCACTAATCCACCCTTCTCCTCACTGTTCTTCTTCCTAGCATGCTTGACAAGTGCTACACCTTCCACAACATAACTATTCAGGGCCCCAAACAGTTCTTCCAGGTGAGGAAACACTTCATCTGAAATCTTTCAGGGTCTTCTACTGTATATTGTATCAGGTGCTCCTGGTGTAGCCTCCTCTACATTGGTGGATTGGGGGGGGGGGTGCACTTCATTGACATCTTCACTCAGCCTGCCGTAAAAGGTAAGGTCTCCCAGTGGCCACCCATTTCAATTGAACTTGCCATTCTCATTATGCTCTGCTATTGCAAGGCCATAATCAAGTTGGAGGAGCAAAACCTATTCCCTCTAGGTAGCCTCCAACCTGATCACATGAACATCAATTTTTCCACCTTCTGGTAATTTAACACCCCCCTCTCTTTTTCCATTCCTCATTCTGGTTCCCCTCTTCCACCTTCCCTCCTCCTCACCTGCCCTTCAACTCCCTCAAGTTCCCATCCTCCTTCCCTTTCTTCCATGGTCAACGGTCCTCCCTATTAGATTCCTTCTTCTTCAGCCCCTTACCTCTTCTTCTTATAACCTCCCAGCTTCTTACTTCATCCCTCCCCCACCTACCCACCTGACAGCCTGTACTTCTTCTCCCTACACATCCCACTCCCATCTCTTATTCTGGCTTCAAAGGTTTCAAAGTTTCAAAGGTGCATCTAATATCGGAGAAATGTATACAATATACATCCTGAAATGCTTTTGCTTCGCAACCATCCACGAAAAACAGAGGAGTGCCCCAAAGAATGAATGACAGTTAAATGTTAGAACTCCAAAGTGCACCCTCGCTCCCCTCCCTCCCCTCCCTCCCGCACGTAAGTGGCTGCAAGCAAAAATCCCCCTCCCCCCACTGGCAAAAAAAAGCATCGGCTCCCGCCGCAGAGCACTCAAGCCTGCAGCAAAAGCAACAGCAAAGACACAGACTTGCAGTACTCTAAAGACTATGCATTCACCTGCTATTCAACACACCACAGGCTTTGTCTCTCTCCCTAATAAGGAAGAAAGAGATGTCTCCGTTTCACAGCGACAGAGGAGACATAACAAACAACTCACTGGTTTACCATGTTATAAGTTTGTTGCATGGCTTCTTCTGAGCTCTGTGTCGAAAGATCTCAGGTCTCTGTGCACACAGCCAAAGGTCTTCCAGCTCCCATTTCACACCGGTCTGTTCGGAACACCGACCTTCAATCTGTCCATCTCCAGAGCCCTTGGCATGTCAGATAACTAGGGTTGCCAACTGTCCCGTATTAGCTGGGACATCCCGTATATTGGACTAAATTGGTTTGTCCCATATGGGACCGCCCTTGTCCTGTATTTCAACTGCTAAGTTAGAGCGTTCCTATGAAACTGTTCGTAAGCCGAAATGGCATAAAGCGAAGAAGCAATTACCATTAATTTATATGGGAAAACTTTTTGAGCGTTCCCAGACCCAAAAAATAACCTACCAAATCATACCAAATAGCACATAAAACCTAAAATAACACTAACATATAGTAAAAGCAGGAATGATATGATAAATACACAGTCTATATAAAGTAGAAACAATGTATGTACAGTGTAGTTTCACTTAGCAGAAATGAGAAGATTAAACCAAAACCGATATGTAGAAAAAAATCTGCACGTACATGCATGCTCACGTCACATATGCGAATGACATGCATGCGCACAATACGCATGCGAACGACACACATGCGTGCACACATGTGCCCCTGCAAGGCTTCATGGTCACCTTAGTCTTTCTCCGGGTAATCACAAGTGTCCCGCATTTGACTGATACTTAGACCCTTATTTGGGAGTGAGAAAGTTGGCACCCCCTACAGATAGTGGCCAGTTGTGACACCCCGAGAGCGGGTCCCATTCTCACAAAGAACTGAGGTCAGCATGTAACTTCAGGTCAGGGTCTTCACAAGAACCCTGAAAGGGAAAAATAGAGATATTAAAGATGGAAATAGAGCTGTTTCTGAAATAGAGCTTCTGCTCCTTTCTTTCCAATTCTGATAAAGGGTCTCAGCTCAAAAAGAAACAGGAATATTTATACTCCTCCATAGGTGATGCCTTCCTCCAGCATTTAGTGCATGTTGCTCAGAATTTCCATCATCTTCAGAATCCGCTTTGTTTATGAAAGTTGCTTTAAGGACAGATTTATGTTCTCTGCAGTAGATTGTCACAGAGACATGCTGAACTACTCCAGAGAAAGCCTCCAGAGTCACACTCATGGTTTGAGATTAAAAAAGAAAACACTCTTTGCAGTTACCTTGTATATCCACTTGAGAGATAAACTTAATATCTTATTCCAAAAATAGCACTCTCTACATTGTAGCCACCCTCTACTTGTCCAGTTGCTGGAAGTTACAGTAGTTCAAGGTCCAAAGGTTCATTTTATTCTCAAAGTATGTATGCAGAATTCAATTTAGAGATTTGTCTTCTCCAGGTAGTTATAAAATACAGAGACCTTAGAAGTAGTTGAAAGAAAGACATCAATCTAATCCCCCCGCATAAAAAAAAACCAAAATCTCGCAAACCCTAAACTCCCAATGCCTCCCTCACACAAAAACTAACAGATCACCAAATCCCCAGCCCACCAATCGGCAAGAAGAAAGAACGGGCAAAAACATGAAAAAAACATGGAAGTGAAAAAGGCCAATATGAACCGCAGTACAATCCATAAATCTCAGATTTCTGATAACATCTCTGAGGGCAGCGACACGAACTAGTGGCCTTTCTGAGGGCAGAGACTCAAACCAGCAGCCCCTTCGAAGGCAGCAACCTGAACCAGCAGCCCCTTCAAGGGCAGTTCCTCAAAATAGTGGTTCCTCTGTGGGTATCGACTGGAAACTGGGGCCCCTCCGAGAGCAGCAACTCAAAACTCTGGCCTTTCAGAGGGTGTGACTCAAACCAGTCGCCCCTCTGACAGAAGCTAGAGGAACCAATGGACCCGCTAAGGGCTGCAACTTGAAACGGTGGCTCTTCTGTGGGCAGCAACATGAACCAGCAACACTCTGAGAACCACTCTGTCTTCCGCATTTGCATCGATGTTTCAATCTTCTTCAATGCTTGAATCAGCAAGAAGTGCAGACAATTATGGCCCCTCGTCTTATCTCTGAGCTTCTCCTCGTGGTAACTCATGCTCGCATTTCTCTCCTGGAGTTCACTCAGGTACGACAGAGTGCTAGTTCATTCAATTGAACTACAGACTGTAAACCCCTGGCTCCAACAGTTTCAAAAACAAAATTAAGATAGAAAGAATAAATAGAAGATGCAGAATAATCGGAAAAAACTGACTATCTGCAAGGAGGGTCTAGTGCTTTCCCAGTGTATACGACAAATAAACACTCCTCAAACTTCCAGCCAAGTGCAGGCATTGATTTTAACCAAAACTTGATACCTGTACCCAGCTGGAAGCCCAAGAAGACTTTATTTGTTATGTGAAAAATGTCATAGAAACATAGAAACATAAAAAACCTACAGCACAATACAGGCACTTCAGCCACAAAGCTGTGCCGAACATGTCCTTACCTGAGAAATTACCCAGGGTTACCCATAGCCCTTTATTTTTCTGAGATCCATATACCAGTCTAGGACCCTCTTAAAAGACCCTATCGTATCCACTTCCACCTCTGTCGCTGGCAACCCATTCCAAGCACTCACCACTCTCTGCTTAAAAAACTTATCCTGATAGCTCCTCTGTACCTACTTCCAAGCACCTTAAAACTATGCCCTCTTGTATCGCCCGAGGAATCATTGTTCACTGGTCCCGTCTAATTAATTAAGCTACCAGTTTAGTGGAGGAAACCAGTATATTTGGAGGAGACCCATGTAGTCACAGCAAAAAAGGGGAAATTACACACACAGACCTCGGAGGTTTAGAACGGAATCCATATCATTGGAGTGGAGGCACCACTTTATATTTTTTGTTTCTGTAGTTCCCAAATCCAGTTACGGTGACGTGATTTTGAAGGGAGTGGCTATGGAGAAAAGGGGTGACATCTTGAAAAGTTTGATTCTGGAATGGTTCACAGATTGCTTAATTGTCAAATTGGTTTATTATTGTCACTACCATGGTACAGTGAATCATCTTGTTTCACATGGCATTCATACAGGTGATTTCTTTACAACAATGCACTGAGATCGTACAAGGGAAACCAATACAGAATACAACTGTATCAAGTCCCACAGCTTTAGTTATTGCACAAAGCTTCTCTCCTGCATCAAGCTTTTGTATGATATTTTATTTGAGATATAGCGCTCTTCTGCCAGAGTGGGGAGACTGCCTTTTTATTGCTGCTGAGATCTCTCTGCTACAGAGAGGGAGAATGTTGTCCAGGTTTTCCACGCTTTGGATGTGGACTTGAATTTTGGACTTTTGTTTTTAGTCTCATGTTTATTTTGTATTCTGTATTTTTCTCATGTTTTTTTCTTGTGTGCGGGAGAGGGGGATTTGGGGGTTGATGTGCCAGTTTCCTATTTGTTAATTTTTGTGTGCGGGGAGGGGGATTTGGGAGTTGATGATTATGCTGCTGTACTTTTCTTTCTCAGTTTTGGGGCTGTCCAGAGAAGAAGAATTTCAGAGTTGTATAATTTGATAATAAATTAAACTTTGAGTCTTTGAACCTTTGAATAAACTCTTCCGGCCCTTTATACCGCATTACCACAGCAACTCCCAACAACACAATTTAATCCTGATCCTAATTGGGACAATTTACAATGACCAGTTAACATACCTGGTATATCTTTGGAAAGAGGAAGGAAAGCGAAGCAGCTGGGGAAAGCTCGCACATTACATAGGATTCTTACAGAGGATGCCAGGATTGTTATTCCGGGAAACATCTGTCTCAAATATCAATGTCCTTCATGGAAGTATATAGCTTTTCTAAACCCTGTCCCTTAATGCAGCATCTGCCCTGCCAAAGCATGGTCAGGCACGTATGTACAAGATAGAAATCTTTTCAGTTTACATTATTGACAACATTATAATTGACTTCAGTTATGAATTCAAATAACAAATATAGACAATTTCAAAAAATAGTGGGTTATAGGGAATTTTCATGGTGATTTTCATGATCAGTAGCCCAGTATCCATGAGATACACACAAAAGTAGGAAGTAGCCCTGGCTAAAAAAAAGCATATCCTTGTCCATAAGAATGTTGAAAAGTGTCACTTAGAAAATACAGTACTGTAAAGATATGGAAGAAGGTCTTGTGGTCAACTGAAGTGGAACCTTTTGCCCTTAAACACTAAATGGTACATGTGGCATCAATCTAATACTGCACATGAGCCAAGTACACCATCCCATTGTAAAGTATTGTGGAGGTAGCACGATGCAATGGGGATAGCAGGAACTGAATATCTGATCAGGATTGATGGGAAGATAAAAGCCACTAAATACAGAGATCTTGTTTAAAAACCTGCTAACCTCTGCTAGAAAGCTTAAACTAGAGAGGAAGTTTGACTTCCAGCAGGACAACAACCCAAAACGCACTGCCAGAACAACAATGGAGCGGTTTTAAATGAAGAAAATTGATGTCCTTGAGTGGCCCGGTCAGAGTCCTGACCTTAATCTGATTGAACATCTCTGGCAAGACCTCAAGATTCCTGTCCACTGCCATTTTCCCACAAGCCTGACACAACCTGAGAAATTTTGCAAGGAGGAATGGACAAATCTTGCTCCAACACATTGTACAAAGCAAATAGAGACTTACCCAAAAAGACTACTGGCTGTAATTGCTGTAAGAGTGGTTCAACTAAGTACTGAATAAAGGTGGAGGAATACTTTTGAACTGCTGACATTTCAGTTTTTGGGTAGTTCGTTCTTCATGTTTCACAATTTTCCCTGTTTTTGTGGGCTCCACTGTGAAAAAAGAGCATGCGATTTACAAATAAAAATTCCCAGTTTAATTGATCCCTGGTTCTAATACTCATTTATATGAATAAAGGATTGAGGTCTGAATACTTTTTCAGGGCACTGTACACTTAAATGTTCTGGCCTCATTCACACATCTTGAGGATAAATAAAATCAAAAACTTTTGAAAAGAAAATTCTTCTAGACAGCAAAATAAACCTACTTTGTTACACGGTGTTGTATTTACAGAGTAATTACAGTGCAGACATAATGAGGTAGAATATGAGGTCAAGAGTCTTATAACAGCAGGACATAAGTTGTCTTTGAGCCTGATGATAGGTGTTTTCAGGCTTCTGCTTGAAAGCAGCAAGTGTAATAATGTGTTTAATAAAGGAGAAAGAGGGAAAATGGAAGATCAATAGATTAGTTAGACCGATATCTGTTTCAGGAAAATTGTTGAATCTGCTTCCAGGGAAGTGAGAATAACACCATTGGGTTTTATAATAGTACTGGTCAGAATCAACATGGATTTATGACAAAGAAATGCTAGCAAATTATTATTAGAATTTTTTAGGTTGAAACTGTGTGTGCATAATAAAGAATTTCAGTACCCCGTGGGCAATGCAGGCACTTCACCCCAGAAACAGAGGTGATTTCAGCAAGCTGGTCACACGCACTCAGTATTGAGTTGAACACTATTCTGTAAATGAAATATTCTAGCATTAAACCCACGCTAAGTTTGTCTTAATCACGGTGTCAGAAGATGACGTGAGGTGTAAACATGGACAATAAATTAATACTGTGCGTGGCTGAGAAAGGCTGTGTGAGTACGGAACGTGATAGAAACAGGAAAAGTCGGTTGGCTGGTGAGGCAAGAGAAGTTGGCGAAGTAGAAGAAGGAGATTCCAAAGGAGAGAAGCTGCCAAAGTTCACCAAATTCAGCGAGAAATTCTTGTGAGAGGGTGAAAAATCCCATCATGGATAAGCTAAGTCCTTTCATACCAAAGCAGTTTACCAGCAATTTTACAGATAGCTGGAAACACTTCAAACAGCAATTCAATATATATGTATTTAGCCACTAGAGCTGCAGGAGGGGCTGATGAAAAGCTGAAAGCATCTATTTTTCTACATGTAATTGGTGAAGATGTTTTGGACATCTATAACGACTTTCAAATTGATGAGACAGCCTTTACATTGGACACCCTGATGACAAGATTTGAGGAGTATATTGTCCCAAGTAAAAATACCATGTTTGAGAGATGCGATTTTTTTTTTTGCTGTGACCAAAAACAAGGTGCTAATACGTAGATGAGCTTCGCACACTGAGTAAGTCCTGTGAGTTTGGAGATTTGAGTCACCCACTAGTTAGAGAAAAAAATAGTTTGCAGAATCCTAGATAATTGGCTTGGACAATGCTTGCTCCATGAAAAAGATTTGATGCTGGAAAAGGCTGTGTGTACGCCTAAGGCAGCAGAGCACAAGCTAAGAAACTGGACAGGGCTCACACAACAGTGCTGTGAAAACAGAGGGTCAGAGCACAAGACATTTCCTAAAGCAACAGCAAAGCAAAGAGGTAGACTGTAATAGCAAATGTGGAGGTTGGTACATTCCAAAGATGCATCCCACTTATGGAAAGTCCTGTAATAATTGTGGGAAGAAAAGTCATTTTGCAAAGTGCTGCAGAGATGCGGCTACCAAGAGAAAGGTGCACACGGTTGCTGAGGAAATGGAGGAAGTCTTTGTAGTGTAGATTCTCTCTGCAGACTGTTGATGCCATAAAATGGAATGGATTGTTCCAGTGACTGTGAATGGGACATTAATCCCATTCAAGCTTGATAGCAGAGTGTAGGTGAATCTATTATCCATGGATGACTGCAAAACTCTCAAAATAAAGAACAAGATTTACCCAGTGAAGCTGAAAGTGACAGGCTATGCCGGAGGAAACTTTCCAGCAAAAGGAGGTTGTATAGTGACCATCAAGCACAAAGGGCAGTGCCTAAATGGCACAGCTACTGATTGCAGAAAAGAGAGTAAGCCAATAATATTAGGTTTGAGTATATGTAAAAAACTCAGCCTGCTGAAAAGAATCTTCATAGTGGCTTCACAGACCAAAGAAAACTACTCAACACTCATAGAGGAGTACGGAGATATTTTTGAGGGGCTTGGATGCTTACCTAGTGTACACAAAGTCCACGCAGATGACTCAGCAGCTCCTGTTGTCCATGCATGCAGGAAAGTTCCATTTACACTTAGAGATAAAATAAAACAAGAATTAGCATGCGCAAAGTGGATGAATGTCAAGCAGAAAATTGAAGAACCAATAGATTAGGTAAGCTCACTTGTCATTGTGCAGGAGAAAAATTGAGCATTGTGGATATGTCTAGACTCAAGGGATCACAAAACAGCCATCAAGGGAGAGCATTTTAAATTGCCAACATGGGAAGAGATCATGTCCCAGTTTGCAGGTGTCAAGTAGTTTAGCAAATTTGATGTATCGTCTGGTTTTGGCAGATGACGATTGATAAGGCAAGTTCAAGTCTGCGTACTTTTAACAGACACAGGGAAGATATCTCTTTCTTTGGCTGCCATATGGAATTCTGTCTGCACCAGAAGTCCCCCTTAAAACTATCCATATGATCTTCGAGGGCATATACGGTGTAAAGACCATGATGAATGACATCATTGTTTGGAAGTCCACCAAGGATGGACATGATGCACGACTGAGACAGGTGCTTGATGTGACATGGAATGTCAATTTGAAAGTAAACAAAGAGAAATGCGAGTTTGGTGTTTAGACACTGACTTTCATAGGAGATGTCATATGAAGGCTGACCCAAGAAAGACATCAGCCATTGAAAACATGGAGAGACCCTAAAAAAGGAGGAAGTTAGACATTTCCTTGTGATGGTGACTTACCTAGCCAAGTTCATCCTTTGACTGTCTACTGTGTCAGCACCACTTAGGTCAGTCCTTGAGCAGCAGAATAAGTGTATTTGGTCTCACAAGCAAGAAGAGTATTTCTGGAGGCTGAGAAGTGTCTTATATGAGGAACCCATGTAAAAGTGTCTTCCATGAGGAACCCATGTTAAAGTTGTATGATCCAGAAAGGTGTACTAGGATCTCAGCTGATGCATCTTGGGATGGCCTTAGAGCAGTACTACTGCAGCAGCATGATGACCCATGGCAACCTATGGCCAATGCATCAAGGGCTTCAACAAGTGTGGAACCCAACTATACACAGATAGAGAAAACTTCTTGCCAGCACATATGGATGCAATAGGTTCCATCAGTAAATCTATGGATGAACTTTTGAAGTGGAGGCAGACCATAAACCATTGGTCTCAATTATGTCCAAACCACTGAATGATTGTCCCATGAGGATACAGCACATGTTGGTAAGGCTGCAAGATATGACGTGTTTGCTGCTGATGTGTTATCTCAACAAGAAAGAAAAATGGCCAAGAGATTAATGCTGACAAACTGGCCTCTGTTGACATGGTTGTCACCTCATTTCCAGTGTTTCCTGATGGAACAGAGCAGATTAGGAAAGCGGCAGGGACAAATGAAACAATGAAAGTACTCAAAGAGACAATACAGAAAGGATGCAACACACATCAAAGTTGCTGGTGAACGCAGCAGGCCAGGCAGCATCTCTAGGAAGAGGTACAGTCGACGTTTCAGGCCGAGACTCTTCGTCAGGCCTAACTGAAGGAAGAGTTAGTAAGAGATTTCAAAGAGTCTCGGCCTGAAACGTCGATTGTACCTCTTCCTAGAGATGCTGCCTGGCCTGCTGGGTTCACCAGCAACTTTAATGTGTGTTGTTTGAATTTCCAGCATCTGCAGAATTCCTGTTGAATACAGAAAGGATGGCCAGCAACTATGGATGACTGTCCAATGTGTATTTGGGATTATTGGGCATGCAGAGCTGAACTGACAGTATTGGAAGATATGGTCTTCAAGTGGGACAGGTTTGTGATTCCAGTGTCGCTACACAAGGAAATGCTCCAGAAGATACTTGAGAGGCTTCCTGATGAAGAAAAATGTAAATGTAGTGCTCATGCAGTGATACTGGCTAAAAATGAATCAAGGTATCAGCCAGATCACTGTTTCATGTGAAATATGCCTTTACTACAGACTAAAGCAGGAAACAGAACCATTTACTCCACACCCTGTACTATATAAGCCTTACTTCAAAGTTGGAGTGGATTTGTTTGATTTTAATGGGAGGAGGCATATTGTTGTAACAGACTACTTTTCAAATTGCCCAGGGGGGGTGAAACAGTGCAATCAACATCCGGCAAAGTGGTCATCACCTTCCTGAAAGCTGTGTTTGTGAGGTGTGGAGTTCCATGTGAGGTAGTATCAGACAATGGTCCACAATTTTCGAGCTGCGAATTTGACTCCTTTGCCAATGATTGGAGGTTTCGAAATAAAACTTCAAACTCATATCACTTAAAATCTAATGGCTAGCAGTTCAGTCAAGGTAGTGAAGGATCTCATGAAGAAAGCATAAGATAGGTGAGAAGATTTCCACTAAAGTCTGATGATTAACAGAAGTGCACCACTGCAGAAAGGCCTTTCACCAGCCCAAATGCTGATGGGTCAATGCATACGCACTAACTTTCCAGTCTATGAAAACCTATTGACACCTAGCAGAGAACACAAGGTCAAATTGGTTGAAGAGAAAGGCAAAGAAAACCAAAACAGTATCATAACAAGACTGTGAAAAGCCTGCCAGTCCTGACCCCTGGAGATCAAGAGCAAATCCGACATCAAAATTCTGGCACATGACCCATGCAAGAGGAAGGTTCTCTACATTCTTAACAGATCCAGGTGGAGCAAAGATCACCTCCTAAGATAGAACCATGTAGATCTATAACCACAAGCTCCAACCCACAGCTGTGTCAGTACACCCAAGGGGACAGCAGATCTAAAAAAAATGAATGTGTTGATCAGAGTTCTCAGAAAGACACTAATATTAACACAGTAAATGAAAGCAATACATCTGTGGTAATAAGTAACAAGCCAAAAAGGATCATTAAATCACTTCAGAAATTGAGTGAAAGTTGATGTTGCTCATTACAATTGAAGTTACAGTAAGATATCTTTGTTGGAAAGGATTATTATCCTTGTAGGTTTATGAGGATATACTGTTGTGTTTGTTTTTCTTTAAAAGGGAAAGATGTGTTATTATCTGTGTACATAATCAGTTCCAGTGGACAATGTGAATGATTCACGCCAGACCCAGCAGTGACGTTGGTGAGCTGATCGCATGTGCTCAGTGTTGAGTTGAAATTCATTCTGTAAATAAAATGTTCTAACGCTAAACCCACACTAAGGTTGTCTTAATTCAGAGCAAGCAGAACAGAAACTACCAATGAATAAATACAAACCAGGCAATGTGAGCTATATGGACTTTCAAAAGGTCTTTAATAAGATGACACAAAAGTATTTATTACAGCACATGGAACTGTAGGTAAAATACAGGCTTAGACAAAGCATTGGTAAGAGAGCTAAATATGGAAGACAGGAATAAATAGCCTATTCTAATTTTTTTTTAAATTGAGATAAAGCCCTTCCGGAATAAGCCCTCTGGCCCTTCAAGCCACTCCACCCAACAGTCCTCTATTTTAGCCCAGCCTAATCATGGAGCAATTTACAATAAATAATTAACCTACTTACTGGTACATCCTTAGAATGCAGGAGGAAACCGCAGCACCCGGAGGAAACCCACCGGGTCACAGAGAGAAAGTATAAATTCCTTACAGGCAATGGTGAAAATTGAACCCGTGTCACTGGTATTGAAAAGAGTTGTGCTAACCACCATGCTACCATGTTGTGGGAGACTGTGTGAATTGGGAATGTTTTGTGATTTGCCTACTTCAACTGCAATTTACAAATGAAGAGACTTCAACATTTATTTCCTGGTAATAATGTTCAGTGATTTGCAAATAAGATATAAATATACATTTCATCCAATTCAAAGGAAGTTGTTGACACTACAGATGTTTACCTCACAGATGAAGAAGCATTGTTTCCCTTATCCCAGATTTCCTTAACTTCTCCCAGTCCATAATCAGTGAGAATGGAATTGTGGTTCCATTATTCCTTACTTGACTTCCAGGCATCACAAAGGGGCAGCTACCATTCTATTGGAAGTGCAGACTGAATCCATCATGAGATTTCTGGAATAGATGTATACAACCAAATAGATTAGGTTCAAAACCAATTTGGTCTCTGGGCCATTTAATGTGAAATGAAATTTTAAGTTCACACTCAAATCACTCTAGGATGAGAACGTTCATTACATTTTGTCAGAGAAATGCTACCACACTAACATAATCACCTCTTCCACTTAGTTGTGAAGATGATAATTACATGTGTTTATAAGGGAACAGATGGTAGATTTTGATAATGACTTGCGTATTACTGCTCTCTGTAATTGGATCACATTCAGAGGACAATAATTCTGAAGCATGGGGCTGGTGTGAACTGCCTAAATAAACAGATTTTGAAAGATGATTAGACACTAAAGGGACAGGCCATTTAGCCCCTTGAAGCCTATTCTGGCATTCAGTTAACCTGCAGTAATCGTCATCTTAACTCCTTTGACTTGTCTTGGTTCCATATCATTGAACTTCTTTGGCAAGCATAGGTCAAATGGAAATTTTCAGCTAACCCCAATCTGAATAATATTTTGTAGAACTAGTGTTTCAAGCTTGCACTACAACTTGAATGACAATTTGTTTCATAGCTTTTCATAACTTTTGAATGTTTTTGAATAACAAGGTGTTTCAAAAAGATTGAAGTCCCGGGGGATTTGACAGCTGAGATCTGGGACTTGACTTACCAGATGCTCTGTGGTAGGCTCGCTGGTTCTACCCACCTGATACACTACATCACACAAGGCGCTGTCCCTGTGTACAGCACCACCATTTTGGATCTAGCTCTCCTACATCAGCAGGTCTAGAGGGGTGCAAACTTTCAGAAATACCTCTACTGCAGCACAGCTCTGCCCTCCTCTATTATTCAGTTATAAACACACATGAATATCATCTTCGTAGCTTTCACAGATGAAGAAAAGATGCCCATTAGAATGTGGTGGTGTTGCTTCTCTTATCCAAATTTCCTTCCATCATGTTTAGATAGGTGTATGCTGAATTAATGCAAATAATCTTGCACAAAAAAAATTCTGCAGATGCTGGAAATTCAAAGCAACATACACAAAATGCTGGAGGAACTCAGCACGTTAGGCAGCATCGATGGAGTAAATATTTGACATTTCGGGTCAAGATTCTTCTTTACATGCAGGTGGATCTTGCATGTAAATTTTGACTGGTTGGAACACTAGTATCCTATTGAAGTCATAAAAGGAACAGAAGATAGAGGTGATGTCAAATGAAGGCACTAATGAAGCCACCTGCTGAAAGCCAAACCATATTATGCACCCGGTTATTAAAATGGGAGGGGACATGCAGTGTGAAAACACCAAGGTGCCATTAAGAATGAAAACAATTATAACAATGCTAAGAAGCATATTTTGTACTGTAAACTGGAATTTAAGAGAAGATTTAACAAAAGAACAGAATAAAATCAGGGAAACCTAGATAGGGAGTCAGTAACAAGTAATCTTGATCATCAGTTTTAAATTGTTTCCATGAGAATTAGAGAAGAGAAATTCATTTTGAATATCATGATCATCATACATTTTTAAGATTCGGGAACTTTCAAAGGAAGGCTTTGTTGCAGCAGAGCAGGATGCCACTGATCAGGAGGTCAAAGTGGGAGTGGGATGGTGAATTAAGAAGGTAGGTAACCCAAAGTTTGGGGTCACACCTGTGGGTCCAAGTACAGTGTCATCACTCAATCTGCATCTGGTTTCCCTAGTGTAGTGAAGACCACATTGTGAACACCAAAGGCACTACACTACACCAGAAAATGTGCAAATAAATTATTTATTCACCTACAAGATTCAAACCTGCCAAGAGATTGTTCTTCAGAGAGTCTCCTGGTATGACCTAATGCCCTATATGGTCTTCCAAAACAACAAAGCCTTATGGGCACTTCACAAGCATCTCAAATAGATATAGAATGCAAAAGATGGAACTCCATGTTACAACATAATTAAAGATTGGTTAGGCCTTAACTGGGGTGTTGTGTGCAGTTATGGTCACTGCACAATAGGAAGGATATGACTGCACTGGAGAGGTTGCAAAATAAATTCACCAGGATGTTGCTTGGATCAGAGTATTTCAGTTATAAGGATAGATTGGGTAGTCTAGGCTTGCTTTACTTGGAGCAGAGGGCATGTTTAGAGGTGATCTGCAGGGGATATTTTCACACAGAAACTGGGACTGCATTTCCTGATGAGCTGGTTGAAGCACATTCTTTCACAACATCTCAAAAGCATCTAGATAAGCACTTGAACTGCAATATATGAAAGTTCACAGGGGTAAATGGGACGAGTGTGGGTACATGCAATGTTTGATGTGAACATGTTGAGGCCAAGGCCTATTTCTGTCCTGTACAGCTCCATAACTCTAACATTTGAAGCTAAACAATATTAGAGAAGATGACTAAAATCTTGGTTACAGCCAAAATTTACAGAGTGTCTTAAAGCATGAATAAAGATAGCCAGTTAAGAATTTGGCAGCAGAAGGCATAGTTGTTAACTTTTGGAGCAATTAAAAGGTGGATGTGCAAGGGGTCAGAGTGTAGGAACAAAAATCAAGCACAGGTAATGGCCAAATAGGAAATCTAATAGTTAATGTTCATAGATATCCTGTAACTCAGTGAAGGAATGAAATTGTTATTATTATACTCACACCATTTGTGAGAATACAAGTACCATAGTATCGAAGTAGGCAATGTAGTTTGGAATATTTGATGCAATTGTGTGGGCACCCAGAATCTGCTGTCTAAAGGCTGATTTATACTTCTGCGTCGACTCAATGCTGCAAGTACGGTGTTGCCGCGGAGCCTACACGGATCCCAACACTGTAGCCCGACGCGCACCTCTCCCAAAATGTAACTATGCGTCGGGCAATGCAGACCGAACAACTGTGATTGGTCTGCTTGGTAGCATCGCATTTCCTCCTACGCTGCAATAGCTTCCCATTGGGTGACTGAAGGGCAGGGAAGGAACTCTGGCTGCAATGCTTTCCATAAAGCTTTACAGACCTTCGAAATTATGGAGGACCCGTTTTGCTTTTATGATAAAAGACGCTCGCTTTAAACTTGTTTACCCTGAGAAAGACTACCATGACAATAAAGTCTTGCACGGGCAGGTGTGTGCACATGCACGATGCGCTCGAATTACAGAGCGACGCAGATACACCAACGCACAAGTACAAATGCTCACAACGCGCGTAGGCCACTTGCATAGGCTACGGCGTATATTTGATGCACAAGTATAAATCAGCCTTAAGTCTCACTCAATCAAATCTATTTATCCCGGATATATAACTGCAAGCAGATCATTTGAACTTCTCAAAAGATGTGGCAGCTGATGCATACTTTGTCTTAATGATAGGGTTGTCTATGCAAATTATTGTCAAAGTCATTTCTGAGGAAACCTTCAAAATCGTTCTTCTCAGTGAGCAGAATTAAACATGAATTTCAAAAGCATTATTCTGTATGTTTAAAAATATTAGCATGGTGAGGTCTTTTTTTTATTAGCAGACTGAAAAGGAGAACCCAGAGGGACAAATTAAATTGAGCTAAAAACCTCAGACTATGGTCACAATGGAATGAATAGATCTCCACTGACTGAAATGGAGAAAGTGTAGCAATTTACCTGAAAATGATGGAAACTTATTATTGATATGATACTATCCACCATGGCTTCATGAAAAGGAAAAGAAATATGAAGCTTGTGATGCATTTGAATAGATAGCTTTTAAGTAATACCCATTTCTCTTTAATTAACGTTCTGTTGCAAGGAACGGGGCAAACCAAAACGCAGGACACTGGCACGGAGATAGGGTTAGGACGCAGACAAGGGCGTGAGCATAGCTGGAACCTGACGTGAAGTGCTGCTGGAGTTGAATGGCAAACAGAAAGGCAGGCGGCAGGTAACCCTTATCCTGATACAGAGCGTAGAAGGCAAGCGGTAGACAATACTTTTCTTGACACGGAGAGACGGAGTTAACCAGGTAAACCTCGGTACTGAAGTAAAACTTAGAATACACATTCCTAAGCGGCTGGGAACGTTAATTACCACACTGGCTAAACAACGATCTGGCAATGAGTGGATGCAAAGCCGGGGTTTTTATACTGCAGGTCTTGATGAGAAACAGGTATGCCGCCATCAAAGGGAATTAGGAGAAAATGAGGAATTAACAGTCGGAACCATGACACAATCAGAGGGAATTAGGAGAAAATGAGGGATTGATGGTTGGAACCATGACAGTCCCTCCCCTCACCGGGAGCCTCCAGGTGAACCACCAGGCTTGACTGGATTGCCGTAATGGAAATCTCGGAAGAGAGAAGGGTCCAAGATGAAGGAGCGGGGAATTCAGGTGCGCTCCTCAGGACCGTATCCCTCCCAATCGACCAGTTACTGGAAACCCATACCTTGACGGCACACATCCAGTATTCGCCAGACAGTGTAAGCTGGATAGTCGACAATGATCCGGGTGGGTGGAGGAGGTTCAGCAGGAGGGCACAGAGGAATGACAGACACGGGATTCAGTTGAGAAACGTGGAACATGGGATGAATGTGCACAGATCTGGGCAGTTTGAGTTTAACCACCGAGTGAATGATGAGGCTCTCAATTTCGAATGGTCCCATGTAATGAGGGGCAAGTTTATTGGATTCCTTCTTGAGGGGGATGTCTCTTGAAGAGAGCCAAACCTTCTAACCAGGTCGATAGTTGGGTGCTGAAATTCAGTGGTGATCGGCAATTCTCTGGTTGTGGTCAGTGGAGCAGGGGCAAACATGCATCCTTCTAGACCTTGTGGCATCAGCGGAGATGGGCCTGAACTGATGGCACAGTGATGTCGTCTTTATGGGCAGGAAACAGAGGGAGTTGATAGCCGAGGGAGCATTCGAAGGGAGACATTCCGGTGGTGGTGCTGACCAGGGAGTTGTGGGTGTACTCCACCCAAGTGAGATGGGTGCTCCATGATGACAGGTTGTTGGCAGATATGCAGTGTAGTGCTGATTCCAAATCCTGATTTGCTCGCTCCGTTGGACCGTTAGTATGGGGATGGAAATTGGAAGGCAGACCTACTGAAGCTCCGAGGGCTTGTCAGAAGGATTTCCAGACTTGGGAGATGAATTGGGGGCCCCGGTCAGAAACAATGTCAGAGGGAATTCTATGAAGGTGGAAGACATGTTGGACAAGGGGGTCGGCTGTTTCACGGGCTGTAGGGAGTTTAGCAAGGGCTATGAAGTGCATGGCTTTGGAGAAATGGTCCACCACGGTGAGTACAGCAGTGTTACCATGTGAAGGGGGTAGTCCAGTGACGAAATCCAGAGCAATATGCCACCAAGGGCAGCCAGGGACAGGTAGGGGATGAATCAGCCCAACAGGTGGCTGATGGGAAGCTTTTCAGTGGGTACACAAAGTACAAGCAGGGTCGAAGGAACGAGAGTCAGCCTCCACGGTGGACCACCAGAAATTTCTCTTCAGAAGGGACAGAGTTCGATCGATTCCAAGATGGCAGGCGAAATGAGAAGTATGCCCCCACTGGAGAACCTGAGACCAGACAGAGTCAGGAACGAAGAGGCGATTGGAGGGTCTATCGCCTGGGTCAAGTTGAGTCTGTTGGGCCTCTTAGACTATTGATTCGATCTCCCAGGTCAGGGTAGCCACGACACAGGATGGTGGAAGGATGGTATCAGGGTTGGAAGGGCCTTCCTCGGAGAAGTATTGATGAGAGAGGGCATCTGGCTTCCTGTTCTTGGAACCAGGATGATAGATGAGGATGAATTTGAAACGGCCAAAAAATAGTGCCCAATGGGCTTGGTGGGAGTTAAGGCGTTTAGCTGTTTGGATGTATGCCAGGTTCTTATGGTCCACCTAGACGATGAATGGGTGTTCTGTTCCCTCCAGCCAGTGCCTCCGCTCCTCCAAGGCGAGTTTGATGGCCAGCAATTCCCAGTTCCCAATGTTATAGTTCTGTTCGGCGGCAATAGACGGCGAGAGAAGAAAACGCAGGGATGGAGCTTTTGGTTTGGGACGGAGCATTGAGAGAGGACCACTCCCACTCCAGAGTCGGAGGCGTCAGCTTCCACAATGAATTGGCAAGAGGGGTCAAGTTGGACCAGGATGGGAGCGGAGGTGAAACACCTCTTCAGCTCCGATAAGGCTGAGTCCACTTTGGGGGTCCAGTGGAAAGGAGTTGCAGGAGAGGTGAGCTGAGAAAGGGGCGCTGCCACCCAGCTGTAGCTCCTGATGAAGCGACGGTAGAAGTTTGCGAACCCCAGAAGTCACTGGAGTTGTTTAAGTGTCATGGGTTTGGGCCAATCTGCCACCGCCCGGATCTTTTCGGGATCCACCCTCACCTGCCCACTCTCACTGTTGTACCCCAGGGAACTGAGGGAACGGGCATGGAACTCGCACTTCTTTGCCTTAACAAATAGCTTGTTCTCCAAAAGCAGCTGAAGGACCTGACGGACGTGGTGGGTGTGCTCCTGGAGATTACGGGAGAAGATTAGGATGTTGTCCAAATAAACAAAAACAAAACAGTTAATAAAATCCCTAAGAACGTCATTTACCAGGGCTTGGAAGACAGCGGGGGCATGACCAGCTATTCAAAATGACTGAAGGGGGTGTTAAAAGCTGTTTTCCATTCATCTTCCTCCCTTATTCTGACCAGGTGATAGGCATTCCGCAAGTCCGACTGAGAGAAAATTGTGGCTTCGTGAAGGGGCTCGAAAGCAGAGTTGATAAGGGGCAGGAGATACTTATTCTTTATGGTGATGTTGTTCAGGGCACGGTAGTCAATGCAGGGGTGCAGTGAGCTATCTTTCTTCCCCACAAAGAAGAAGAAACCAGCGCCTACAGGGGAAGATGAGGGTCGGATAATGCCAGCCGCGAGGGATTCATTTACGTACGTCTCCGTAGCTTCTCTTTCTGGGCGGGACAGGTTGTACAGCCGACTGCTGGGTAAAGAGGCTCCGGGGAGAGGGTCAATTGCACAATCGTAAGGGTGATGTGGGGGCAGAGAAAGGGCCCATTGCTTGCTAAACACTTCTCCCAGATCGTGATACTCTACGGGAACTTTGGACAAGTCAGGGGGCTCCGAGGCAGATGAGGTCGTGGTTACCTCCACTGGGGAAAGGGCTGATTGCAGACAAGATGAATGGCAGAATGAACTCCAGATGACTATCTTCCCGGTGGCCAGTCAATGTGGGGGTTATGACGGCTTAACCAGGGCTGGTTAAGAACTACAGGGCCTTGAAGAGAGGAAATTAAATTGAATCGTATCTGTTCCCGATGGTTTCTGGAGAGAAGGAGAAACAGAGGTTCTGTGCAGTGCGTGACTCAGGCCAGGAGTCTACCGTCCGGTGCTCGGGCGTCCAAAGGGGTACTCAATGGCTCATGAGGAATTCCAGTTTGGAAGGCTAAACTTTCATCCAAAAAGTTTCTCTCTGTGCCGGAGTTCACTAGTGCTAACAGAGGTAAGGACTGTTGGTAGCAACACAGAGTGGCTTGAAGTTTCATCCGGGGTCGGGGTATGGAAGGGAAAGCTGTCTGGCTCACTAGGGTCCCCTCTGCTACTGGTGAGCCTTCCCTTTTTGGTCAAAGGGGGTAGGTGGCAAGGAAGTGGTCGGACTGGCCACAATATAGACACTCACCCGCTCTCATTCTCCAGAGTCATTCAGCTAGAGAAAGGAGGTTCCGTCCCAGCTGCATAGGTTCCTCTCCCGGGGCGGTAGAAGCAGCAGGGTTGGGAGCTACTCAGGGTGCAGAAGGAGGAGAAAGGCTTGTTCTGGTGGGAGGCATAAATTAGTGCCAAGAACTGGCCAAAGGTGGTGGACGACCAGCTCTTTCTCTATGGTGTTCTCAGAGGCGCATGTCCAGCCTGGTGGCTAGGGAGACCAGGGATTCCAGGCTGTCGGTGTCGTCTCTCACCGCCAGCTCATCCTTCACCAGGTAGCTGAGTCCATTCCAAAAAACTCCCTGGAATGACTCATCGTTCCACCCCGAGATGGCCGCTAACGTCTGGAACTCCATGGAATATTTGGCAATACGACGCCGACCCTGGCGGAGAATGAGTAGATACTTGGCGGCATCTTTACCACGGACAGAGTGGTCAAAGATCTTTCTCATTTCCGTGATAAAAGTGGCGAAAGAAGAGCAGATATCCGGTTGGTTGTCCCAAACTGCTGTGGTCCATGCTAAAGCACTTCCCTGCAACAACTCCATCATATAAGCAATCTTTGACTTATCTGTGGAGCAAGTTTATGACTGCTGTTCAAACACCAGGGAGCAGTGAAGGAGGAAGGCCCGGCACTTCCCTAAATTTCCAGCGTAGTGCTCCGGCTCAGGGATGTGAGGCTCTCTGGATGGGGGTGTTGGTGACACGTGGGGGGGGGTTGCCGCTACAGGCTGTCTAGGCTGGCTAGGCTGGGTTCCAGGAGTGGGTTGAGTGAAATGAGTGGAGACCCGGTCCACCTGGTTACCGATCTGCGTGACGTGAGCAGACAGGGAACGGAGGTTTTCTATGACCTCCTGGAGGATTTGGTCATGCTGTCCGAGTAAGGAACCCTGGCTGGCAAGGGCTTGTTGAAGGGTGTTTGTGTCCGCTGGGTCCATGATAGCCAGATCGTCTGTTGCAAGGAACGGGGCGAACCCAAATGCAGGACTCTGGCACAGAGCTATAGCTAGGATGCAGATGAGGGCTTGGGCATGGCTGGAACCTGACACGAAGCATTGCTGGAGTTGAACGGCAAACAGAAAGGCAAGCGGAAGGCAACCCTTATCTTGACACGGAGCATAGAAAGGCTAGCGGTAGACAATATCTTGACACGGAGAGACGGACTTACACAGGTAAACCTCGGTACTGAAGTAAAACTTTGAATAAACAGTCCTAAGTGGTTGGGAACGTTAATTACCACACTGCCTTAACAACGATCTGGCAACAAGTGAATGCCAAGCCAGGGTTTTTATGCTGCAGGTCTTCATGAGAACCAGGTGTGCCGCCATCAAAGGGCATTAGGAGAAAATGGGGAATTAACGGTTGGGACCGTGACACATTCAAAATTAACACAGGAAAATGAAATGAAAATCTTTTCAACAATGCGCGGAATGGAGAAGATAATGAGATGAAGTATTTGGAGAGAAAACAAAGTTAATTAGTCATAATGATCATTAGTCACAATGATCATGACAAAATGAGGTGGTTTAGAGAAGTGGAAATCCCAATAAGACGTTCAATTGGAGACCACAGGAAACTAGACAATGAATTTGGGAGTATCCATGCAGAGGAGTAGCTAATTTTTTCAAATGTCTGGCAACACATAAAGATTTCTGTATATCCCTTTGATAACTCAGTGATATCAATACATAAGGCATAAGTTTAAACTTTAGTCTAAGTCATTAGTTATGTCAACTATGGTAAGTGCAGAAGAAAGGGAAGGGGAAACCAAAGCATTAATTTCTAATTACTAAAGTACTTGGTAATAAGAGAATGAACCTTCAAGGGATGACTCCATGAATTATATCGACCCTTAACATGCACCAATCAATGAAATGTAGATATTTCCGGTTACCCAGTAAGAAATGTAAGGGAGTTGTAAAGAAAATGTTAAGATCTATTTTACCATGTCAGATATAGCAAAATAAGCATTTAATGCTCTTTTGTATTGGGATTGGAAAGACTTTGGTGGGACTTTGGCCTTAAACCCTCTGTCTTGATGTTTGAGGCAAAATACTGCTATGGCATTCTGAGCATCTGCCCCTCAATACATGAGAGAATCAGAATATTCTCTGCAATTGAAAGGTTAAATTAATATTTCATTATTAATGCATTATAGAAATTGAGAAATTGAGGGTAGCCGACGGGTCTCAAACCCTCGGTGAGATAGGGAGCTATCTATCCCAGCATGTGAAGACAGACTCCGGCGGATTGAGTGGACGAGACCAATGGAAGGTCCAATGGTCAAGAAGGCGGTCTCTGCAAGCGTCGTGGAACGTGTAGAGCAGGACAAGACACAGAAGACGTCCCGGTCATCCACTGCGCCTAGCCCCATCTCCAGCCGTCTAGACTCTGTCTTGCCACTGGATCCAGATGGGAATTAGGAAGAGAAAGTGAGGCTGACACTGCGCAACTCTCCCTCACTTAAATCCAAATCACGCGCTAGTCTTGACACCATCATAGTGGTGTCGAGGTCCTCATCGACGTCAACGATGGACGAACAACCAACCAACCATCCAAATTATTTCTATTTTTATTCATCGTGAAGTGATTAAAGTGCCAGCCTATATATACTTAATTATACACTTAACCGTGGTTTAATTATTAACAGTTTCCTTTCTGAGTCAGAAGATTGTGGGCTCAAGTTCTTCTTCAGGCCCTTTAATCCAGGCTGAAGGAGTATTGTTTACCAAATATGATGTGAATTGAAACCATCCCTACTCTCCCCATTGGCATTGTTTGAAGGGGGATTCCTGACCAATGTTTGTCCCTCTCACAACTTACACCAAGGTAGGTGGTTGGAATCCCACTGCAGCTTACAAGAGCTTGTCATCTGCAAATTTGCTGGTACATTTCCCATGTATTAATCATAATTACATTTCAGGATACTTTATTGGCAGGGACATATATTAACATATCCTGAGATCATGGAAAGTGAATATTCTTTTGCTGAGTTCAAGCATTGATGACTTTTAGTGTTGAATATCCCATGGATGATTGAACAGATATTGTTTAGCACACAAAGTGTTCGTACCAGACTTCAGCACTGAAAAGAATGAAATCTCAGTCTTGCCAATGGTGACAGGTAGAACACGTGAAGGAAAGGCCTGCTACGCCAAAGGATCTCAGTTTCCTCAGGAAGTAGAGGTGACTCTGGCCCTTCTTGTACACGGCCTGAGTGTTAGTGCTCCACTAAAGTCTGTCATCCTGGTGCACTCCCAGGTACTTGTAGGTCCTCACCAGATTAGTTGTCATTCATTCTTTGGAGCACTCCTCTGTTTTTGTGGATGTTTGTGAAGAAAAGGAATTTTAGGATGTATATTGTATACATTTCTCTGACATTAAATATACCTATTGAACCTATTGATCCACATCTTCACCATCAATAGTAACAGGGAGCAGTGCAGGCTTAGTATTCCTAAAGTCCATCACTATCTCCTTTGTCTTATTGATGTTGAGCTGCAGATAATTCAGCTTGCACCATGTGACAAAGTTCTCCACCAAGGCTCTATATTCATC
Source organism: Mobula hypostoma (assembly GCF_963921235.1). NCBI lineage: Eukaryota > Metazoa > Chordata > Chondrichthyes > Myliobatiformes > Myliobatidae > Mobula > Mobula hypostoma. The sequence continues at coordinate 131,912,738 of NC_086101.1, read as the reverse complement.
CTCCCATTTGCCCTTTAAACACCCAGCTATTGCTGAGTCATTAGAGAATTTCTGCAGACAACATGACTCAGTGTTGTATCTGAAGTCTGATGCATATAGGGTAAACAGGAAAGGAGCAAATACTGTGGGGCCCCAGTGCTGCTTATAGCCATGTCTGACACACAGCTCTGAAACCACACAAAATGTAGTCTGCCAGCCAGGTAGTCCATTATCCAGGATACAATGGAAGTGCTAATTTGCATTGAACAGAGCCTTTTCCCCAACAGTGAGGGCTGTATGGTATTGAAGGCACTTGAGAAATCATCAGCACGATCCTTAGAGTGCTGCCCTCTTTATGAAAATGGAAGAAGGCTCTATTCAGCAGGTAGATGACAGCATCGTTGACTCGAATATGCTCCTGCTAGGTAAACTGCAAGGACTCAAAGGCTGATCTGACCAGAGGTCGAAGGTGAGTCAGGACCAGCCTCTCTAGGGTCTTCATGACATGTGAGGTTAGGGCCACTGGACAGTAGTCATTCAAGACAATTTTGGTTGGCCCTTCTTGGATTCTCAGACAACACATGATGTTTTCCACATAGTCACGTAACGTGAGCAAGGAGAACTTGTTTCAAGGCCCAGTGTGTAAGTGTATGGGAGTTTAGCACGTGTATGCCAAATGTTAGTATATGTATTAGTTAAGATGATGTGTAGTCAATGATATTTTTGATGATGAGTACATGGCACAGAGTTGGTAGGATTATAATGTTTGTATTTTTTTTGAAATTGCCACTACTGTATTGGTTTTGCATTTTTTAAAATTTATTTTCATACTGCATATGTAACAAAGGAGTGGTCCAAAATTAAGCTGAGATTATAAAAGCAGGAACTGCGTTTTTTAAAAAATTCATTTTGTTGTTTTTTATTTTGATACTGTCTTTCTGGATTAAAACATCTAAAACAGATAATGGAATTAAAGACCAAAAAATGTATTTGTTGTCCTGTGTGTGTAATCTTTCCCAGGCTCCAGAAATAGGGACACATGCTTTGATAATAAATGAACCTTTGAAGAGAAACAAAGAAGAACCAATGACCAGACGAAGGATATAATATGCTTTGGGGACACCAGGACTTGGTGCATAACCTGTACCAGAGGGAGTTGATGACAATAGGATTACAGCTGGAATGTTGCCATCAACAATCAACACTTACTCATGAAAATATGCTGATCAGTCTCCATACATCCTCAGTTTTAATTATCATTAAGTATATTCAAACATAGTTGGATCAACTCTCACAAATCAGTAGGCCATGTGCAAATATACAATTTTTCTTTATGCATTATTCATACACGAAGAAAAAAAGAAAGAAGCTTAGCAGCAAAATTAATAACATGTCCACTTCAAACCCCTAAAGATTCTACAGGATTAAACAAAAAAGAACATCAGACTGTTTCACATAGCTGGGTGGCAGTGTTAGCTGTGAGGAGGATGCTAAGAGGATGCAGGGTGACTTGGATAGGTTGGGTGAGTGGGCAAATTCATGGCAGATGCAATTTAATGTGGATAAATGTGAAGTTATCCACTTTGGTGGCAAAAACAGGAAAACAGATTATTATCTGAATGGTGGCCGATTAGGAAAAGGGGAGGTGCAACGAGACCTGGGTGTCATTATACACCAGTCATTGAAAGTGGGCATGCAGGTACAGCAGGCGGTGAAAAAGGCAAATGGTATGCTGGCATTTATAGCGAGAGGATTCGAGTACAGGAGCAGGGAGGTACTTCTGCAGTTGTACAAGGCCTTGGTGAGACCACACCTGGAGTATTGTGTGCAGTTTTGGTCCCCTAATCTGAGGAAAGACATCCTTGCCATAGAGGGAGTACAAAGAAGGTTCACCAGATTGATTCCTGGGATGGCAGGACTTTCATATGAAGAAAGACTGGATGAACTGGGCTTGTACTCATTGGAATTTAGAAGATTGAGGGGGGATCTGATTGAAACGTATAAGGTCCTAAAGGGATTGGACAGGCTAGATGCAGGAAGATTGTTCCCGATGTTGGGGAAGTTCAGAACGAGGGGCCACAGTTTGAGGATAGAGGGGAAGCCTTTTAGGACCAAGATTAGGAAAAACTTCTTCACACAGAGAGTGGTGAATCTGTGGAATTCTCTGCCACAGGAAACAGTTGAGGCCAGTTCATTGGCTATATTTAAGAGGGAGTTAGATATGGCCCTTGTGGCTACGGGGGTCAGGGGGTATGGAAGGAAGGCTGGGGCGGAGTTCTGAGTTGGAGGATCAGCCATGATCATAATAAATGGCGGTGCAGGCTCGAGGGGCCGAATGGCCTACTCCTGCACCTATTTTCTATGTTTCTATGTTTCTATCTAGCCTGAAGGGAAAGGGGCACTGTCCCTGTTAACATCTATCAGTTGAGATGTTCAATTGATGCTCTCCTGGTTATTTCAAATAAAAGACTGCATAGCCCTATTTTGAAGAGGTCAAGGAAAATATACCAATGATATTTCTCAGTTAATAGCACAGCAATATATACATATTATCTAATCATCATTATGTTGATGTTTGTGGGAAATCGCTGTACATAAACCTGTTACACTACAGCAATTCAGAGGGCCTTGGCTGGTTGCCAGGGATAGGCATTAACCTTGGCTGCAGATGACCATGTTCTGAAATGCATGAATGGCCTGTTCAGGACGAAGTTATTCGTTTACCATATACACCAGTACAGTTGCACTATGCAAAGTTGTAATGAAAAACTTGTGGGTCTCTGGAATCTAAAGTCATCACTACACGGAGAACAGCTTTTCTGAAGCAGTTACAATAAGGATCGTGGTTTCAACTCATGTTGACCAGATTTAACATAGCTCTGAATGGAGAAGCAACTGGAGAAAATGTGAAAAAATGTCAATAATGTCATGAATATGTCAAGTGTCCATAAGCAGGTCCACTCAGTCTATGGCTCTGTGCAAACTATGGTCAAGTTTATGCATGGATCTTAGACCATGTGAGCATAAGATACAGCAGCAGAGTTATCCCATCAAGTCCACTCTACCACCTCATCACGTCTGATCCATATTATCTTTCAGCCTCAATCTTCCGCTTTTCCCCTGTATCCCTTCATGCCCTGATAGGCATCCGTTAGTCTAATGAGACCATGGATTTGCACTTTGGAGGGTTTCCAGGGTGCAGGCCTAGGCAAGGTTGTATGGAAGACAAGCAGTTGCCCATGCTGCAAGTCGCCTCTCTCCACGCCACCGATGTTGTCCAAGGGAAGGGCATTAGGACCCATACAGCTTGGCACCGGTGTCGTCACAGAACAATGTGTGGTTAAGTGCCTTGCTCAAGGACACACATGCTGCCTCAGCCCAGGCTCGAACCAGCGAACTTCAGATCACGAGACAAACGCCTTAACCACTTGACCATGCGCCAACACCTGACCAATCATGCCCTGACCAATCAAGAATCTATCAACCTCTGCCTCAAATATTGAAGGTTATTTGATGACAAAAAATGACTATTTCAGTTGTAGATACACAATTTGAATGGATAGAAGCAATTCTTGTGAATACTTCTACAGTTCAGATAATGAGGTGCTCTTAACTACATGCAGCCTTCCAGTGTTAGTTATGACAGATGATAGAAACACTTGAGTTCATTGCCAATGAATTCTTGGGTAGTAGATTCAAACAATAGCTTTGTAGAAAGGGTTGTTGTGAAAGATGGACTAAAAAAGGAGAAATCAAGGTAAAATTTGCGTGTTTATTACTTTAATGTTGGAATACACCACATTAAAACTACTGGGCGGACTACCGAAGATGTGGATATTAGTATTTGCATTGTTATACATTCCCCAACAGAAGAAGCAGAAGAAATGATATGACATCAGGTGCTTGATTGCTAATCTGAAGTGGAGGAGAATGTGTTGATTCAGCAAGTTTCCTCATTGTCTTCTGGAAACAATGTAGCAAATGACACTTTGAATGAGTGCTTCCCGTTTCTTGTTGATGTTCCAGTACTGGAGGTGCACTGTGGTCAGTGGATGAGGAAGTCAACAGATCCACTAGACATAGACAAAATGTTTATCAAAGGCTTCAAAGGTTTCAAAGGTACATTCAATATCAGAGAAACGTATACAATATACATCCTGAAATTCTTTCTCTTTGCAAATATTCACAAAAACAGAGAAGTGCTCCAAAGAATGAAGGACAGTTAAATGTTCGAACCACAAAGTCCCTTCAGCTACCCCCACCCTCGCATAAGCAGCAGCAAAGAAACGACCCCCCCCACCAGCAAAAAAAGCATCGGTGCCCCCCCACCGAGCACTCAAGCGTGCAGTAAAGCATCAATGAAGACACAGATTTGCAGTACCTCAGACTACTGAATCACCCAGTAATTCGACATACCACAGGCTCTTTCTCTCCATAATAAAGGAAAAAGAGATGTCCCAGTTTCATAGTGAGAAGGGAGACATAACAAACAACTCGCTGATTTATGATGTTAAAAGCCTATTGCCTAGCTTACCCAAAATTCACTTTTTTCGATAACTACAAAAAAGAGACTTTTTACGGTTTGAAATATGTACATTTCCTTAAAGTCCTGATAAGAATCTACTCAATGTAATTTTTATTTTGAAACCTTTTTGTAATGGATCTATATTTAATATTTATAATATGTTGCTGGAAATAAAAAGTGTTCCTTTAGATAAAATTAAAAATCTTTGGGAACAAGACTACAGACTTCAATGTCTGAAGAAACTTGGAATTAAATTTTTAAGCAACATACATCAAAGTTGCTAGTGAACGCAGCAGGCCAAGCAGCATCTGTAGGAAGAGGTGCAGTCGACGTTTCAGGCCGAGACCCTTCATCAGGACTAACTGAAGGAAGAGTGAGTAAGGGATTTGAAAGTTGGAGGGGGAGGGGGAGATCCAAAATGATAGGAGAAGACAGGAGGGGGAGGGATAGAGCCGAGAGCTGGACAGATGATGGGCAAAAGGGGATACGAGAGGATCATGGGACAGGAGGTCCGGGAAGAAAGACAAGGGGGGGGGTGACCCAGAGGATGGGCAAGAGGTATATTCAGAGGGACAGAGGGAGAAAAAGGAGAGTGAGAGAAAGAATGTGTGCATAAAAATGAGTAACAGATGGGGTACGAGGGGGAGGTGGGGCATAAACGGAAGTTAGAGAAGTCGAGCCATCAGGTTGGAGGCTACCCAGACGGAATATAAGGTGTTGTTCCTCCAACCTGAGTGTGGCTTCATCTTTACAGTAGAGGAGGCCGTGGATAGACATGTCAGAATGGGAATGGGATGTGGAATTAAAATGTGTGGCCACTGGGAGATCCTGCTTTCTCTGGCGGACAGAGCGTAGATGTTCAGCAAAGCGGTCTCCCAGTCTGCGTCGGGTCTCGCCGATACATAAAAGGCCACATCGGGAGAACCGGACGCAGTATATCACCCCAGTCGACTCACAGGTGAAGTGATGTCTCACCTGGAAGGACTGTTTGGGACCCTGAATGGTGGTAAGGGAGGAAGTGTAAGGGCATGTGTAGCACTTGTTCCGCTTACACGGATAAGTGCCAGGAGGGAGATCAGTGGGGAGGGATGGGGGGGACGAATGGACAAGGGAGTTGTGTAGGGAGCGATCCCTGCGGAATGCAGAGAGAGGGGGGGAGGGAAACATGTGCTTAGTGGTGGGATACCGTTGGAGGTGGCGGAAGTTACGGAGAATAATATGTTGGACCCGGAGGCTGGTGGGGTGGTAGGTGAGGACCAGGGGAACCCTATTCCTAGTGGGGTGGTGGGAGGATGGAGTGAGAGCAGATGTACGTGAAATGGGGGAGATGCGTTTAAGAGCAGAGTTGATAGTGGAGGAAGGGAAGCACCTTTCTTTAAAAAAGGAAGACATCTCCCTTGTCCTAGAATGAAAAGCCTCATCCTGAGAGCAGATGCGGCGGAGACGGAGGAATTGCGAGGAGGGGATGGCGTTTTTGCAAGAGACAGGGTGAGAAGAGGAATATTCCAGATAGCTGTGAGAGTCAGTAGGCTTATAGTAGACATCAGTGGATAAGCTGTCTCCAGAGACAGAGACAGAAAGATCTAGAAAGGGGAGGGAGGTGTCGGAAATGGACCAGGTAAACTTGAGGGCAGGGTGAAAGTTGGAGGCAAAGTTAATAAAGTCAACGAGTTCTGCATGCGTGCAGGAAGCAGCGCCAATGCAGTCGTCGATGTAGCGAAGGAAAAGTGGGGGACAGATACCAGAATAGGCACGGAACATAGATTGTTCCACAAACCCAACAAAAAGGCAGGCATATCTACGACCCATACGGGTGCCCATAACTACACCTTTAGTTTGGAGGAAGTGGGAGGAGCCAAAGGAGAAATTATTAAGAGTAAGGACTAATTCCGCTAGACGGAGCAGAGTGGTGGTAGAGGGGAACTGATTAGGTCTGGAATCCAAAAAGAAGCGTAGAGCTTTGAGACCTTCCTGATGGGGGATGGAAGTATATAAGGACTGGACATCCATAGTGAAAATAAAGCGGTGGGGGCCAGGGAACTTAAAATCATCGAAAAGTTTAAGAGCGTGAGAAGTGTCATGAACATAGGTCGGAAGGGATTGAACAAGGGATGATAAAACAGTGTCGAGGTATGCAGAAATGAGTTCGGTGGGGCAGGAGCAAGCTGAGACAATAGGTCGGCCAGGACAGGCAGGTTTGTGGATCTTGGGTAGGAGGTAGAAACGGGAAGTGTGGGGTGTGGGAACTATAAGCTTGGTAGCAGTGGATGGGAGATCCCCTGAGCGGATAAAGTCGGTGATGGTGTGGGAGACAATGGCCTGGTGCTCCTTAGTGGGGTCATGATTGAGGGGTAAATAAGAGGAGGTATCCGCGAGTTGTCGCTGTGCCTCGGCAAGGTAGAGGTCAGTACGCCAGACTACAACAGCAGCCCCCTTATCGGCGGGTTTAATAAAAAGGTTAGGATTAGTGTGGAGGGAGTGGAGAGAAGAGCATTCTGAAGGAGTAAGGTTGTAATGGGGACAAGGTGCGGTGAAGTCGAGACGGTTGATGTCTTTAAATTGGTTAATACTTCATCGTTATGCACTCACCACTCTCTCCTACAATTTAAAGTGGTCCATAGGCCCCACATGACCAAGGATAAGTTGTCTCGTTTTTATTTAGACATATCTCTTTATTGTGATAAATGTAATAATGGAGAAGCTTCACTCATTCATATGTTTTGGACATGTCCGTGTCTTGAAAAATATTGGAAAGAAGTATTTCAAACCTTCTTGGTACTTTTTAAAGTAAATTTTAAGCCTAATCCTTTGACCACTTTATTTGGTATTGTTGGAGGAAAGGATATCATTTTGGAGAAATCTGATTTTCACATTTTGGCTTTTATTTTTCTTATGGCTAGGAGGGCACTCTTGCTTAAATGGAAAGATGAGGTCCCACCCACTCACGTTCAATGGCTGTGTGATGTGATGTCGTGTTTAAATTTAGAGAAGATTTGGTGTTCAATTTCTGAATCTAATCAAGACGTTCAAACATTGTGTGGACCTCTTTTGAACTACAAACGTATTTTCAAAACCTTTGATTTGCCGTTAAAGCACATATGATGGCTAATAATATACTTTTTTTCCTTTTTTCTTTTTTACTAATCAGCTTCGGTCTTGGTAGTGGGTTACATTTTTTACATACAATAAATCTACTATATTTCAATATTATGAATTAATCAATTTGTATGAGTAAGGCAGTGGCCCCAACCTCTGGGCCGTGGACCGATACATTGCTGCGAAGAATGCAGCAGCGCAGCAGTAGCCGGAATGCACCCAGCACATCTTTAAGAAAAAGCCAAAATAAACAAGTTAATTAATTAGGTGCCGCCCAGCACGTAAATTTTGGCCCATATCAGAGATGATTGCCGATTGCGTCCTCTCTGATCTGGGCCAACATTTACGTGCCAGGCGGCACCTAATTAATTAGCTTGTTTATTTCGGCTTTTTTCTTAAAGATGTGCTGGGTGCGTTCTGGTTACCGCTGCACCACTGCATTCTTCGCAGCAATGTAGCGGTATGCGGCCCGGAGGTTGGGGACCACTGGAGTAAGGAGTTTGTATGTGCAATTCAGTATAATGTATTTGATATATTTCTTTTTTCTTGAACTCTGTATTCTCCTATGTAGAAAATTAATAAAAATATTGAGAAAGTAAAAAAGTCTGTTGCGTTGCTTTATCCAAAATCTGTGCCCAAAGAACTCAAGTCCCCGGGCACACAACCAGCAGCCAGTTCGATGCTTTTGATGTTTGGTCTCCCAAAATACACCAGTTTCCTGCAAAAGCACCAACCTCATGTCCACCTGCCTCCAGAGCCACAAAATCTCTAAACCCTAAAGGCACACTAGCCATCTAGGCCACGTCCTTGCCATATTGCCAGTCATGAGACCCTGAGATCGGGTCCCATTCCCACAAAAAACTGAAGTCAGTGTGTAACTCCAGGTCAGCGTCTTCAAAAGAAACCTGTAAGGGAAAAATAGAGATATGAGGAGTCACCGTTAGGCGTCATCATTCTCCTAAGCACAGATGATGAACTACTAACTCTGGACTTTTAAAATATTTTATTATACCTTCATGTAAATTAAAGGGGAAAAACATCATAACCTCCATCGCCTGTCCTTTCCAACCGAATTATATATTATGATCCTCTCGTGAATGAGTAGTAGAAATAAAACTGTTTTCTTACACAGAGCAGAATATTATCAAAACTACTGTCTCACAAAAGTTTCTTTTACTCAATATTTGACTACATTGAATATTACCAGTATTGTAACGGACACACTGTTGTAGACCTCAGTAGCCTAATGCAGTTTTTCAGCCTTTTTTTCAGTTGGTGGTGGTTGTTAGGACGAATTCTGAAGTTATTCAGACCTGAATGTGCATTGTAGATTGAATTTAAAATGCAGCTCAGAACAATGGAGTCGACTGCAAACCATCTCATTTACCTGAGATGTCTGCATATGCATGAATGCAGCTCCGAGACAATGGTGATTAGCCTTCATTTTGGGTATCTGGAGTGTTTGTGTGAAATCTAGGTATTTGAAAACTCTATGTAATTCAAAGGAAACATCGTGGATACATTGTAACTATAGAATTATCCTGCTGTTATGTTGACTTTCAGCATATAAAAATATCATGTAATATTGCATCAGAGAGCCTCTTCTTCCAGTAGTGTCTCCAGTATGATGCCTGCTTGTTTTTGCTAAATAAAGACTTCTATGTTCACCAGCTTCAGTCTCTCCCTGGTAACTTTGTTCACAGTCACAACAGTGATCTCAACTACCTATAAATTTGATACTACTGATCTCGGCTAGCACATCTAGTCTGCAAATCCTTGCCTTTTGGCCATCAAATCTTAGTTATCTCCATTTAGTTCTGGATAACCAGGGTCCAGACTCAGGCCTCCCAGGAATTACCCTTGAGAGTCCTAAATTCCAGCCTGGGTTTAGGAACTGGATAACTGAAGAGGGAAATTAAATACCTTTTCTATTCTGAGCAATAATCTGCAAGGAATTTCTGTGAGCATTCAAGAATGGGGATAAGGCTTAGTCTTGATTTGACACCAGGTGTGATAATATATTGCATTCTATGTCAGTAAGAACTCAGGAATAAAAAAAACCTGAGACATAAAGACCTAATGATCCATTGAGGAATTTGTTTTTTTTGAGTAAACATTTTAGGAAATTGGCGAAGTTTACTAAATTGTCAAGGACCCTAGATGAGACATACTTCAATAAAACACAATATATTTTGGAGGCAAGTTTTCATAATCATCAAGTGCATTTTATTGATGAAAATTTCCCAGAGAAGGTGAGGTGCTGTGGAGCTGTGGGAAGGGATGTAAAGTAATAATATTAAATACTTTGCCTTGGACAAAACGTAACCATTGTAAAATTATGAGAGTCAAGAGATGAGGGTTTGGAAAAGAAAATCAGAATCATAGGATTGTGTATTTACAATTGAAAATAAATCATTATATTCATACTTTCCCAGAGAGAGTTCTTTAGAATCTTACCAGTAATTGCTCTTGCTCCCTCTTCATTCTCCTTACCGGGTCTCAATCTGTAATCCCATAACTATTGCAATAAGCATGTGTTAAATGAGATTAAGGGCTCTTGCTTTACCAACATTCCTGTTAGTGAGTTCCACAGCTCCACCTCTACTTGAATGCAAAGGGAATTCCTCCATTCCATTTCAATTCCTTTTTTCTTCTCAACTCCACTCCTCTTCAGTATGTTGGAATTTCTGGAGGAAAATATTAATTGGGCATGTAATTAAGCTATTTCAGGTTAGTTGACAGGTCACAGTGAAGGATATGTCTAAGGATAAAAACATTCAGCAGGTCATGCAGTTAATAATTTGAATCTAGTATCCTTGATTAGAACTCCCAAACAGAGAATGTTCTTTGCCTCCCCAGGCATTTGTTGTTCTGTTTCCCGATGCACGGTCTCGACCCTACCATCCTTGTGCTTTATTCAAAAATTTCCCTGATTAATTATATTAGCAAGAGTAGTCAGAGCTGGCTGATCAACCGCAATTAAGCTTCTGGCAGAATACAGTTTCACACCTTTCTTCCTGTCTGGGTGTAGTAATGGGATTTAGTAATGCAGCACCATGTTATTTAAAGATTCATCATGCTATCTCCTCCCTATGAGTAGAAGTTAAAGAGTTTCTAATGTGATCCAGTGGGATTTTAAAATGAGATTCAATTCTATCCTGTGTTCAGCATAAGTGGTCATCTTTGTAGTCGACTTGCATCCAGAACGAGAAATGGGTACTCTGTGCCTCACAGAATAGCTCTGTACCACATTGGTTGCCTGCTCACCCTCAGTTAATATGCACTGAGCGACACTTGCCTTTGTGATCTTTTGCAACAAACCAGCTATTTAGAAGTGAAGATTGCACTATATCAAGGCGTTTTGAATGCATTATGGATCATTATGTTTCATGGACTTGAGGTTATGGAGAATTCACTGTACCTCAGGGATTTAAATCTGAATGTTGGATTCAGTTTTGCATTTTTATGAATGAATTGAACATAAGAAGTGCAAAAAATACTTAAGAAAGAAATCAGGAGGGCTAAAAGAAGACATGAGGTTGCTTTGGCAGTCAAGGTGAAGGATAATCCAAAGAGCTTCTACGGGTATATTAACAGCAAAAGGTTAGTAAGGGATAAAATTGGTCCTCTTGAAGATCATGGAACCAAAAGAAATGGGGGAGATCTTAATTTTTTTTTGCGTCTGTATTCACTAAGGAAACTGGCATGGAGTCAATGGAGATAAGGCAATCAAGTAGCGAGGTCATGGAACCTATACAGATTGAAGAGGAGGAGGTGCTTGCTGTCTTGAGGCAAATCAGAGTAGATAAATCCCCAGGAACTGACAGGGTATTCCCTCGGACATTGAAGGAGACTAGTGTTGAAATTGCAGGGGCCCTGGCAGATACATTTAAAATGTTGGTATCTACGGGTGAAGTGCTGGAGGATTAGAGGATAGCTCATGTTGTTCCGTTGTTTAAAAAGGGCTGTCAAAGTAATCTGGAAAATTATAGGCTGGTAAGTTTAATGTCGGTAGTAGGTAAATTATTGGAAGGAGTACTAAGAGATAGGATCTACAAGTAGTTGGATAGACAGGGACATATTATGGAGAGTCAACATGGCTTTGAGTGTGGTAGGTCATGTTTAACCAATCTACTCGAGTTTTTCGAAGAGGTTACCAAGAAAGTGGATGAAGGGGAAGCAGTGGATGTTGTCTACATGGACTTCAGTAAGACCTTTGACAAGGTCCCACTTGGGAGGTTAGTTAGGAAGATTCAGTCGCTAGGTATACATGGAGAGGTAGTAAATTGGATTAGCGCAATGGAAGAAGCCAGAGAGTGGTAATGGAGGATTGCTTCTCTGAGTGGAGGCCTGTAACTAGTAGTGTGCCATAGGGATCAATGCTGGGTCCATTGTTATTTGTCATCAATATCAGTGATCTGGATGATAATGTGGTAAGTTGGATCAGCAAATTTGCAGATGATACAAAGATTGGAGGTGTAGTGGACAATGAGAAAGGTTTTCAAAGCTTGCAGAGGGATTTGGACCAGCTGGAAAAATGGGCTGAAAATGGCAGATGGAGTTTAATACAGAAAAGTATGAAGTATTGCACTTTGGAATGATAAACCAAGGTAGAACATACAAGGTAAATGGTAGGGCACTGAGGAGTGCAGTAGAACAGAGGGATCTGATTATACAGATACAAAATTCCCTAAAAGTGGCATCACAGGTAGATATGGTCGTAAAGAGAGCTTTTGGTACATCGGCCTTTATAAATCAAAGTATTGAGTATAAGAGTTGGAATGTTATGGTGAGGTTGTATAAGGCATTACTGAGGCCAAATTTGGAGTATTGTGTGCAGTTTTGGTCACCAAATTACAGGAAGGATATTAATAATGTTGGAAGAGTGCAGAGAAGGTTTACAAGGATGTTGGCGGGACTTGAGAAAGTGAGTTGCAGAGAAAGGTTGTAGGTTGTAGGTTGTAGGTTAGGACATTATTGCCTGGAGTGTAGAAGAATGAGGGGAGATTTGATAGTGGTATATAAAATTATGATGGATATAAATAGAGTGAATGCAAGCAAGCTTTTTTCCACTGAGACTAGTGGAGAAAAATAAACAGAGGACATGGGTTAAGGGTGAAGGGGGAAAAGTTTAAAGGGAACATTAGGGGGGCTTCTTCACACAGAGAGTGGTGGGAGTGTGGAATGAGCTGCCAGATAAAGTGGTAAATGGGGGCTCACTTTTAACATTTAAGAAAAACTTGGACAGATACATGGATGAGAGGTGTATGGAAGGATATGGTCCAGGTGCAGATCAGTGGGACTAGGCAGAAAAATGGTTCGGCACAGCCAAGAAGGGCCAAAAGGCCTGTTTCTGTGCTGTAATTTTCTATAGTTCTATGGTTCTAAGCCACACTGTGCAGAATTGATCACCCTAGTGGTCACACAGTCCAGTACTTTTATAATTGTTTATACCTTTCTTTGTTTCCTTCCTCACTCTTCTAGACATATTTATCAATTTGTCGTTTTTGTGCTCACTTAATCTTTCTGGTACATCTGGTTGTTTCAGAATCTCCGCAAGCTCCAATTTGATTCTGAATGCGAATGTTATTTATCAATGCACATGCTTGCTTACAAAATAAATGTTAGAGTAGTAATGCCAAGGATACTTTGGTAAATCGATTTCACTTATTGTTGTACAGCACATCAGCCCATCAAGTTTGCACTAACTTTCAAACTTCCAACAACTTGCTATTCAATAACACGGGGGCATAAAATACAAACTGTCGGCAGGACTCAAGCAGTCAGCAGCATCTATGGCGGCAAAAAGGTGGTAAATATTTCAGGTTGAGACCCTGTATCAGGACAAGAACTACGAAGGAGAGTCTGTAGTATGAATCCTTAATTAGTAGAAAGATTAGAGAGTGAACTTTAGTCAAAGAGCAGTGGAATCTTAAAGAGTGGTTGACACCATGTAAATGAGGATTATTGAGATTCTTGCCCGAATTCTCTCACACCATGTTCAATGCCCCAGTAAGATCAGTGGTGGAATAAAACGTATCTTTATTAAATTACAGGCGAGGTACTCACTTGTTCTGTGAATAGTCATACACCACAGAAAGAGTTGTTAAACCCTCCCATTCAGTTGGTACCTTTGGGTCAGTCAGTTTGAGCCAGTGCTGCTCAGAGCTAGGAATAGAGTGCTACATCCATAGCTAGTCCAAGAGCGAGAAAGACAATCATTGTCCTTGCTCTTGCATGCAATCCCACAGGTGATATGGTGAGTTCTGGATGATGTCGTGTTTCAGTATAATATAACTCCATGACTCTTGTGCTGATACAGGGATATTGAAAAAAACTGTGGACATTGAAAATCCATAACTGAAACACAAAACAGTGGAAACACTCTGCAAGTGAGGCATTGTCCAAGGAGAGAGGAAGAGAGATAGCATTTCAGGTTGATAACTCTTCATCAGAACTTAAACCATGCTTAGTTGAGAGCTCCTCATAGTCTAAATGTATTTGCATTTGAGCTCAAAGGATCGCAATCACTTTCAAATCGATATTATTGAAGAGCAATTGACTATGTAATTAACAGATAAGGCTACAGAAAGTGGTGGATACAGACTGATCCATCACAGGCAAAACCCTACCCACCATTGAGTACACCTACAAGGAGCATTGCCCTAAGAATGTAGCATTCATCATCATAGAACTCCACCATCCAGCCCATGCCCTCTTCTCACTACTAGCATCCAGCAGGAGGTACTGGAGCCTTAGCATCCACCCCAGCTAGGTTCAGGAACAACCATTACTCTGCAACCATCAGGTTCCTGAACCAGCTTGGGTAACTATTCACCTCTACTCTGAACTGATCCTACGACCTACAGACTCACGTTCAAACACTCTTTACAGCTCGTGCTCTCAGTAGTATTTTATTTGTACAGTATGTCTTAATTTGAGCATTGGTTGTTTGTCAATCTTTGTCTGTTTATGTATAGTTTGCTATGAAATTCTATTGTACTTCTACTTTCCTGTAAATATCTGCAAGAAAATGAATCACAAGGTGCTACATGGTGACATATACATAATTTGATAATAAATTTAGCTTGAAATTTGAACATTGAACTTCAAACACCATGTCTAAATAAATTGAATGAAACCGAGGTTGCTTCCCTAACCAAGTATATCCCTTTGAGACTTATATGTACACTAGACATCTGAATGCACCAGTTTTAATATTGTTACATACCTCAAGGAGATGTTGTGACTTTCTTGTGAGAATGATGTAATAGTCTTTTGGAGGTCACCTGATGTAATTTTCCCTTCGATGTGAGGTCATGCGATGACATGTTCACCACGGGTATAAAAGGGAAGAGCCCTGGTGACATAGTTAGTTTTCCAGCTAGAACGTTAGTCAGAGTCTCTGTTCCATTATGTATTTGCTTTATGATGCAGTTTCATTTTTAAAACGGAGCTTTACGTTCTATTGTAAGGTACAATAGTGCTGGATTGGCAGTTTACCCATTTCTGCGAGATTTGTTGACGTACCTTTACAGTAGTAAGGGAGAGTGAAGACTTTATCGAAGTACAGGACCTGAAGGATTAAGAGAAGTTGGTATCGTTCGGCAGGTTAACAAAGGATCGATCTTATTGAGTCTTCGTTGAAGAAATAACGACCTGCATCGAAGGTAACTCCTGCCAAAAGAGCAAGGTAGTTCATGCAGGAATTGCTCTCCAGAAGAAAGGTCAGTTGCTTTTAAGCCGTTTATTTCCTTCGTCGTGAATCCTTTGGACAGAACCAGCAGGAAAGTCGCGTCTATGAAGAAATCCTTCTCCAGAGAAGTCTCTCCCAATTGAATGTATAAATCTGTTGGACTTTCTAATTCACCATTTTAAGAACTGTGTTTGACTTTACCGCTTTAAGAACTGTTTTCGCATTTATCGCTTTAAGAACCAGTACCGAGCGACGATTTGTTGAATAGCCGCATAGTGGTTAACTTCCAGTTAAGGTTGTCATTTGTTTTTTTTTATTGTTTATCGTGTTTAATAAACGTTTGGTTGTTTTTATATAACCTGACTCGATTGATATTCATTGTTGCCGGTTATGTAACAATATGGACACAGCTATAGGTGGAATAACAGATGAGCATCTATAAATCTAAATGAGCTTGGTGCCCTGGCTGAACATCTATTTGCACTCATGGTCACAAACCTCACTTAAAGAGCAGTTGCATCCTGGAAATCCAAGAGGTAATTCCACAGTTTTATTGCAGCTTTCCAGTAAATCAATTACTATTCTGAATGTGAGCTCATTGGAGTCGTCAGGAGAAATTTGGTTCACTCCATGAAGTGAGGGCCTCCCTGAAAACATCACTGGTCTAACGGAATTGGCAGAGTGACAGGATTTTAAATATTATTTTTTTGTTGATGGGATGAGGTATTCCAGCTCCTCTTTATTTTTGTACCATGTCTCTGACATATTCCTGTCTTTAGAATATAAAACCATAGGTTGACCAGGGTTGTGAATTCATTTTTGTGTTTTAGTATTCAGTATTCTGTTAATGTGCTCAATTTTCATGAATGAAATTGATGTACCTACATGCATCTCTTCACCTGTTTCATTTTCAGTCTCTTTTTGCAAGTATTAACATGATCACTTAGTGAACTGGACATTTTTGACAAGGTTTGACTTTACTATTCATTCCTACTGGCCTGAGAAAAAGAAGGCTATTTCTTCTTGCCTGTTAATATACACCTAGTGTATGTTCATGGTCTTTTGCTGCTCATGAACTTAAAGGTTCAACATGCTATGCATTCAGAGAGGCTCTTCTGTACACCACTGTTGTATTAATTGGTTATCTGAGTTACTGACACCTTCCTGTCAGCTTGAACAACTCTGGTCATTCTCCTCTGACCTCTCTCATAAACACGGCATTTTCCCCCACAGAACTGCTACCTACTCTGTCCTGACGAAGGGTCTCAGCCTGAAACGTCGACTGCACCTCTTCCTAGAGATGCTTCCTGGCCTGCTGCGTTCACCAGCAACTTTTATGTGTGGTGCTTGAATTTCCAGCATCTGCAGAATTCATGTGGTTTGCTACCTACTCAATGTTTATTTTTTGCTTTTTGCACCATTCTCTGTAAACTTTACAGCAGTGGTTCCCAACCTTTTTTATGTCATGAACCCCTACCATTAACCGAGGTGTCTGTAGACCCTAGGTTTGGAACCCTGCTCTAGAGTCTCCTGTGCGTGAAAATCGCAGGAGGTCAGCATTTTCTGAGGTACTCAAACCACCCCATCTGGCACCAACAATCATTCCACAGTCAAAGTCAATTATATCACATTTCTTCCATATTCTGATGTTTGGTCTGAACAACAACTGAACGTCTTGGCCATGCCTGCATGCCTTTGTGCATTATGTTGCTGCTACATAATTGACTGAATAGATATTTGCATAATAAGCAAGTGTACAGGTTTTCCCAATAAAGTGGCCACTAAGTGTATCTGATGGATCTGGGGCTATAGTGGATCAACTATATCTCCATGACATGTGGGCTAGAATGTGTAAGGTTATTTTTGAATGAATTCGATAAGTATAATGCATCATTTTGTCTCAACCTACCATCTACTTTGCTGTTTAATCCCCCTGCCTTTCACCCTACCACAGACCTTCCCTTATCATATTCCTTTACTTTTTCCTCTGTCTTTCCCTTCTGTACTAGTTTTAGTCCTTTTACATCTGACTTTTATAGATGAAAGATCATTGATTTGAAACAATAACCCCATTTCATTCTGCCTGTGACATGCTGAGTAGTCCCTGCAATTATTGCGTTTCTTCTAATGTATTTTTCTGTACAAATTAATCAGTCACAGTCTTCATAACCTACTCTTGATATTCCAGTGCATCTGCACTGTAGCCTTTCCCAAGCTAATGTGCTTCAGTGCATACAACTGAAAGGAATACTCCAGGGAAGATCTAACCAACACTATTTGGCAATGTCATTAATTTCTCACTCTTACATACAAATCTTCTGAGATAAGGACCAACATTCAATTTATATTGTTGATTGATCTTTATGTCTGTGCACTGGCTTTAATGGTTTGTTATAAGGGTTCCTAAATCCCTTTACTCTTTCATTGTTTCAAAGGAACATCTTAGTATTGCTCTGCACTCTCAGTGCTGAGCTCCATCATTTGAAGCATTTCCCCTTGCTTTATCTGTCACTGCCTTCTTGTCACTTCTTTCTCCAACATACAATGTTTATGTGCGTCCCAATTTGTCAAAAGCTTAATGAATTTTGAACACTTTCCCTTTAGTAGAGTCTTTAAACATATGTACATTATGAAAAGCTGGGGTTCCCAATCTATCACAGGCAAGAGAAAATCTGCAGATGCTGGAAATCCGAGCAACACACAAAAAACGCTGGAGGAATTCAGCAGGCCAAGCAGCATCTATGGAAAAAAGTACAGTCGATGTTTTGGGCTGAAACATCAACTGTACTTTTTTTCCATAGATGTTGCTTGGCCTGCTGGGTTCCTCCAGAGTTTTTTGTGTGGTGTTATCACTGGCAAGACTGCATTTCAAATCCTCCTGGTCAGACATGATTCTTTTCATCTCTAATCTCTGTCAAAGTGAGAAGCATTAACTCCTGTTGAAAGGACTGTTGGAGACACACCAATGATGCAAGCTCAATCGAACGTTCTTCAAACTTATTCTTGTGATGTAATTTATACCTGGCAATAAGACCTTTGGCTGCAGTAGAAGGAACTGTTGGGAACACATGTCTGTATTATGTTTAATCAAAAATCAAATTGTGGTTAAAAGCTGCCTCCCTCTTTGAAGTAGCTCATTTCATTAATTATTTATTGCATAACAGCAAAATGACTCTGGAAATGCTAATTGCTTACATGCAGTCTGCCAATTAATGAATCAATGTAATAAACTGAAATGGCATGAGATGTTATACCTTCTCATCAGATTTCTGCTGGGTAATTACTACCAAAGATATAACACTGCAAAAAAATTTACAGAGAGTGTGAATTGACGTTAGCAACACACAAGATACTGGAGAAACTCAACAGTCAGGCAGCATCAATCAAAGTAAAAAACACTTGACATTTTGGATCGTCTGGAAGGGCCTTGATTGTCCATTTCCATTCAGTGACACTACCCGACTCACTGCTTCCCCAGCATTTGCTGTAGATTCTATCATCTGCGGCCTTTTTTGTCTCCATCTTGAATTTAATTTATTTTTTCTCAGCTGCGGAACACCTTGGGTGTTACTTGCCTGAAGAATGCAAATATATTTTGTTGACCTTTCTCATCATGAGTGGCCAGTGTTTGTATTTAGGAGATCAGATAGCTGCTGTGAAGAGATGGAAAGCTTTAACCCTTAGTAGTGGGAAAGGAACGTCGTCTAGTGATCTCAAGGTCGCTGGTTCGAGCCTCAGCTGTGGCAGCGTGTTTGTGTCCTTGAGCAAGCCACTTAATCACACATTGCTCTAGTGGCTGTGCGAGCTGTGGCACCCCACACAGACTTCCAAACTGCACCTTGTAAGGCACAAAAATGCCCGACGCAGGCTTCTCATGGTCTGAGTCGACGTTCCCCCTTAGTAGTGGGGATGGAAAAACAGGGAGATCCGCTGCCCATACTAAGAGAGAATGTTAACAGAGAGTGCCCTAGCCAAGAGTCTTCCAGGTACTTAGTGTCATCTTTGGCTATTTCCTTAAAGGAATGGAAAGCATACTAATACTTTCACTAAAAGTGAGATTCTGCTAAAAGTTAACATAAGTAGCCACCTGAAATATATTGTATACAGTATATTACATTTGAATGGATCAACAGCTGAAACGTAATTCCACAAAAGCTAAAACAAGAGAAAATCTACAGATGCTGGAAATCAAAGTAATACAGACAAGCTATGTTCTAAGCCTACATCATAATCACTCCCCGACTTTTCCTAAGCTGCATCAATGATTGCATTGGTTCTGCTTCCTGCACCCACACCGAGCTCATTGAATTCATCAACTTTTCCTCCAAATTTCATGCTTCCCTCAAATTTACCTGGTCCATTTCTGGCACCTACTTCCTTTAAGACCATTAGACATAGGAGCAGAATCAGGCCATTTGGCCCATCGAGTCTGCTCCACCATTCAATCATGGTTGATCCTTTTTTCCTCCTCCTCAACTCCATTTCCCTGCCTTCTCCTCGTAACCTTTGATTGCATGTCCAATCAAGAACCTATCAATCTCTGCCTTAACTACACCCAATGACATAGCCTCCAGAGCTACACGTGGTAACAAATTCCACAAATTCACCACCCTCTGACTAAATAATTTTCTCTACATTTCTGTTTTGAATGCACGTCCCTCTATCTTGAGGTTGTACCCTCTTGTCCTAGACTGTCCCACCATGGGAAACATCCTTTCCACATCTACTCTATCTAGGTCTTTCAACATTCAAAAGGTTTCAATGAGATTCTCCCCTCACCCTTCTAAATTCCAGTGAGTACAGACCCAGAGCCATTAAACGTTCCTCGTATGGAAATCCTTAAAAACCCTTCCCCTTTCTCGCCTCTCTGCCTCTAGCTCTGGAGACAGTTTATCTACTGATATCTTTTATAAACCCACTGATTCTCACAGCTACTGTACCTGGACCATACCTCTTTCCACCTTGTCACCTGTAAAAATGCCATCCCGTTCTTTCAATTCCTTTGTCTCCACTGCCTCTGTTCTCAGGATGAGGCTTATCAATCCACAACTAACAAGATGTCCTCTTTCTTCAAAGAAGCAGATTTTTCTTCCTCAAACATCAATGCTGCACTCACCTGCATCTCTTCCATTTCACACACATTTGCCCAGACCCCATCCATCTGCCACCCCACCAGGGGTAGGGTTCCTCTTGTCCTCACCTACCACCCTATCAGCCTTCGTGTCCAGCACATAATTCTCTGTAACTTCCACCACCTACAATGGGTTCCACCTCCAAGCACTTCTTTCCCTCATCCTCAATTTCTGCTTTCCACAGGGATCGTTCCCTCTGTGACTTTCTTCTGTTTTCTTCCCTCCCCACTGATCTCCCTCCTGGAACAAGTGCACACCTGTTCCTACACTTCCTCCCTCACTACTATTCAGGGCCCCAAACAGTCTTTCCAGGTGAGGCGACACTTCATCTGTGAACCTGCTGGGGTCACCTACTGTATCCAATGCTCCCAGTGTGGCCTGTATGTGAATAAGACCCGGCGTAGATTGGGACACTACTTCGCCGAGCACTTGCGCTGCATCCGCCAGAAAAAGCAGGATCTCCCGGTCACTACTTCCTCTTCCCATTCCGACATGTCAGTCTGTGGCCTCCTCTACTGTCGCAATGAGGCTAGTCAGTTTGGAGGAGCAGCACCTTATATTCCGCTTGGGTAACCTCCAACCTGATGGTATGAACACCGATTTATCGAACTTCTGGTAATTTCCTCCGCCTCCAGCCCTTCATGTCTTTCACCGATCGACTTTCAAGCTCTTTACTTCACCCCTCCTCCTCTCCCGGCTTCTACTATCACCTACCACCTTGTACTTCTTCCTCTCCTACCCCCGCCTCCTTACTCTGACTTCTAATCTCTTTATTCCAGTCCTGATGAAGGGTCTTGACCTGAAACGTTGATTGATTACTCTTTTCATAGATGCTGCCTGGCCTGCTGAATTCATCCAGCATTTTGTGTGTATTACTTCCACAAAAGCTATATTTTTTGACCTATTTCCAGCTTCTATTATAGCTGATGAAAACAATAACATGTTATTTCCATGGCACAGCTGTCCAGCTCTTCATCCTCATGGTACTGCTGGGTATAGGTCTGTCACTATAGAGAAAAACACTGGGATACAAAACTAATGGTTATAATCATTGCCGTAAACACTGATAACTACTGATAATAAATATAGATAATAACCATGTGTAATAATAATAGTGGCATTAATAATAATAATAATGACCCCCCCTCCCCTTTACATAGGCCATGCCCTCTTTTCATTGCAGCCGTCAAGCACGAGATACAGGAACCTGATGGCACACACTCAACTCAACGTTTCAGGATGGTCTCTTCTCCTCCACTATCCACTATCAGATTTCTGAATGGACACTTAACCCTTCAAAGCATTCTTTTCGCTCTCTTTTAGCACTATTTATTTTTAAAAATTATACTTATTATAATTGATATTTTTATTATTATGTATTGCTATGTACTGCTACCGTAAAGCAACAAATTTTATGACATACTTTTTGCCAGTGATATTAAACCTGTTTCTGATTCTGATGTATACCATTAATAATTCAGTATTTTAGTCGGCTCCAGCTTGGGTATTAGCCTACAAAGTATCCAGGACATCTTCAGGGAGCACCATCTCAGAAGGGCAGAGTCCATTATTAAGGACAGCCAGCATCCAGGGCATGCCCTTGTCTCACTGTAACCATCAGGTACGAGGCACAGTAGGCTAAAGGTACGCACTCAGCGATTCAGGAACAGCTTCTTCCCCTCTACCATCTGATTCCTAAATGGACGTTGAACCCGTGAACACTACCTCACTTTTTTAATATATATTATTTCTGTTTTTTGCACGTTTACTGTAATTAATAAATAAATACATTTATTATTATAATTATTATAATTATTTTATTTTATTTCCTATAGTGTATTGCATTGAACTGATTCCACTAAGTTAACAAATTTCTCGACACATGCCGGTGATAATAAGTCTGATTCTGATTCTGATAATGTACTGTGCTGGTTAACATAGTCAGTCACTTCACAACAGTATAGTTTGAGTCTGTTGCTATAACACTGGATATAGTAATAGTATATGCAGGTCTGTGCTGTATAATTCTGAAGTACAGTCCTGGCAGGTACAGCTCTATTAAGGAGTCATAGAACACCACAGCACAGAAAAAGGCCCTTTGGCCCATCTAGTCTGTGCCAAACCATGCCTAGTCCCATTGACCTCCACCCGGATTATAGTCCTCTATAAACTTCTTCCATCCATGTACCTATCCAAATTTTTCTTAAATGTTGAACTCAACCCTGCATCAACCACTTGAGCTGGCAGCTCATTCCATACTCTCACCGCACTCTGAGTGAAGACATTCCCTCTTATCTTCCCCTTATCCTGTGACCTCCAGCTCTATCCTCGACCAACCTCAGAGAAAAAAAACAACCTGCTTGCATATACCCCTCATAACTTTGTATGCCTATCAAATCTCTCCTTCCTGGCGTATCACCCGGTTACCTATGTCCTACAACTTGGCTGTAACAACCTTCCTCTTTGTACCCTTTAGCCTCCTGAATGATCTGAAGTTCATCCAGTTCCAACTCCAACTCCTTAACACGGTTTGTTAGAAGCTGCAGTTGGATGCACTTCTTGCAGGTGTAATCATCAGGGATACTAGATGTCTCCCTACCTTCCCACATCCTGCATGATCCACCTGGCTTCACCTACCATCTTCTAACTATCTTCATTCCCCTCCCCCATAGTTTTTTTTTAATTCTTGCATTTTCAATCTTACTTTCCAGCCCCGAAGAAGGGCCTTTGCCTGAAGTGTCAACAGTTTGTTCATTTCCATGGACGTGCGAAGTTCCTCCAGCATTTTGTGTGTGTTGCTTTGGATTTCCAGCACCTGCAGAATCTATTGTGTGTATGAATTGCTGCTCCACTGTGAAGTCGCTTCAAGGGATGCCTACCCTGAAGAAGCTCAAACGTTATGTTCAACAGGAATTCAGTGAGACCCTCTCTTACTGCTCCCCCTGTGTGATCTCTGCTCCTCCAGCATTTTTTGTGTGCAGCATTCCAGTATTCAGTCTGGTATCCCCACTCTTCTAAGTATGCAATAGGGAATAAAGAAAGAATAAATAACAAAAAAAAATCTGCCTATGGTCTAATTTCTCCTCCCCAAAACCTCGATGAACCAAAGCATCAACTCCCACTTTAACATTGGCCCACTCCCACAATAGATGCCCCACTTAAACCTAACTTTTTTGTTATTGGTTCTTGCCAAGAGCCTTATTATGTGCAATCCATTGTCTCCTCAGGACTGTGATACGCAAAATGTGCTGACTGTCCCCATTCGCTTCTTTTAAGCTTTCTGTCCTTCCAAGCAATTTGGAGTCTCCTCGAGACTGGCGGGCAAAATGTGTTGACTGCCCCTACTGCCTTATGTGAAGCTCTCTCTTCATCCAAGCAATCCAGTGTCTCCTCAAGACTGTGGTGCTCCATATGTTACGAACTGTAAAGTTTCAGAAACAGACCAGCAGCAAGAGATGTCACACTGAGTCAGATTTTAGTGTTAAAATCTCTATTTTTATTAGTATCTACATATAATATAGTAACTTAATCAAGTTAAACAAAAGTTAACAGTGTTATGTGTATATATGTGTGTAAATATAACTCCAAAACTATTGAGCTTGGGGGAATAAACCATGAAGTCTTAAGATGGTAAAGTAACAGAGTTCAATAATCCACAGAATAAATGATGGGAGAGAGGTATTTGTAATCCAAGGTGAAATGTAGAGAAAAGGTAAGTACGAAGTATTCCACAGGTTCCACGTCAGGTAAAACGAGATAACAGTTGCCGTAGATCTTATCCGTCGTGATGTTCCAAATCCACATACGAATTATCACCGAAAGTGATCTGTCACAGGAATATCGTCTTCCAGTGGTTACCACACAACATACCCAGGCAAGGGCTAAAAAGTGAACCCACAAGATATCCCCAAAATCCACTCATACGGATTATACGAAGTGACAGTCACACATTCGTTGTGCACCGTGTGCTGATGTTTAACCTAATTTTTGGGCTTAAAAGAGTTCCAAACCATCACAGTGACCAGCTGAAGTCCCGGCAGCTGGTCTCCTCTCTCTCTCTACTACGACTGAAGGTCTCTCTCTCTCTCTCTCTCTCTCTCTCTCTACTACGACTGGTCTCTCTCTCTCTCCCTCTCTCTTTCTGTGTAAAAATCCGAAGCAAACTGCTTCAGCCTGTGACTGACATCATAGTCCTGCCTCACTCAGGCGCTTAAAGCAACAATCCATAGCAAACAAAACCTGTGGGTTCGTAACATATATCACTATAATTCCAGTGCTGAACTGAAAATTATGGACCTATTACTATAACATAATGTAGTACAATGGAGGGCATGGCTCTGTCACTGGAGAACATTGGATTATGGTCCAGATGGGCACAGATTTGTTGTATGACATTGTGGTACAATTGGTGGAAAGAGGTGTTTCACTGTTTAGCACATTTATACACTACTGATCTGTCACAAGAAAACAATGCATACAGAGTTGATGGTTGCAGATTTTTGTTATATAAGTATACTGCAACCTCCTTCCCAGATTTTATCCTTGGCAGAGGATGTGAACCTGAGTCATTCCCAACTACTCTTGTTAGGGTGAAGTACACTGGTTGCTGAAGACTCTTAGGGACCTGATGTGTTGAGAACCTGAACTTCAGGGAATAGCTAATGCAGAGAGGAAGGTGTGGAGAGTTTGTTTTTAAAATGAACACTACACCGTTAAGTATCCTCCTGAATAGCTAGGTGTGTTACCTTTAAAGCTTATCTCTGAATGTCCACTTTGTGGGCTCCAATAATTTCAAAAGTAGTGCCATTTCTAAAATGAGTAGCTGTCAGATACTGCTCACATTTGTACTTCCTTGGCTTGCTTACTTGGTATAATTTTATGCACAGTCCAGAGTTATAGAAGATAGTTTGATGCATATGCCTGCGATTCTGCTTTGAGCTCTGTTACACAATGTAACTTGTTGACCTTGTCCACAACAAGCCCACATAGTGAAGGATACCAATTTGTCCATGATCTCAGTGATACCTATTGCATTAGCTGCTACTGCTGCATCAACATCAAACAAACTATACAATGCTACATTGTTCATCAGAGGTTCTAGCTTCTAATCCATATACTACTAAATCTCTCATACTTTCTCTGTCTGGTTGTCTGTTTGTGGCCTCCAATTAGCGCAAACGGTGCATTACAGTGGCACTTTTTTTGGCAAAATCGAATTAAAATGAGCTAACTTACAGAATGCAGGCAAAGTTCGGGGTTATATATTCATATAACATCGCTCATTCACCAAAAAATCAACAGGCTCCCTTTTAACCCGAGAGCCGATCTGCCATCATGGAAATCAGGACGCGACAGCCCGACGCATGCGCACGGCCAGCCTCAACAGTGACACCTACCAGAGCAAAAGGGCAGGGTAGCTCTATTTCGAGGGGTCACATTCTGCTAACCACCATCAGCATGTGCAGGATTGGGACAGATCTAACTGCCACCCATCAATAAGAGATAATTAAATCTTATTGTAATGACATACTTCGAGACATCCATAAAACCCTTTGCCGCAGTCAAAGGACAGCAGTGACTATATTACATCCATTTAGGAGAGTGCCAACCACATCATTAAGAATAATCAGCATCCTTTGGTGTTCCTGCTTCATATCTTTTATCCAGCATTAGGGTAAATAAAAATGGTCAGCCTAATTATGCTGCCTGGAAAAGGAAGGGGGGCATTATGGTCAAGAGATGATGCCAAACATCGTCAGGAAGTGGCAAGGAGAGGGAGAGAACAAGAATCAGATGAGGCCAGGGCCGCAGTGACTCCAGGATCAAAGGGTCAGGACATAAAAAGATGAGAGAAGAAGAGATAAAGAAGGAGAGGCATGCACGCCTCCAGGATCAGAGACAAACAACAAACAGCAGAAGAAATGAAGAGACGGTGGATGAAAGGACTGCACGTCTCCAGAATGACAAAGATAGGCACAATGGTGGCAGATTAACCAGAAATGATGCCATCAAAAGTGTCCTTCACTAAATGAGGAGCAACTATATTTGCTTTGCTACGTGTCATCCTTCTTTAATAAATTGAGGTTTTCTACTTCAGTTTCCAAAGCAAAGCAATACCAATAGCATTCAGGAAAATTTAGTATTCATTCTGGTCACTTCAGACTGCACTACCCTTCACTCAAAGGGTGCCCCTGTTGTCTAGTATTACTTATAGAAGTCAAGGTGTTTGAATAGAAACTGGTCTGTGATTCAGGTTTACAAGTCACTTCCTTGAATAAACCTAACTTCAGGTTCAAATCCTTCTAACTCCGCAACTCTTTATGGTCCATCAGACTTCCCCAATCCTGGCCTATCCTGATTTTCAGTACTCCAGCACTGGGTGGTATGGCTTTTAGATCCCCAGGGTTTGTGTTGTGGAATGTCTTCCTTAAATCTCTCCTCTCCTTGCATCCACTTTAAGTCACAAGCTTCAGACTACTTCTTTGGCCGATTTTTTGATTATCTGTCTTTCTGGACATTAAACTAGTCCAGTTTCAGACAGTGGAAACACTCCTGTGAGGAATCTTGGGATAACTGTCAGGCTGCCTTATAACAGGAATTCTGCAGATGCTGGAAATTCAAGCAACATACATCAAAGTTGCTGGTGAACGCAGCAGGCCAAGCAGCATCTATAGGAAGAGGCGCAGTCGACGTTTCAGGCCGAGACCCTTCGTCAGGACTAACTGAAGGAAGAGTGAGTAAGGGATTTGAAATCTGGAGGGGGAGGGGGAGATGCAAAATGATAGGAGAAGACAGGAGGGGGAGGGATAGAGCCGAGAGCTGGACAGGTGATAGGCAAAAGGGGATACGAGAGGATCATGGGACAGGAGGTCCGGGAAGAAAGACAAGGGGGGGGGGTGACCCAGAGGATGGGCAAGAGGTACACTCAGAAGGACAGAGGGAGAAAAAGGAGAGCGAGAGAAAGAATGTGTGCACAAAAATGAGCAACAGATGGGGTACGAGGGGGAGGCGGGGCCCCAGCGGAAGTCAGAGAAGTCGATGTTCATGCCATCAGGTTGGAGGCTACCCAGACGGAATATAAGGTGCTGTTCCTCCAACCTGAGTGTGGCTTCATCTTCACAGTAGAGGAGGCCGTGGATAGACATGTCAGAATGGGAATGGGACGTGGAACCAAAATGTGTGGCCACTGGGAGATCCTGCCCTCTCTGGCGGACAGAGCGTAGATGTTCAGCAAAGCGGTCTCCCAGTCTGTGTCGGGTCTCACCAACATACAAAAGGCCACATCGGGAGCACCGGACGCAGTATATCACCCCAGTCGACTCACAGGTGAAGTGATGCCTCACCTGGAAGGACTGTTTGGGGCCCTGAATGGTGGTAAGGGAGGAAGTGTAAGGGCATGTGTAGCACTTGTTCCGCTTACACGGATAAGTGCCAGGAGGGAGATCAGTGGAGAGGGATGGGGGGGACGAATGGACAAGGGAGTTGTGTAGGGAGCGATCCCTGCGGAATGCAGAGGGGGGGGGGAGGGAAAGATGTGCTTAGTGGTGGGATCCCGTTGGAGGTGGCAGAAGTTACGGAGAATAATATGTTGGACCCGGAGGCTGGTGGGGTGGTAGGTGAGGACCAGGGGAACCCTATTCCTAGTGGGGTGGTGGGAGGATGGAGTGAGAGCAGATGTACGTAAAATGGGGGAGATGCGTTTAAGAGCAGAGTTGATAGTGGAGGAAGGGAAGCCCCTTTCTTTAAAAAATGAAGACATCTCACTCGTCCGAGAATGAAAAGCCTCATCCTGAGAACCTCCTGTCCCATGATCCTTTCGTATCCCCTTTTGCCTATCACCTGTCCAGCTCTCGGCTCTATCCCTCCCCCTCCTGTCTTCTCCTATCATTTTGGATCTCCCCCTCCCCCTCCAGCTTTCAAATCCCTTACTCACTCTTCCTTCAGTTAGTCCTGACGAAGGGTCTCGGCCTGAAACGTCGACTGCGCCTCTTCCTATAGATGCTGCTTGGCCTGCTGCGTTCACCAGCAACTTTGATGAGGCTGCCTTATAAGTTGTTTTGGTGCATATTGGAACTGACACCATTGTAACATTTCCCAACCTGGGGTCCAAGGACCCCTTGCTTAATGGTATTGGTCCATGGCATAATAAAGGTAAGACAGCAAGAAACATTTTCCCACAGCAAAGGTGTCCAAAATGAGATGACATGGGCCTGGGTTGAAAAGGTTTAAAGGGGATGTAGGAAGATATTCTTTCATCCACGGAATGTCTGGAACCTGACCAGTACTCAGGTAACATGTTGCATGCATTTGGATGAGCACCTGAATCACCACAGCACAAAAGACTATGATAAATGGATGAATACAGATAGGTACTTGATGGTCAGTATAGGTGTGATAGGCAGAAGGGCCTATTTTTATGATTTGCATGTACCTCTACTGAAGCTCATGGCAAATCAGTGGGGTGCACTGATTCTCGTTAACTTTTATAACAGATTGAAGCACCTTCAATTACTCCAAAAGACTGAGGTTTGGTAAAAATACTGAAAGGCTTTTATTCGCTGTACAATATGACCTCCACAGTGAGTGTCTGCCCCCGGACTGAGGGGGAGGGGCAAGGCGAACACCTTTATACAGGACTCTGTGGGAGGAGCCACAGGGGCAGTCAGCAGAGGGGTGTGTACAGACAGGTAACCCAGTTACAACATATATACATAGTTTACCACATTCACCCCTCCCTTTTTTTAAAAAGAGTCCCGCGGGGTGAAGTGACTGACAATATTTACAAGAAGTATATTTACAGGTTAAGTCTATCAGGCGGTCGAGTCCGTCGCTGTGATCTACGTAGCACCGGCGATGGCGGTTGTGCTGGCTCCGGCCTGACTTCAGGTGCCAGCACGTTAGGCGTCGGTAATCCCTCGTGCGTGTGCGTCGCGCCCGGTATGGGAGTGTCGTGTGGTGTCTGTATAGGGTTTGGGGTGCACGGTGTCTCGTAGGTACATACATTGGTGGGTACGGGATCAATAGTCACCACGGAGTGTTCAGGGTAGGGGCCCGGAGCTCCTGCGGGCGCCAGGTCGCGGATGGAGACCGTGTCCTCCCGCCCATCAGGTAAAACCACGTAGGCATACTGGGGGTTCGCATGAAGTAAGTGAACCCTCTCGACTATCGGGGAGTATTTATTGCTCCTCGTATGTTTCCGGAGCAGCACTGGCCCCGGGGACGTCAGCCAAGATGGTAGGGTGGTTCCAGTGGTCGACTTTCTAAGAAAAGAAAAGAGCCGCTCATGAGGGGTGGCATTGGTGGCTGTGCATAACAGGGAGTGGATGGAGTGGAGTGCCTTGGGAAGGACCTCCTGCCAGCGGGAGACCGGCAGTCCCTTTGACCTGAGGGCTAAGAGTGTGGCTTTCCACACTGTGCCATTCTCCTTCTCTACCTGTCCATTCCCCCGGGGATTATAGCTCGTGGTCCTACTGGTTGCAATTCCCCTAGCCAGTAGATATTGGCGCAGCTTGTCACTCATAAACGAGGACCCTCTGTCACTGTGGATATAGCATGGGTATCCGAACAGAGTGAAGAGCTTGCACAGGGCTTTTATAACTGTCGTGGTAGTGGTGTCGGGGCAGGGGATGGCAAAAGGGAACCGCGAGTACTCGTCAATTACGTTAAGAAAGTACACGTTGCGGTCGGTGGAGGGAAGGGAGCCCTTAAAGTCAACACTCAGTCGCTCAAAGGGGCGGGTGCCTTTTCAGGTCGGTAGAAGTGTGGTTTGCACTCTGCGCAGACTTGGCAGTCCCTGGTCATCATCCCGATCTCCTCAAGGAAGTAAGGCAGGTTCCGGGCTTTCACGAAGTGGAAAAGCCGGGTGACTCCCGGGTGGCAAAGGTCTACATGTAGGGCGTATAGCCGGTTGATCTGCACGCTGGCGCATGTTCCCCGGGATAGGGCATCGGAGGGCTCGTTGAGCTTCCCAGGCCTGTACATGATGTCATAGTTGTAGGTGGAGAGTTCGATTCTCCACCTCAGAATTTTATCATTTTTGATTTTGCTCCGCTGCTGCTGATTATTAAACATGAATGCGACTGAGCGCTGGTCAGTTAGCAGGGTGAACCTTTTGCCGGCAAGATAGTGCCTCCAGTGCCTTATAGCTTCCACTATTGCCTGGGCCTCTTTCTCTACTGCAGAGTGCCGAACTTCAGGGCCTTGAAGGGTACGGGAGAAGAACGCCACTGGTCTTCCTGCCTGGTTGAGGGTAGCAGCCAGCGCAAAGTCGGAGGCGTCACTCTCTACTTGGAAGGAAATGGCCTCATCTACCACATGCATTGCTGCTTTGGCAATGTCCCCTTTTATGCAGTTGAAGGCCGCGTGGGCCTCGGCAGAGAGGGGGAATGTGGTGGACTTGACCAGGGGGCGGGCCTTGTCTGCATAGTTAGAGACCCATTGGGCGTAATATGAAAAGAAGCCCAGGCACCTTTTGAGGGCTCTGAGGGTATTGGGAAGAGGGAGTTCCAACAAGGGGCGCATACGGTTGGGGTCGGGGCCAATGACTCCATTCTCCACGACACACCCAAGGATAGCAAGTCGGGTGGTCCCAAATACACTTTTGTCCTTGTTATAGGTGAGGTTGAAAGATTTGGCCGCTTGGAGAAATTTTTGGAGGTCGTTGTCGTGATCCTGCTGGTCGTGACCGCAGATGGTGATGTTATCCAGATATGGGAACGTGGCCTTCAGTTGGCACTGGTCCACCATCCGGTCCATTGCCCTCTGGAAGACAGATACACCATTCGTGACACCAAAGGGGACATGCAGGAATTGATAAAGCCTGCCATGCGCCTCGAAGGCAGTGTAAGGGCGGTCCTCCCAGCGGATGGGGAGCTGATGGTAAGCGGATTTTAGGTCTATGGTTGAGTACACCTTGTACTGTGCTATCTGATTGACCATATCCGCGATGCGGGATAGAGGGTACGCGTCGAGCTACATGAACCTATTGATGGTCTAGCTATAGTCCACGACCATCCTATTCTTCTCCCCGTTCCGAACAACCACCACCTGCGCCCTCCAAGGACTTGTGCTTGCCTCAGTGACCACCTCCCTGAGCAGCCGCTGCACCTCCGACTTAATGAAAGCTCTGTCCCCCGCGCTGTACCTCCTGCTTTTAGTTGCCACAGGTTTACAGTCGGGGGTCAGGTTGGCGAACAGCGGTGGGGGAGGGATCCTGAGGGTGGAGAGGCCGCAAGCGGTGTCGGTAGTGTGGCAGTTGGCATGATGTTGGGTGGGATGCGCGGGTCGGTGTGTGTGTGTGGTCAATAGCGGGGTACGTGACATATCTCTACAAACCAGGGGATTTATGACAGTAATTGGTGGGAGGGGCCCATCATACTTCATTGTCACGCTTTTCAGGTGGCTCTGGAAGTCCAACCCCAACAGCACAGGGGCACACAGTTGAGGCAAGACCAGTAACGTAAAGTCCCGATATTCTGTGCCCTGCACCACTAGTGTCGCTATACAACCCCGCCGGATGTCTGTTGTATGCGACCTGGAGGCCATGGTGACCCTCCGACTTACCGGCCGTATCATGAGTCCACAATGCTGCACCGTGGCCGGGTGGATAAAACTCTCCGTGCTGCCTGTGTCAAACAGGCAGCTTGTCCTGTGCCCCTCCACCAGGATGTCCATCACTGACCTTGCGAGCTGGTGGGGAGCGCTTTGGTCGAGGGTCACGGAAGCCAGGGTGGGGTCGCTGTCTTGGTCCGGCGTGGTGGGGTGCCCCGTGAGCACCCGTTGGTCATAGGCGGTGGGAGGTGGCGCTGACCAAGATGGCTGCCCCCATGTCTCGCACTTGGTGGTGGCGTGCAGGGAAGATGGCGGCAGGCAAGATGGTGACCCCCACGTCTCGCACGTGGTGGCAGTGTGCAGGGAAGATGGCGACCCCCACATCTCGCACGCGGCGCTGCTCAATCCCGCTCGCGGTTTTGACTTACAGACCTTGGCGAAGTGGCCCTTCTTTCCACAGCTGGAGCAGGTAGCTTGTCGGGCCGGGCAGCGTTTCCGGGGGTGCTTCTCCAGTCCGCAGAAGTAGCACTTCGCGGACTCACGACTGGCGGTAGCCGAGGTCGATTCGCCGGCGGGTTGCGGCGTCTGCGGCACCCACCAGGCCATCGGGGGATCGCGTGCCTGGAGAGCCTTGGAGTTATGCAGGGCGGCCTCCAACGTATCAGCCAGCTCGATTGCCGAACTTAGGGTAAGATCAGCTTTTTCCAGCAGCCGCTGGCGCATGTACACTGACCTGGTCCCCGTAACGAAGGCATCTTTCACTAGGAGTTCTGCATGCTGTGCCGCCGTCAGCTCCTGGCAATTGCAGGCTCGCACGAGCGTCTGTAGAGCCCGGACAAACTCAGCACTCGATTCCCCAGACCCAGACCGTTGTTGCCGTGTCGCTAAGCGATGCCGAGCATAGACGCTGTTTATCGGCCGCAGGTATTGTCTTTTGAGTGTGTTCATCGTGCCGTCATAGTTTGGCTGGTCTCTGATCAGCGAATAAACCTGTGGACTGACCCTGGAGAGTAGAACTCTGAGCTTCGCTACGGGGTCGGTCGCTTTAATCTCCTCTAGATACGCTTCGAAGCAGGCCAGCCAGAGTTCGAAAGTGTTTCCAGCGTCAGGCATTTGCGGATGGAGGTCTAATTTTTCTGGTCTCAGGGCCTGTTCCATGTTTTAAAATGTACAGCGAATAAAATTGAAGCACCTTCAATTATTCCAAAAGACTGAGGTTTGGTAAAAATACTGAAAGGCTTTTATTCGCTGTACAATACGACCTCCATAGTGAGTGTCTGCCCCCGGACTGAGGGGGAGGGGCAAGACGAACACCTTTATACAGGACCCTGTGGGAGGAGCCACAGGGGCAGTCAGCAGAGGGGTGTGTCCAGACAGGTAACCGAGTTACAATATATATACATGGTTTACCACACAGATCCGCCAAGCTCCTTGTGGATTCATCCAAGTCACATTCTCCCTCTACATATTTTCCTTACTGTAACTTAACTTCTCCCATTTGCCCATCGATTATACAGGTTCAGGGAGTGAATATAGTAATGTAAGTTTTTTGCCTTTGTTTCTACAAATGGCTGTTCATCCATCGTTGTCGTCGATGAAGACCTCAACACCATTAGTCACTTTGAGACTGGATGCGGTGTGTCCGAAGATGACTGGTCAGGCCAATTCAGGCGCGGAATATCCTGGCACATGTTGGGCAGACATGTGTAGGCACTGCAGTTGTTGCGCTGGTGGGTCTGGACTTGCACAGCTCGCGCTTATGTTGTGCCTCAGCAATGCGCCTTGCGTCCCCCTTGTGGATGAGGCCGCGTCAGGTAGGGGAGTTTTGTGCCAGTGTTTCCCAGATGGTTGTCTCTATATCAAGCGACTTGAGGAAGGTCTTTAGTGTGTCTTTGTAACGTTTCTTCTGCCCTCCATGCAAGCGTCTTCCAGCAGAAAGTTCCCCAAAAAGGAGCTGCTTAGGTATGCGCTCGTCCGGCATGCGGATGACATGACTTGCCCACCGGGTCTGTGCTCTCATCAGCCGTGTGTGGACTGATGGTTGACTTACTCTAGAGAGAACATCAGTGTCTGGTACTTTATCTTGCCATCTGATGCCTAATATTCTGCGAGGGCAAGTCATGTGGAAATGATTGAGCTGTCTTGCATGCCTTCGATACACTGTCCATATTTCACAGGCATACAGGAGAGTAGTGAGTACCACAGCTCTGTAGACCTTCAGTTCTGTTGCTGGACGGATTCCTCAACATTCCCATACCGTGGAGTGCAGTCTACCGAAAGCAGAACTTGCCTTTGCTATTCTGCAGTTAACTTCTGTATCAATAGTCACTGCTCAGGAGAGGGTGCTACCAAGGTAAGTAAACTGGTCAACTGCCAACACATGGAATTCTGCAGAAGCTGGAAATTCAAGCAACACACATCAAAGTTGCTGGTGAACGCAACAGGCCAGGCAGCATCTTTAGGAAGAGGTACAGTCAACGTTTCGGGCCGAGACCCTTCGTCAGGACTAACTGAAGGAAAAGCTAGTAAGAGATCTGAAAGTGGGAGCGGGAGGGGGAGATCCAGAATGATAGGAGAAGACAGGAGGGGGAGTGATGGAGCCAAGAGATGGACAGTTGATTGGCAAAAGAGATATGAGAGGATCATGGGGCAGGAGGCCTGGGGAGAAAGACAAGTGGGGGGGAGAACCCAGAGGATGGGCAAGGTGTATAGTCAGAGGGACAAAAAGGAGAGAGAGAGAAAGAATTTGTGTATATAAATAAATAACGGATGGGGTACGAGGATGAGGTGGGGCATTAGCGGAAGTTTGAGAAGTCAATGTTTATGCCATCAGTTTGGAGGCTACCCAGACGGAATATAAGGTGTTGTTCCTCCAGCCTGACTGTGGCTTCATCTTTACAGTAGAGGAGGCCATGGATAAACATACCAGAATGGGAATGGGATGTGGAATTAAAATGTGTGGCCACTGGGAGATCCTGCTTTCTCTGGCAGACAGAGCATAGGTGTTCAGCAAAACAATCTCCCAGTCTATGTCAGGTCTCACCAATATATAGAAGGCCACATCGGGAGCACCAGATGCAGTATATCACCCCAGCTGACTCACAGGTGAAGTGTTGCCTCACCTGGAAGGACTGTCTGGGCCCCTGAATGGTGGTGAGGGAGGAAGTGTAAGGGCATGTGTAGCACTTGTTCCACTTACAAGGATAAGTGCCAGGAGGGAGATCAGTGGGGAGGGATGGGGGGACCGAATGGACAAGGGAGTCGCTAGGGAGAGATCCTAGCGACTCCCTCGGAAAGCTGGGGGGGCGGGAGGGAAAGATGTGCTTAGTGGTGGGATCCCATTGGAGGTGGCAAAAGTTACGGAGAATAATATGTTGGACTCGGAGGCTGGTGGGGTGGTAGGTGAGGACCGGGGAACCCTATTCCTAGTGGGGTGGCGGGAGGATGGAGTGAGAGTAGATGCGCGTGAAATGGGGGAGATGTGTTTGAGAGTAGAGTTGATGGTGGAGGAAAGGAAGCCCCTTTCTTTAAAAAAGGAGGACATCTCCCTCATCCTGGAATGAAAAGCCTCATCCTGAGAGCAGATGCGGTGGAGACGGAGGAATTGCGAGAAGGGAATGGCATTTTTGCAAGAGACAGGGTGAGAAGAGGAATAGTCCAGATAGCTGTGACAGTCAGTAGGCTTATAGTAGACATCAGTAGATAAGCTGTCTCCAGAGATAGAGACAGAAAGATCTAGAAAGGGGAGGGAGGTGGTGGAAATGGACCAGGTAAACTTGAGGGCAGGGTGAAAGTTGAAGGCAAAGTTAATGAAGTCAACGAGCTCAGCATGCGTGCAGGAAGCAGCGCCAATGCAGTCATTGATGTAGCGAAGGAAAAGTGGGGGACAGATACCAGAATAGGATTGGAACATAGATTGTTCCACAAAGCCAACAAAAAGGCAGGCATAGCTAGGACCCATACGGGCGCCCATAGCTACACCCTTAGTTTGGAGGAAGTGGGAGGAGCCAAAGGAGAAATTATTAAGAGTAAGGACTAATTCCGCGAGACGGAGCAGAGTGGTGGTAGAGGGGAACTGATTAGGTCTGGAATCCAAAAAGAAGCGGAGAGCTTTGAGACCTTCCTGATGGGGGTTGGAAGTATATAGGGACTGGACATCCATGGTGAAAGTAAAGCGGTGGGGGCCAGGGAAATTAAAATCATTGAAAAGTTTAAGAGTGTGAGAAGTGTCATGAACATAGGTAGGAAGGGATTGAACAAGGTGGGATAAAACCGTGTCAAGGTATGCAGAAATGAGTTCTGTGGGGCAGGAGCAATAGGTCTGCCAGGACAGGCAGGTTTGTGGATCTTGGGTAGGAGGTAGAAATGAGAAGTGCGAGGTGTGGGAACTATAAGGTTGGTGGCAGTGGATGGGAGATGCCCTGCGCAGATAAAGTCGGTGATGGTGTGGGAGACAATGGCCTGGTGCTCCTTAGTCACGATCGAGGGGTAAATAAGAGGAGGTATTTGCAAGTTGTTGCTGTGCTTCGGCAAGGTAAAGGTCAGTACGCCAGACTACAACAGCACCCCCCTTATTGGCGGGTTTAATAGTAAGGTTAGGATTAGTGCGGAGGGAATGGAGAGCAGAATGTTTGGAAGGAGTGAGGTTGGAAGGGGAACAAGGTGCGGTGAAGT
Organism: Mobula hypostoma; assembly: GCF_963921235.1. NCBI lineage: Eukaryota > Metazoa > Chordata > Chondrichthyes > Myliobatiformes > Myliobatidae > Mobula > Mobula hypostoma. The sequence goes on along the minus strand of NC_086101.1, from coordinate 131,876,086 downwards.
CGTGATGGTTGACGTCCCGTTGGCAGTTAGCAATAAAGAGACCCAGAGCAGGCAGAAGACCAGAGCGGGGTGTCCATGAAGAGGAGGAGGGTTGAAGAGGGGAGAAGGGGTCATCAGTGGGGGTGGAAGAGTCCTTGCCGAAGAAGTAGGCTCAAAGACAGAGACGGCAAAAGAAGAGTTCTACGTCATGGCGAACTCTGAACTCACTGAGGTGTGGGCGAAGGGGGACAAAGGTGAGGCCCTTATTGAGGACAGAGCATTCTGCCTCAGACAGTTGAAGGATGGAGGGGATGGTAAAGACCTGGCACGTGTGAGAGCTGGGATCAGAGGGGGGAGGGGGGAGGCTGGGAGTGTCAGTGGAGAGGGGAGAGTTGGGGTGAGAGGAAGATGGAGCCTCTGACGGCCCAGGAGCTGAAGGTGGGATCTGAGGGCGTCGGGGTTGCAGAGTGGTGGTGGGGGAAGGGGAGACAGGAGTCACAATAGCAGCACATAAAGACCCAGCCTGGAGTTCAAGGCTGGAATCACAGTTGGAGGTTGCGCAATCGCTTTGAAGTTGTCCATGGTCGTTGCTGGAGTCCGGGTTTTGAATATTCCCTGAGGTGTTGGAGCCGGCGAGATCAATGGCAGTGGCCGCAATCTGAAGTTCATGCCCACTAGCATCAGGGCCAGCAGGCTCTAGGGTCTGCATCTTGCGATCTTTGCCTAACGTGACAAAGTCAAAAAAACAGCGATTGCAGGCATGGATCCGATGGAGGATGAAATAACGGGTAGGACCATTACAGACGGCGAAGAAAGTGTCCCAAAGGTGTGGAAGGGTCTGGGATAGGGACACCAAATACCTCCTCATGGCGGAGAGGGTCACCTTCGGAGCTTAACAGGAAAAGCGACAAGAGGCAGAGTCAATAAAATGTGAGTACCTGGGATCCTCAGAAGGTATAATTTGAGAGGCTCGAAAAATGAATCCTAAAGCCAACTGGCGTAAGTTGGCGGTGGAGGCACGTTCCAAGAAAGGATATATGGCTGTGATAGCGAGTCTGAGTCAAAATGTGATATATGGCTGTGGTAGCGGGTCTGAGTTAAAATGTGATATATGGCTGTGATATATCACATATCACAGGTCAACTGCCTGTAGTTTCTGTCTTTTGTCTGTGATTTTCAGTTCTGTGTACAGTGCATGAGGGGCAGGCTGGTGCATAACTTTGGTCTTTTTGATGTTGATGGTGAGTCCAAAGTTGTCACAAGCCATGGAGAATTTGTCCATATTGACTGGCATCTCTGGCTTCGAGCCAGCATACAGGGCGCAGTCATCGGCAAAGAGGAAGTCTCTCAGAACAGTCTCCTTCAGTTTGGTAATAGCTTGAATTCTCCTCAGGTTGAAGAGCTTCCCATCCACTCTGTACTTGAGGCTGATTCCAGCACCACTGTCCTGGAAGGCATCATTCAGCATGGCAGTAAACATCATGCTGAACAGTGTGGGTGTGAGCACACAGCCCTGTTTGACACCATTGGTGACTGGGAACTCCTTTGAGGATTCTCCGCAGTCCAGCACTCTGGCCATCATGTCATCATGGAACTGGCGTACCATCTGAATGAATTTGGCAGGGCAGTCGAACTTTGACATGGTCCTCCATAGGCCTTGTCAGCAGACAGTGTCAAAGGCTTTTGTGAGGTCAACAAAAGCTGAATAAAGTTCGTGATTCTGCTCCTGACACTTCTCCTGAAGTTGGTGCGCGGCAATAATCATATCAATAGTCCCAGGAGCTTTTCGAAAGCCACACTGTGACTCTGGCAGCAGGCCCAGTTCCAGATGAGTGACCAGACGATTTAGCAGGAATCTTGCAAGCGTTTTTCCTGCGATGGAGAGCAACGAGATTCCTCGATGGTTGTTGCATACTTGTCGATTGCCCTTCCTCTTGTAGAGGTGTACGATGGATGCATCCTTGAGTTCCTGAGGAATGGATCCTTGCTTTCAAAAAGACTGGAACAACTCGGTGAGCTTCTCCATAAGCACAGGACCACTGGCTTTTTTATATCTCTACAGGTAAAGCGTCAGCCCCTGGGGCTTTGCCGCTCAATAGCTGGCTGACAGCTTTCATGACTTTGGCTACTACCAGTGGGTCATCTATGGCGCTGTTGATGTTGACCTGTGGAATCCTGTCTATCGCCTCATCATTAAGAGATGACAGTCGGTTGAGGATGGCTTAAAAGTGTTCAGCCCATCTCTGCAGGGTCTGAGCCTTCTCTGTAATGAGAGTTGTACCATCTGTATTCGGGAGGGGGGAGCTCCTGAGAGACTGAGGTCCTAGAGAGCGTTGAGTGGTTCATAGACTCGTTTTAAGTTGTTTCTGTCAGCGTATCCCTGTATTTCATCTGCCCTGGCACTTAGTCAGGCACCTTGCGTTTTACGCAATTTATTCTGAACTATCCTGCGAGCACTGGTGAAGGCGTTTTTCTCGGCAGCTGATGATGGGTTGTTCTGATGGGCACAATGAAGGTGGTGCTTTTCAACAAGTAGAGCCTGTGTCTCCTCATCATTCTCATCGACCCAGTCATGCTGCTTGTGGGTAGAGAGTCCTAGCATCTTCAGTGCAGGTGAATGGACAGCATCCCTGAAGCGATCCCAGTCATCTACAGCGCTGCCTGCAAAGTGTAGGTCAGCAAGCTTGGTTTCTAAATCTTCAGCCAGTGCTGAAGCAATGCTGGAGTTCTTCAGCCTGGCCACATTGAATTTTTTCATAGCCTTGCTTCCTTCTGGTCGCCTCTTGGGTCTGATGCGGAGCTTCATTTTGGAGGCAATGAGCCTGTGAAGCAGTCAGCAGTCCAGCAGTCAGCGCCACACATGGCCTTGGTCACTGACATCCTGCCTGTCTTTTCTCCTGACAATGACATAGTCAATAAGATGCCAATGCTTAGAGTAGGGGTGCATCCAGGCAGTTTTGTTACAGGTGGGCAGGCATAAATTGGTGTTGGTGATGAGCAGGTCGTGTGCTGTACAGGTCTTCAGTATGAGTAGGCCGTTACTGTTACATTTGCCCACACCATGACTCCCTGCCAGGCAGCAGAGTAGCACCCTACTCTTGCATTGAAGTCGCCGAGCAAGATCAGCTTGTCGGTGCTGCTCACTGCTGATAGCAGGGCGTCTGGTTCTTCATAGAACCTGTCTTTTGTCTCGTCTGGGTTGGTCATTAGGGGGCATTGGTGCTGATCAGGGTGGCTTGACTTCTGTTCTGTAGCAGAAGCTGTAGTGTCATGAGCCGGTCATTCACACCCTTGGGGAGACTGGAAAGTTTCTGAACAAGGTGACTCCTGACGACGAATCCAATTCCAGCATCACGATGCTCATCACTGCAGTGACCGCTCCAGAAAAAAGTGTATCTGCCTCCAGTTTCAGTCAGCTGACCTATGTTGGCAAGACGAGTCTCACTCAGGGCTACAATGTCAATGTTGTATCTTGCAAGCTCTCTGGCAACTAAGGCTGTTCTTCTCTCTGGTCTGTTTGCTGTAGGGTTGTCCAATAGCGTGCACATGTTCCAAGTGCCAATGGTGAGCAGTATCACCTTGCATTTTGTTGTGTTTGTTCGATCGCCAAGATAGGATCCCTGCCAGCTGCGGTAAACTGGCCAGGGTGTAATGAAGCAGGCAGTGTTTAGGGCACCTTTTCTAGCCCCTTCCTCATACTACGGAGGTGAGCAGTGCGTTCCTAAGGAGGGCTGCTCAGTCGTCCAGGTAGATGCCAAGTTTCACTGCTGCTTCGGTCAGCGAAAAAGGACCATTAGACCTGAGCCGCCAGTCTGCAGGTCTGTGACTACAGCTCCCAGTGTATCCACACCTGCTGCTTTGTCACTCGCCCATCGCCACAGGACTTCAAAGATTGAGGGTGATGATAGTGTCAAGACTAGCGCTTGATTTGGATTTAAGTGAGAAGGAGTCGCACAGTGTCAGCCTCATTCTCACTTCCCAATTCCCATCTGGATACAGTAGCAAGGCAAGAGCCGAGACGGCTGGAGATGGGACTAGGCGCAGTGATTGACCAGGATGTCTTCTGTGCCTTGTCGCGATCTACACGTTCCATGACGCTAGCAGAAACCGCCTTCTTGACCGTTGGACCTTCCATTGGTCTCATCCGCTCAATCCGCTGGAATCTGTCATCACATGCTGCGTGAAAGACATCTACCTATCTTACCAAGGGTTTGAGACCCATCAGCTACCCTCACCTGGTTTAGCCGGCTTGTCGAAGCTGTTGCCCAGGGTGTGGCCGCTGTCGCAAGCAAACAGTTATGAGGAGCCACAGGTGACAGCTGAGTGCCAGGTGGGAACCAAAGGTGGACTAACCACTTTGAAAAGGACGCGACATGTTCCCCCACCAGAGGTGCTACCCCTCCCTGACACTCCATACACCTCTTTCTACAGACGTGGAATAATTGGATCCAAATTTTTCAGAGCATTGAAGGAAGCATCTGATAGTGACCCAGGGTCTTCCATTACAAAGTCAGTGGTCCCATATGGAATTATTGTCTTTTACCCAAGACATTGGTAACGTTTATTATTGTCATATGTATCACAGATAAACTTTGTTTACATGCCATCCAGACAGATCAGTCTATACAGTAGCACAGAAGAATAACAATAACCAACCATGCCTCCCTTTTTTTTGGCTTTGTGGAACAATCCATGTTCCAAGCCTATACTGGTATCTGTAGCCCACTTTTCCTTCGCTACATCGATGACTGCATTGGCACTGCTTCCTGCGCGCATGCTGAGCTCGTTGACTTCATTAACTTTGCCTCCAACTTTCACCCTGCCCTCAAGTTTACCTGGTCCATTTCCACCACCTCCCTCCCCTTTCTAGATCTTTCTGTCTCTATCTCTGGAGACAGCTTATCTACTGATGTCTACTATAAGCCTATGGACTCTCACAGTTACCTGGACTATTCCTCTTCCCATCTTGTTTCTTGCAAAAATGCCATCCCCTTCTCGCAATTCCTCCGTCTCTGCTGCATCTGCTCTCAGGATGAGGCTTTGCATTCCAGTACGAAGGAGATGTCCTCCTTTTTTAAAGAAAGGGGCTTCCCTTCCTCCACCATCAACCCTGCTCTCAAACGCATCTCTCCCATTTCACGCACACCTGCTCTCACTCCATCCTCCTGCCACCCCACGAGGAATAGGGTTCCCCTAGTTCTCACCTACCATCCCACCAGCCTCCGGGTTCAACATATTATTCTCCATAACTTCCGCTACCTCCAACTGGATCCCACCACTAAGCACATCATTCCCTCCCCCCGTCTCTCTGTTTTCCGCAGGGATCGCTCCCTAAGCGACTCCCTTGTCCATTCGTCCCCCCCATCCCTTCCCACGGATCTCCCTCCTGGCACTTATCCTTGTAAGCAGAACAAGTGCTACACATGCCCTTACACTTCCTCCCTCACCACCATTCAGGGCCCTAGACAGTCCTTCCAGGTGAGGCGACACTTCACCTGTGAGTTGGCTGGGGTGATATACTGCGTCCGGTGCTCCCAATGCGGCCCTCTATATGTTGGCGAGACCCGACGCAGACTGGGAGACCATTTCACTGAACACCTACGCTCTGTCCGCCAGAGAAAGCAGGATCTCCCAGTGGCCACACATTTTAATTCCACGTCTCATTCCCATTCTGATATGTCTATCCACGGCCTCCTCTACTGTCAAGATGAAGCCACACTCAGGTTGGAGGAACAACACCTTATATTCCGAATGGGTAGCCTCCAACCTGATGGCGTGAACATTGACTTCTCTCACTTCCGTTAATGCTCCACCTTCCCTTCGTACACCATCCCTTATTTATTTATTTATTTGTTTGTTTGTTTTTTGTTTATTTATTTATTTATTTATTATTTTTATTTCCCCTTTTTTTCTCTCTTTTTTCTCCCATCTGTCCCTCTCACTATAACTCCTTGCCAATCCTCTGGATTCCACCCCCCCCCCCACTTTCTTTCTCCCTAGGACTCCTGTCCCATGATCCTCTCCCTTCTCTAGCCTCGTATCCATTTTGCCTATCAACTTTCCAGCCCTTAACTCCATCCTTCCCCCTCCTGTCTTCTCCTATCATTTCGGATCTCCCCCTTCCCCTCCCACTTTCAAATCTCTTACTATCTCTTCTTTTGTTAGTCCTGACGAAGGGTCTCGGCCCAAAATATAAACTGTACCTCTTCCTATAGATGCTGCCTGGCCTGCTGCGTTCACCAGCATTTTTTGTGTGTGTTCCTTGAATTTCCATCATCTGCAGATTTCCTCATGTTTGCATCTTATCAAAAATATCTCTTTTGCTTGTGGTCCTTCTATTTCTCCTGTGGGTATCTGGCTGCCCAACTGTTGGAGGGGAAATACTAGTGAGATTTAATAACTAGTAAATAAAGATGTGAATTGTTGTAACAGAGAACCTCATCAAAGGAGAGATATGGAATACAGCAGTGACAACACCAAGTTTCAGCAACTTCCTTAATTAAATTATTGTGTGCACCCATGGATGTAATACTGTTACCTAAGGCAGAGCTATGGATGATTATTTTATTCTGTAATCTAGGCCTTATCTGCTACTTAATTAAGTCTTTCTCTAACCACCATTCTGGTATCAAAACCCAGATTCAATGTTAATCATGGTTCTATGTAATCTCATCATTTGAGGATGTAATACCTGCATCAAATTCAAGCTCAGGTAAATCAGCTTTGACTAGTTTCCCAGTGTCCTTTCTGTTTGCTCCTACCCAGCTAACGAACAGCATACTAATGGTCCAGTGCAATAACATGGGAGTGTTGCATTGTCACAAGCATCTTCTTTGAGATGAATTGTTCAGCTGTGAATATAAGAGGTCTTAAACGTGAATTCCCCAATGGCCAAAGTAGTGATGGAATTGAAATTGTTTGAACTGAAATTGAATATGAAGTTACTGAAGATGATTTACTGGTTATTACCTTATTTCTGCATGGAATTTTGCTGGTTGCCTGGCACATTACTATAGCACTTCAATGGCCTTGAAGCACTTCATGATAACCTGAAATTGAAATGAAAAATGTTATATCAATGTGAGTTTCTTTTTCTCTCTAGTAATAAATGCCAAGGAACACAGATAGTGTGCAACAATTAATTTTATCTCTGGATTATTGCTTCTATACTGCTTTATTGCCTCATCCTTTGCACAATTTGAAATAGAAGAAAATTAGAATTACTTGATTTATTTGATTAAATCATTTATCAGTGTGTAAGAAAGGTGGGTATTTACTGCCGATCTCTAATTACCATTGATGAGTTGGTGGTGAACAATTGCACGCTTTCTGGTTTCGCACAAATGTGGATTCAGTGGGTAAGCAATTAGCATGCTCAGCTCCACTGCTGAGCAATGGAAGGTCCAGCCAATAGGTTGCATTGGAGCAGGTTCCAGAGTGCAGTATTCTGCACGGACGCCAGCTGGCTGTTCTTCAGTGAGCTTCCTGAGAGCTGCTGGTGCTGCTCTCACCCAAGACACTTCCGACTCACGTCTTGTAAATTTTGAAAAGTTTCTATGAATTGCAAGATTATAGAAAGGTGATAGAAGAATGGAGAACTACATAGGAGTGAAGGGTGAGATTGATCTTAAAAGGTCGAAATAACAATATTGACTGAAGGGCCTGTACTGTGCTGTAATATTCTATGTTCCAGGTTCTATCAGGATATGATGCCAGTCAGAATATTTATGTGGTTGGTTCAATTGCATTGCTTTATCAATTGTGCCTCCAAGTATGTAACTGGTGAGGGAGTAATCAAATATAGTGTATGAAATAGATAGCTGGTAAGTATCTATCTTAATGGAAATGCTCATAGGTGTAAAGTATGAATATTAGTTATGTGTTTATGCCTGAACATCATTTAAATCTTAATACATGTAGGTATAGATGACTTTATTTTCTGAGGAGCTTCAAAAGAAATTGAACATACTGTTGTGCAGCTTCTGACCTTATGATGGAAGGACCATATTATCTATCATGCAATCTAAATAATTCTTGATTGAAATGGAAAATTAGTGGCTAAATACAACAGACGAATTTAGTTGCTTCAACCTACATAAAATTTACACTCTGCCTATCAGACACTGCAATGATAGCAGAACAACAATTTGGAGATAACAGCAGAATAAATATTGATCTTAGAACCTGGACAAGATGATTCAGAGTTAAGAAAAAAAACTGTTGACTTTAGTTGAACAGATCAAGGCAAGCCATCGACTTTAGAGCAATATCAAGACAGTTAAGGCAGTTAGGGGGATGCCATTGAGTTTGTTGAATAATCTAGAGGTTAGTGAAAAAAACTATTTCTGTCTGGGCTAGAACTGTAAAAAGATTGGCTCTAAAGATGGAGACAACACTATGTTAACTATTGGCTGGATTAGCAGAAAAGGAACAGGGTTACATTATCTCACTATTCTAAAGTTTTATACTACTGAAATATTTAATGTCCAAGTACTTAAAATAAAGAGCTGATTTCGCTAATTTGAATCCACATAGAAAACTACAAAAAGGAAATATTTCTGCTTTGTTTGAGCCCTTCAGCTCTTATTAAATTTATCCATGCTCTCCAAATCTTTATTTTCCTGCATATTGAAATATAATTTGCATTTTTGTTGTCTTATTTCATTTACTAATCTCTGTGAGGATACATTCCTCTAAAGAGATTTGTCATTTTCTCCCTGATTACAGGTGCCAATGTCCAGTGTAGAGGCACCCACACTGGAGAAACACCAAGTTACTGGAATTGTTAACTGTAAGGAAAACAATGGTGAAAATATTTTATTCACTATTGAAAGCAAATTCCAGCTCTATATTTATATATATTAATAAAAAGATTTGTAATTTTCCACAAATCATTAAACAGGAAAATCAAACTCTGCATGAATAGAGTCCCAAAGGTAGTGAATACATTTGGGTTTATTTCCTATTTCAAGTTCTTAGTTTTGGAATGGCTTTGCTAGATGAAATGTCAGATTTGTAATTAATGCAATACAGGAATGTCTTTTATCATGGACTTTTAAGATTGCAGTTGCTAAGGAACTAATTATGGTCAAAATCAATTACCTTGATTTTCTTCTTTAGTACGCTAAAGCTCAATTTGTTTGTCGATCTGGATTACTGAAGTACCTTTTAGGTTATTCATACTCTGGAACATGTGCAGCAACAGCCCATTGCAAAGCTTCATTTGCTCCTTGTACATACTCAGGCTAATTTTACAAGACCACTATCAGTGGTAGCTGCATCTTTTCCTATCACCTTATCATATTTCGTAATGCCTATAATAGGTCACATGACTCAGAAGGAGGACAATAAATTCCTTATCTTTGAAAGAACTATTAATTTATCCCACTTCACTGCACTTACCCCATAACGACCCTGTTAAAACAGCCCCTTTCTTCTCTTTCTCTTTTCAAAGCTATTTAAGATGTGGTGCATTTTCAGTCCACAATATCATACCAATCATAATCATGTGAATGAGGATTTCAAGATGTGGAGATTTTTAATTAAAAAAAGCCAAATCAATCATGTAGAAAACACATTGTCCTGATGCCCATTGTTAGCATCATCTCTGGAACCTGTGTTTATCACTTAAGCATGCAATCAGATTTAATCAGGCAGCAGGTTTACAGTGCCTCATGATTCTAGTGGGAGGACTTTCAAAGCTTCCTGTTTCGATACTAAGGAATATTATTTTGCTGTTCTGAACACTGAATACTAACGAAATGTTCAATGCCCATGTGCTTAAAATAAAAAGCCGATAAGCCTAAGTTTATAATTTCAATCACATTTATATGTATCCACAAAGCAGAGTTACAGATAACGTTTTTTTTATTACTTGTTTGGTTACCTTTGGCTCTTTTATCTCTCATTCTTACACTTACCAATGTTCTTCAAAGTTTCACTTCTCTTCTGAACTGAATTATAATTTACATTTTCTATTACCTGACTTTCTGGTTTAGACTCTGCTGATCTCAATAAGAATGCTTCCATCTGTTCGAAGAGTTTTGCTGTTCTCTTCCTGATTCAGCTTAACGCTGATCCACCCTCACAGCCTCTGTTCTAAAAAAGAATGCAAGGAAATTGAGCTTGCATTATTACTGCATGTTTTCTTTTCAAAAGGGAAGGACACATGGGGTAATGGCAGGGCAAATTCCTCATCATTTCTTGGGACAACCAAGTCAAGAATGATGTGTTGGGTTGGAGGGGATGGCTGTGTGCACCTTTGATTGTCATTGGACACAGATATAAAGTGACCAGCCAAACAACAGGAATTAGCAAACTGAATGTGCAGACATGGAATGACAGGAAGGATAGTGAAAACATAAGGAATAGCCATTTTCAAGAGGGAAATTATTAAAAGGGAGGATCCAGTGAAGGTGTGCAGGAGGAGGAATTTCTAGGAAGAGGTGCAGTCGACGTTTCAGGCCGAGACGAAGGGTCTCGGCCTGAAACGTCGACTGCACCCCTTCCTAAGATGCTGCCTGGCCTGCTGCGTTCACCAGCAACTTTTATGTGTGTTGCTTGAATTTCCAGCATCTGCAGAATTCCTGTTGTTTGCCAACTTGCAATGAGTACTGTAGGTCTCCTTCTCATGTGTCATTGGAGGAATAAAATTCCGATGTCTTCCTATCCTTCAGGACATTATTTTTCCTACATTTGTAAAATGAAACTTATTTCATTGGTGTGATTAGTTAATTTCATCTCTGTAATGAGATTATAATTGCATTTTATAAAGGCATTTTGCGTTTTGTTTTTAAGTTATGAAAATTTCATTTTTGATTTATGAGTTATTGTATCACATGATGTTTGAAAATGCAAGAATAGTAAGTAAAATTATACAGAGATTTTCATAATCTTTTATTGTGAAAGTGAACAAAATCATTAAAAATTATAGCACAGGTAGAAAATGAAGGGTCTGACATGTCCATGCTACCCAAAAAGAAGCTACTGCCTGTGATCCCACCATTAGATAATGAGATCAATCAGAATCCCAACAACAATTATGAATAAAAACGTTAATAAACCGAACCTTTGTCTTTTATTTCCTACTGCACAAATGCTACCTGACCAGCCAAATGTTTCAATAATATTCTTTCTGCTAAAAAATGTTCCACTTTTAATTGATAGCTGACAAGAGTTCATATAAATATGTATTTTTTATTGCTGTGAGGGTTTATTTTAAATTCATTTTCTGTGATCTGAACTTCACTGACAAGCTGAGCATTTGCCCTTATATTTTATTATCCTTGAGAAGCTGGTGGTGAGACACATTCCTGAAGCGTTACATTCCCCGGATGAAAGTGCTGTCAAACTGGGAATTTCAGGATTTAGAGCCAGTGATGATGACGGTATTTCACTTGTCAGTGTGCTGAATGATTTGGAACAGATCCTGCAGATGATGGTGCTTACCCACTCTCGTTATCCTTTATGGCAATAGAGATCACTGTTTTGTGAGGTGCTGTTATAGTACCTTAGGCAATTAACAATGATATAATGAAGGGAACTTGCAGCCAGGGACCTGACCCATTGCTCCAGAAGTATTAGTTCATATCCCACCATAGCAACTTTGGAAATTCCATTCAAGAGGTAAAGTAAAATAAATCTAGAATTTAAGTAACTGCTAGTTGCAGTTATAAAAGACATGAAACCACTGAGCTGTCAACAAAGTACAACTGAGATCATCCGGACTGGCTGCATCACTTAAACACGAGGAATTGTGCTGATGCTGGAAATTCAAGCAACACTCATCAAAGTTGCTGGTGCACACAGCAGGCCAGGCAGCATCTCTAGGAAGAGGTACAGTCGACGTTTCGGGCCGAGACCCTTCGTCAGGACTAACTGAAGGAAGAGCTAGTAAAAGATTTGAAAGTGGGAGGGGGAGGGGGAGATCCAAAATGATGGGAGAAGACAGGAGGGGGAGGGATGGAGCCAAGAGCTGGACAGGTGATAGGCAAAAGGGATATGAGAGGATTATGGGACAGGAGGCCCAGGGAGAAGGAAAAGGGGGCAGGGGGACCCAGAGGATGGGTAAGGGGTATAGTCAGAGGGACAGAGGGAGAAAAAGGAGAGAGAGAGAAAAAGAATGTGTGTATATAAATAAATAAATAAATAACGGATGGGGTACGAGGGGGAGGTGGGGCATTAGCGGAAGTTAGAGAAGTCAATGTTTATGCCATCAGGTTGGAGGCTACCCAGACAGAATATAAGGTGTTGTTCCTCCAACCTGAGTGTGGCTTCATCTTTACAGTAGAGGAGGCCGTGGATAGACATGTCCGAATGGGAATGGGATGTGGAATTAAAATGTGTGGCCACTGGGAGATCCTGCTTTCTCTGGCGGACAGAGCGTAGGTGTTCAGCAAAACGATCTCCCAGTCTGCGTCGGGTCTCGCCAATATATAGAACGCCACATTGGGAGCACCGGACGTAGTATATCACCCCAGCCGACTCACAGGTGAAGTGTCGCCTCACCTGGAAGGACTGTCTGGGGCCCTGAATGGTGGTAAGGGAGGAAGTGTAAGGGCATGTGTAGCACTTGTTCCGCTTACATGGATAAGTGCCAGGAGGGAGATCAGTGGGGAGGGATGCGGGGGGACGAATGGACAAGGGAATCGCGTAGGGAGCGATCCCTGCAGAAAGCAGAGAGTGGGGGGAGGGAAAGATGTGTTTAGTGGTGGGATCCCGTTGGAGGTGGCGGAAGTTACAGAGAATAATATGTTGGACCAGGAGCATCAATGCCTGGTATCGGAACTGTACCTCCCTTAATCGCAGGACTCTACAGAGAGTCGTGCAGACAGCCCAGTACATCTGTAGTTGTGAACTTCCCAAGATTCAGGACACTTACAAGGACAGGTGTGTGAAAAGGGCCTGTAGGATCACTGGGGACCCAAGTCATCCCAACCATAATCTATTCCAGCTGCTACTATCCAGGAAGCAGTACCATAGTAGAAATGCCAGGACCTACAGGCTCCGGGACAGCTTCTTCCACCATGCCATCAAACTGGTGAACTCGTGCTGATTTGAGCATACTTATATTACATTGACTGTTCTATTTATTATAAATTACTATGACTGCACACTGCACATTTAGATGGAGATTTAACATAAAGATTTTTACTCATCATTTATGTGAAGGATGCAAGAAATAAAGTCAATTATTTTCAAATAATGGCTCTTATCTTGTTAAGGTGCCACACATGAGGCTACTTAACAAGATAAGAACCCCTGGAATTACCAGAAAGTTACATACGTGGATAGAGTGTTGACTGATTGGCAGGAAACAGAGAGTGGGAATAAAGGGATCCTATTCTGGTTGGCTGCTGGTTACCAGTGGTGTTCCACAGGGATCAGTGTTGGGGCCACTTCTTTTTACATTGTACATCAACGATTTGGATTAAGGAATAGATGGCTAAGTTTGCTGACGATATGAAGATAGGTGGAGGAGCCGATAGTGCTGAGGAAACAGAGAGTCTGCAGACAGACTTGGATAGATTGGAAGAATGGGTAAAGAAGTGGCAAATGAAATACAATGTTGGAAAATGTATGGTTCTGCACTTTGGCAGAAGAAATAAATGGGCAGACTATTATTTAAATGAGGAAGGAGTTCAAAGTTCTGAGATGCAACGGGACTTACGAGTCCTTGTACAGGATACCCTTAGGGTTAACCTCCAGGTTGAGTCAGTGGTGAAGAAGGCGAATGCAATGTTAGCATTTATTTCTAGAGGAATAGAGTATAGGAGCAGGGATGTGATGTTGAGGCTCTATAAGGCGCTGATGAGACCTCACTTGGAGTACTGTGGGCAGTTTTGGTCTCCGTATTTAAGAAAGGATGTGCTGACATTGGAGAGGGTACAGAGAAGATTCACTAGAATGATTCCGGGAATGAGAGGGTTAACATATGAGGAACTTTTGTCCGCTCTTGGACTGTATTCTTTGGAGTTTAGAAAAATGAGGGGAGACCTCATAGAAACATTTCGAATGTTGAAAGGCATGGACAGAGTGGATGTGGCAAAGTTGTTTCCCATGATGGGGGAGTCTAGAACTAGAGGGCATGACTTAAGGATTGAAGGGCGCCCATTCAGAACAGAACTGCAAAGAAATTTTTTTAGTCAGAGGGTGGTAAATCTATGGAATTTGTTGCCGCGGGCAGCAGTGGAGGCCAATTCATTGGGTGTATTTAAGACAGAGATTGATAGGTATCTGAGTAGCCAGGGCATCAAAGGTTATGGTGAGAAGGAGGGGGAGTGGGACTAAATGGGAGACTGGATCTCATGATTAACTGGCGGAGCAGACTTGCTGGGCCGAATGGCCAACTTCTGCTCATTTGTCTTATGGTCGGATGGTCTCATGGTCAATTCAATTCATTAAAGCCTGATTAATAAATGTGCCATGTGGAGAGAAATCCCTATCCATACCCAGATTCACCTTTAAGTGGACTCTGGGCCCACCGACGTGATTAACACTCAATTGCCTTCACAATTCAGGGACAATTGGGGATGGGCAATTAATGCAGACATTGCCCATGTTATCCATATCCCACAAATGAATGCACGTTTTACGTAAGAAATACCGCAAACTGAAGTCACAGTGTGGAAATGGTGGAAGATCATTCTGACCAAAGACCATTTGTATGAAACACCAAATCTTTCTTTTTTCAAAGATGCTATTTGACCTGCTGAATGTTACCAACGCCATATGGTTTTATTTCAGATTTTCAGCACCTTTCTATTGCTCTATTGCCAATCTACAATGCACGATGCTTTAATGTACAATAGAATTCACTCTGCCTGATAAACTGAAAAGATTGCAAGAGGTGGCCCTTGGGTCTAATGGTGTTCCAGCCACAGACCTACAAAGATGCAGTAACTCTAATCAAATACCTCCACAAGCTATTTTTCCCTTCTTGGTAAAAAAAAACAGAAGATGTTCAAAGATACTTACTGTACATTGCCCACCTCTGAAAAGGGAAAAGAAAGTAACTTCAGCCGTGAGAGTCACCAGGGAATCTCTTTATTTGTTACTTCTGGGAAGATTACAGAGAAAAGAAATCTCAATGCACTACTGAAAGAAAATTCCCAACAGCTGTTTTATCTTGAGGAAGTATAGAGGATATTCACAGCAAGAAGGCTTTTTAAGAAACTATAGAGTACAGAATGCAGGCTTGTCTTTGGCACTTTCAGGAAAGACAGCACCTGGTAATTCTGCTCCTAAGTTTTAAATTTAAGACATTTTTCAATAAAATCATCTATTAAATCCATAATTGCTTGAGCATAAAAATAACATTCCTACTTGCTGTAATACGTGCCAACTAATATAATGTTCAGGTATAATCAATCTTTGACAGTCTGCTCTTTCATCTCAAAGATTCAACCATCCTTCAGCATCAAATGGTGGTTCACCACTTTTAGAAGTCTAACAAGGGAATTGACATAAGGAGACATTTCTTCAGTCAGGGTATGGTGTACTTTTGGAATTCCTTATCAAAGATGGCTCTGGACATTGATTTGAGCCCATCCAAAAGAAAGATCAAAAGATTTCTGAACATTGGGAGAATCAAGGGATATGGTGCAGGAAAGTTGTTTTGAGGTTGACCAAACATGATCTTTACTCATGCTCCTCTTTGTATTCTGTTTTAAGATGAGGGACAGATAATGAACTCATATTGGGTGATAGCTATAATCTAGTGGTTTCTCTTTGCATCAGATTACTATCTCATTCTCATCTTCATAAATGTTGAAAGTAAATTTATAGCAAAATATACTTACAGTATATATGCTACAATATACTACATGAGATTCCTTTTCATGCAGGCTACAGGAAAAATGAAGAAATACAACAGCATTTATGAAAAAAAACTATACATAAAGATCGACAAATGATCAATGCACAAAAGAAAGCAAACTGTGCAAATCAAAAGATAATACTGAGAACATGAAATGTTAAAGAGCCCTTGAAAATGAGTCTGCTGGTTATAGAATCAATTCAAAGTTGTGATGAAAGAAGTTATCCACGCTGGTTCAGGAGCCTGATGGTTGTAGGGTAATAAATGTTCCTGAACCTGGTGGTGTACTTCCTGCCCAATGGTAGTAGTGAGAAGAGAACTTGGTGGTAGTCCTTGATGATGGATGATGCTTTCTCGTGGCAGTGCTCCATGTAAATGTACTCAGTGGTGGGAAGGATTCACTCCTCCCACAAATTATTGTAAAACCTTATCTTGAAATAAATTAAAGAGTAATGTGAAAAGCAAGTTTCCCCCTCATATTGACAAACTTGACCATGGCTTCAGAATATTTATCCCATTTAGTCTGTAAAATTTCCATTTTACAGCTGCATGATTTTATCTTGAGTGAATATTCTTCCAAAGAATCATCCTTGTGGCAACTTTGATTTAGATCAAGGAAATACGAACAATACATTCCTGACACATTGAAGAGATTGAATCAGTTTCACCTAAGTTTGCCTAAGGAGAGTTATGAGGATCATTTGATAAAACAAGATATCTCACAACAATTTTCTTTTAAAAAATGCTGACATACTGTTTGGGAATGTATTAAGTCATGACTAGAGGGAATTCTTATGCTATATTTATGATAGTTACAGTATGCACATAACAGGCAGTGAAATCTTCTTGCCAATAAGTACTGCAAACAATTGAAAAGAAGTGGACTTTAGCGTAAAATTTCTGGTGTGGAATTCACTGGAGGACATAGTCTGACATGATGTAAACCAATATTACGATGTTGAGTTGGGACTTCATGAAACTAACATCAGATCTGCATAGAATTGGTAGGTGTACTCCCAATATATTTCAGGAAGTTCAGGATGCATGAATGCACAAGTTCTAAACTTTCTAGCCATGTTTTGATGGTGATAACCCGGCAGTGTTTTGACACAGACCTTTATGAAATCTGGCAAAGGAAAACAAACCCATTGCAGTTCCCTTGTGCTTAATGTTGGAAAATCTGCCCTCTGAACCTGCCCCAGGTCAAAATTTTTACAGGAGAGACAAAGCCCCTTCTTTTGATAAGGAAGAATTGAAATGGGGAAAAAAATGGTACATTATTGTTAGTGCTTGTGCTTTTAATTTATTGAGTCTTATATTTTCTTAGTTTAAGAATGTTTGTAGCTTCACTTTGTTTATTTTTTAAGTGATTTATACTTGTTAAATGTATTTACTAATTGTTCTTGAATGCTTTTCAGTGCTTCTGAATACGATAGAAATACAGAAACATTCATAATCTTTGGTGAAACATTGGAAGCATTGTGTTAACTAGCCACCTTTCTCTTTGACCTATCACAGATGCTCCCTTTGTTCTCTCCATCTCATCCTGTCTGCCACCCAAACACATATATTTACTAGCAACACACATAGGCAGACCAATTGAATAATTACTTTGGTTCTGTCTTCACTAAGGAGGATATAAATAATCTTCCGGAAATAGTAGGGGACAGAGGGTCCAATGAGATGGAGGAACTGAGGGAAATACATGTTAGTAGGGAAGTGGTGTTAGGTAAATTGAAGGGATTAAAGGCAGATAAATCCCCAGGGCCAGATGGTCTGCATCCCAGAGTGCTTAAGGAGGTAGCCCAAGAAATAGTGGATGCATTACTGATAATTTTTCAAAACTCTTTAGATTCTGGACTAGTTCCTGAGGATTGGAGGGTGGCTAATGTAACCCCACCTTTTCAAAAAGGAGGGAGAGAGAAACCAGGGAATTATAGACCGGTTAGCCTAACATCGGTGGTGGGGAAACTGCTAGAGTCAGTTATCAAAGATGTGATAACTGCACATTTGGAAAGCGGTGAAATCATCGGACAAAGTCAGCATGGATTTGTGAAAGGAAAATCATGTCTGACGAATCTCGTAGAATTTTTTGAGGATGTAACTAGTAGAGTGGATAGGGGAGAACCAGTGGATGTGGTATATTTGGATTTTCAAAAGGCTTTTGACAAGGTCCCACACAGGAGATTAGTGTGTAAACTTAAAGCACACGGTATTGGGGGTAAGGTATTGATGTGGATAGAGAATTAGTTGGCAGACAGGAAGCAAAGAGTGGGAATAAACGGGACCTTTTCAGAATGGCAGGCAGTGACTAGTGGGATACCGCAAGGCTCAGTGCTGGGACCCCGGTTGTTTACAATATGTATTAATGACTTGGATGAGGGAATTAAATGAAGCATCTCCAAGTTTGCGGATGACACGAAGCTGGGCGGCAGTGTTAGCTGTGAGGAGGATGATAAGAGGATGCAGGGTGACTTGGATAGATTAGGTGAGTGGGCAAATTCATGGCAGATGCAATTTAATGTGGATAAATGTGAAGTTATCCACTTTGGTGGCGAAAACAGGAAAACAGATTATTATCTGAATGGTGGCCGATTAGGAAAAGGGGAGGTGCAACGAGACCTGGG
Source organism: Mobula hypostoma (assembly GCF_963921235.1). NCBI lineage: Eukaryota > Metazoa > Chordata > Chondrichthyes > Myliobatiformes > Myliobatidae > Mobula > Mobula hypostoma. Next base: position 131,857,663 of record NC_086101.1, on the reverse strand, counting down.
TGTCATTATACACCAGTCATTGAAAGTGGGCATGCAGGTACAGCAGGCGGTGAAAAAGGCGAATGGTATGCTGGCATTTATAGCAAGAGGATTCGAGTACGGGAGCAGGGAGGTACTATTGCAGTTGTACAAGGCCTTGGTGAGACCACACCTGGAGTATTGTGTGCAGTTTTGGTCCCCTACTCTGAGGAAAGACATCCTTGCCATAGAGGGAGTACAAAGAAGGTTCACCAGATTGATTCCTGGGATGGCAGGACTTTCATATGATGAAAGACTGGATGAACTAGGCTTATACTCGTTGGAATTTAGAAGATTGAGGGGGGATTTGATTGAAACATATAAAATCCTAAAAGGATTGGACAGGCTAGATGCAGGAAGATTGTTCCCGATGTTGGGGAAGTCCAGAACGAGGGGTCACAGTTTGAAGATAAAGGGGAAACCTTTTAGGACTGAGATTAGGAAAAACTTCTTCACACAGAGAGTGGTGAATCTATGGAATTCTCTGCCACAGGAAACAGTTGAGGCCAGTTAATTGGCTATATTTAAGAGGGAGTTAGATATGGCCCTTGTGGCTAAAGGGATCATGGGTATGGAGGGAAGGCTGGTGCAGGGTTCAGAGTTGGATGATCAGCCATGATCATATTGAATGGCAGTGCAGGCTCGAAGGGCCAAATGGCCTACTCCTGCACCTACTTTCTATGTTTTCTATGTTTTTATAAAAGATGCTGGTGAACGCAGAAGGCCAGGCAGCATCTCTAGGAAGTGGTACAGTTGACATTTTGGGCCGAGACCCTTCGTCAGGACTAACTGAAAGAAGAGCTAGTAAGAGATTTGAAAGTGGGAGGGGGAGCAGGAGATCCAAAATGATAGGAGAAGTCAGGAGGGGGAGGGATGGAGCCAAGAGCTGTACAGTTGATTGGCAAAAGGGGTATGAGAGGATCATGGGATAGGAGGCCTAGGAAGAAAGAAAGGGGGAGCGGTGGGGGGGGGAACCCAAAGGATGGGCAAGGGGTATAGTCAGAGGGACAGAGGGAGAAAAAGGAGAGAGAGAAAAAGAATGTTTGTATATAAATAAATAAATAACGGATGAGGTATGAGGGGAAGGCGGGGCATTAGCGGAAGTTTGAGAAGTCAATGTTCATGCCATCAGGTTGGAGGCTACCCAGATGGAATATAAGTTGTTGTTCCTCCAACCTGAGTGTGGCTTCATCTTTACAGTAGAGGAGGCTGTGGATACACATATCAGAATCGGAATGGGACATAGAATTAAAATGTGTGGCCACTGGAAGATCCTGCTTTCTCTTGTGGACAGAGCGTAGGTGTTCAGCGAAACGATCTCCCAGTCTGTGTCAGGTCTCGCCAATATATAGAAGGCTCCATCAGGAGCATCGGACGCAGTATATCACCCCGGCCGACTCACAGGTGAAGTGTTGACTCATTTGGAAGGACTGTCTGGGGCCCTGAATGGTAGTGAGGGAGGAAATGTAAGGGCATGTGTAGCACTTGTTCTGCTTACCAGGATAAGCGCCAGGAGGGAGATCGGTGGGGAGGGATGGGGGGGACGAATGGACAAGGGAGTTGAGTACGGAGCAATCCCCTGCGGAAAGTGGGGGGGGGCGGAATGGAAAGATGTGCTTACTGGTGGGCTCCAGTTGGAGGTGGCGGAAGTTATGGAGAATTATATGTTGGATCCGGAGAATGGTGGGGTGGTAGGTGAGGATCAGGGGAACTCTATTCCTAGTTGGGTGGCAGGAGGATGGATTGAGAGCAGATGTGCGTGAAATGGGGGAGATGAGTTTAACAGCAGAGTTGATGGCGGAGGAAGGGAAGCCCCTTTCTTTAAATAAGAAGGACATTTCCTTTGTCCTGGAATGAAAAGCCTTATCCTGAGAGCAGATGCGGTGGAGATGGAGGAATTGCGAGAAGGGGATGGCATTTTTCAAGAGACAGGATGAGAAGAGGAATAGTCCAGATAGCTGTGAGAGTCCGTAGGCTTATAGTAGACATCAGTAGATAAGCTGTCTCCAGAGATACAGACAGAAAGATCACACAGCTCTCAGCTATCTCTCACTGGATAACTCATAGTAACAGATCTAACACGTCATGTTATCTACTCTTCTTCAGAACAAAGAGAAGCTATTTACATTGTGCAAACACCCCAATCCTTGCTAAATATACTTAAATCTCCTTCAACACCGGTAATTACCAGACTCATCACAAAGGATGTCAATGCTTATTTTTCACACATTGCCAGTCCCTGTACAATTTGGTCCAGAATTTCCTTTGCAGAGCCATTGATTCCCAATTGTAAATGACATTATTTCTTTATCTTGGTAAATACATCCATTAAACATCACAGTTGCAAAGGTAACCTGTAAAACACCTTTAATTTAACAACCAATATTTATTTAAATTTCTAGCCTCCTTGTTCCATTTTTTCCAAAGTATTTCTTTTGCTACCAAGAGGAGCATCAGCCAAAACTGCTGCAAAACCTTTAGAAGTATTGCAAAGGCTCAGATATTTTCATACCAGAAGCAGATTTAATTAATTATTGAGATATAACATGAAGTAAGCCCTTCTGGATCTTTGATCCCCCAAAATAACCCTAACCTAATCAAAGGACAACTTACAATGATCAATTAACTATCCAACCATTACATCTTTGGGAGGAAACCACCTGGTCATGGGGAGCATGTACAAACTTCTCACAGGCAAGGCAACATTTGGTACTGTAAAGCGTTGTGCTAATCATTACGTTATCATGCCACCTCAAAGATTTCCAGATGTGAAGTCTCCCCAGACGCTCACTAATGCCTAATCTTGATTTGTATTCAATAATATACATCATCTCACACTCTAAGAAAACTTCAGTTTTGATATCCCTTTTTTGTAATCAAATTGCTTCAACATCTCAGACCATCCCTTGTCTGTAACCTCTCTGGTCCTTAGACCCCCTGACATTTCACACTTGCTCAGATTTTCACTGGTGGCTAATCATTGATAGCCATTGGAAAATGGAAAACAAGTGAAAATTGCAGGTGCTGGAGATTTGAAATAACAACAAAAAATTGAAAATCCTCAGAAGTTCAGGCTACACTTGTGAAAAAAAAGTCCTTTCTTCAAAACAATTGGGATGAATTTTCTTGTTAAAGTATTTTCCAGTTACAAATAAACTGGACTGGTCAAAGAACACTGCGGCTGTCTACAAGAAGGGTCAGAGCCGTTTCTATTTCCTGAGGAGACTGAGGTCCTTTAACATCTGCAGGACGATGCTGAGGATGTTCTACGAGTCTGTGGTGGCCAGTGCTATCATGTTTGCTGTTGTGTGCTGGGGCAGCAGGCTGAGGGTAGCAGACACCAGCAGAATCAACAAACTCATTCGTAAGGCCAGTGATGTTTTGGGGATGGAACTGAACTCTCTCACAGTGGTGTCTGAAAAGAGGATGCTGTCTAAGTTGCATGCTATCTTGGTCAATGTCTCCCATCCACTACATAATGTACTGGGTGGGCACAGGAGTACATTCAGCAAGAGACTCATTCCACCGAGATGCAACACAGAGCGTCATAGAAAGTCATTCCTGTCTGTGGCCATCAAACTTTACAACTCCTCCCTTGGAAGGTCAGAAACCCTGAGCCAATAGGCTGGTCCTGGACTTATTTTATAATTTACTGGCATAATTTACATATTACTATTTAACTATTTATGGTTCTATTATTTATTATTTATGGTGCAACTGTAACGAAAACTAATTTCCCCCGGGATCAATAAAGTATGACTATGACTATGACTATGACTATGAAATCACTATTCAACTACTTTCCATGCTTTTAGTTACTTTGACCCAAGACTCTGTACAGGATGTTCTCATTTATTGAATACATTCTGTCGTAACAGATGTTCATTCATCAATTTTGTCTGAGTCAGATAATACACCAAAATTACTCAATCTGGTTACTACGTCATGGTGATATTGTAAAGAATGGCATCAAAAGCACATTCAGTATGACTGATAAGAAGGACCAACTACTAGAAGTGGAGAAACTCATTCTGACATATGTAGGAATGAGTGCATGTATGTACATCAGACTTTTCAATTTTGGTATTTTTTGGAAGCTCAGTAGTATGAGCCTGGAGAGGGATGGGCTCCGCCAGGTTTCAGATGCCCAAGACACGCCGCATGATGAGCACACCAAAAAGCTGGTGCAAAGCTTGTCATGACAGCGCCCCGACGACTCCACCAGGAGTTAAGGGCGCACGAAGAAGAAGAAGAAGAACATGAGGTGTTAGTATGGAGAGGTGTCCAGAAATTCAGCATTTATAATGCAGAGGGTAGCTGATAATTCATTTCATGAATATATTTGGTTTTCCTGATGTCTTTCCCTCTTTGCAAAATCTGGCTTTAATCACTTAAACCAACATTACCTTTCTGGTACAAACATGTACAGACCGTGTACTGAAGACCTGTACAGATTGGACACTAAAGACGTGCACTTGTCAAGTAGCTGAAGTGTTTACTGACATTTTTCTCAGGGTTGACAGGTAGGTAAGTAGGTGTGACTACTCATATTTGCGGATACAATAGGGTCTTTTAAGAGACTCCTGGACAGGTACATGGAGCTCAGAGAAATAGAGGGCTATAGGTAACCCTAGGTAATTTCTAAGGTAAGGACATGTTCATCACAGCTTTGTAGGCCGGAGGGCCTGTATTGTGCTGTGGGTTTTCTATGTTTCTGTCTTTAAGCTCTCGCTTCAGGAATTTGAGATACTCACCTACTTCAAGCAGGCTTCAATCATACCGGTATCTAATAAGAACATGGTAACTCGTCTCAATGGCTATCGTCTAGTAACACTTATATCCACTGTGTTGAAGTGCTTTGAGATGTTGGTCATGAAACACATCAACTCCTGTCTGATTGGCGGCTTAGATCAACTCTAATTTGACTCACATCACAACAGGTCACAGCAAATGCCACTTCATTCACTCTTCACTCAACCCTGGAACAGTGGGACAGTGAAGATGCATATATCTGGATACTCTTCATTGACTACAGCTCTGCATTCAACACTATCATCCCCTCAAAACTAATCAATAAGCTCCAACACTTAGGCCTCAATACCTTGTTGTGTAACTAGATTGCCAACTTAGTCAGTTTGCATTGGCAATGACATCTCCTCAACAATTACCATCAGCACAGTTGTGCTGCAAGGCTGTGTGCTTAGCCCCCCTGCACTATGCATTTTGTACTTATGACTGTCATGCTAAATACAGCTCCAATGTTGTATTCAAGTTTGCTGACAACATCACCATTGTTGGCCAAATCAAAGGTGGTGAAGAGTCTGTATATAGGATGAGATTAAAAATATGTTTGAAAGGTGTCACAACAACAACCTGTCACTCAACGTCACTTTATTTTCTTTTGCACAACAGTTGTTTGCTGTCTCTATTTGTGTGTAGTTTTTCACTGATCCCATTGTATTTCCTTGTATCTACTGTGACTGTCCACAAAAAATTAATCTCGGTAGTACATGTATAGTGACATAATCTTACTTCAATAATAAACTTACTTTGAACTTTGTACTGATGCTGCAATATCACAAATGACTCCATGAGCATAATCTTAGAGTTGAAGTGCTGATTGTCTCCAGAAGAAGGCACCTGGACTGCAGTTACAGTTATGCCTTCGGTACTGTAAGTTCAAGCTGTCTCTCTGAAGTTGAAGTCCAGATCAAGGGTCTCCATGCAAAAAGTTGACTGCATACCCTTCTGAGTTCCTACTGCACTTTGCGTGTGAATACAATATTGCTTTGGCAATTGGAAACAGAGGGTGATGGTAGAGGATTTATTTGTGATTGGATGCTTGCAGTAGTAGTGTCCCACAAAGATAAGTGCTGAGACCCTTGCTGTATATAATGTATCTGAGTGACTTGGGTATGGATGTGGAAGGCATGATCAATAGTTTGAGGATTACATAATATTGGCAGAATAATTGATAATGTGGAAAGCAGTCAGGCTGCAGAGTTGTTGATGTTCAAAGTTCAAAAGTTCAAGATAAATTTATTATCAAAGTACTTATATGTCACTTTATACAACCCTGAGATTCATTCTCTTGCAGGCAGTTTTCAATAAATCCAGTATCTATAGTAGAATTAATCAATGCAAATAATATCAATAGAATGAATTAATGACTGCATCAACAGGACGGACAAACAGTGTGCAAAAGACAACAAACGGTGCAAATACAAAAACGAAAGTCCTTTGTTTGTGGAAACATTTCAATGACGGGGAAAGAGAAGTTGAGTGAAGTTACCCCCTTTGGTTCAACAGCATAATGGTTGAGGGGTTATAACTGTTCCTAAAACTAGTGATGTGAGTCCCAAGGCTTGGTACCTTCTGCCTGATGGCAGCAATGAGAGGATGCTGCTCTCCTGCGACAACACTCCATGTAGATGTGCTCAATGCTGGGGAGGGCTCTACCTATGGTGGACTGGGTTGTATCCACAACTTATTGTTGGACTTTCCATTCAAGGGCATTGGTGCTTCCATACCAGGCTTTGATGCATCAGGTCAATATACTCTGCACTACACATCTATAGAAGTTTGTCAAGGTTTTCAATGTCTTGCCTTATCTTTGCAAACATCTAAGGAAACAGAGGTGCTACTGTGCTTTCTTTATAATTGTACTTATACAGAACTTAAATATGGCATTGGAGTTGAGCTTAGTCACACAGTCTTTTATGTAAAGCAAGTAGGGCAGGGGCTAAACAAGCAGCCTTGTGGTGCACCTGTGCTGATGGTGATTGTGGAGGAGATGTAGTTGCCAATCTGAACTGACTGAGCTCGACAAGTAAGGAAATCAAGATTCCAATTCCACAAGAAGGTACTGAGGCCAAGGTCTTACGAATGAAATTAGGAGAGCCAGAAGGGGACATGAGAAGGCCTTGGCAGACAGAATTAAGGAAAACCCCAAGGTATTCTACAAGTATGTGAAGAGCAAGAGGATAAGACATGAGAGAATAGGACCAATCAAGTGTGACAATGGAATAGTGTGTATGAAACCGGATGAATTAGCGGAGGTACTTAATACTTTGCTTCTGTATTCAAAATGGAAAAGGACCTTGGCGATTGTAGGGATGACTTGCAGTGGACTGAAAAGCTTGAGAATGTAAATATTAAGAAAGAGGTTGTGCTGGGCTTTTGGAAAGGATCAAGTTGGATAAGTCACCGGGACCGGACGGGATGTACCCCAGGCTACTGTGGGAAGCAAGGGAGGAGATTGTTGAGCCTCTGGCAATGATCTTTGCATCATTAATGAGGATGGGAGAGATTCCGGAGGATAGGAGGGTTGCCGATGTTGTTCCCTTATTCAAGAAAGGGAGTAGAAATAGCCCAGGAAATTATAGGCTGGTGAGTCTTACTTCAGTAGTTAGTAAGTTGATGGAGAATATCCTGAGAGGCAGGATTTATGAACATTTGGAGAGGCATAAGATGATTAGGAATAGTCAGCATGGCTTTGTCAAAGGCAGGTCGTGCCTTACAAGCCTGATTGAATTTCTTGAGGATGTGACTAAACACATTGATGAAGGTAGAGCCGTAGACGTAGTGTATATGGATTTCAGCAAGGCATTTGATAAGGTACCCCATGCAAGGCTTGTTGAGAAAATAAGGAGGCATGGGATCCAAGGGGACATTGCTTTGTGGATCCAGAACTGGCTTGCCCACACAAGGAAAAGAGTGGTTGTAGATGGGTCATATTCTGCATGGAGGCCCGTGACCGGTGGCGAGCTTTAGAGATCTGTTCTGGGAACCCTACTCTTTGTGATTTTTATAAATGACCTGGATGAGGAAGTGGAGGGTTGGTTTAGTAAATTTGCTGATGACACAAAGGTTGGGTGTGTTGTGGATAGTGTGGACGGCTGTCAGACATTACAACGGGACATTGATAGGATGCAAAACTGGACTGAGAAGTGGCAGATGGAGTTCAACCCAGATAAGTGTGAGGTGGTCCATTTTGGTAGGTCAAAAATGATGGCAGAATGTAGTATTAATGGTAAGACTTTTGGCAGTGTGGAGGATCAGAGGGATCTTGGGGTCCGAGTCCATAGGACACTCAAAGCTGCTACGCAGGTTGACTCTGTGGTTAAGAAGGCATACGATGCATTGGCCTTCATCAATCATGGGATTGAGTTTAAGGGCTAGGATGTAATGTTGCAGCTATGTAGGACTCTGGTCAGACCCCACGGAGTACTGTGCTCAATTCTTGTCCCCTCACTATAGGAAGGATATGGAAACCATAGAAAGGGTGCAAAGGAGATTTACAAGGATGTTGTCTGGATTGGGGAGCATGCCTTATGAGAATAGGTTGAGTGAACTCGGCCTTTTCACCTTGGAGCGATGGAGGATGAGAGATGACTTGATAGAGGTGTACAAGATAATGAGAGGCATTGATCTTGTGGATAGTCAGAGGCTTTTCCCCAGGGCTGAGTTAGCTAACAGGAGAGGGCATAGTTTTTAGGTGCTTAGAAATAGGTACAGAGGAGATGTCAGGATTAAGTTTTTTACACAGAGAGTGGTGAGTGCGTGGAATGGGTGGCCAGTGGCAGCGGAGGAGGTGGAAACGATAGGGTCTTTTAAGAGACTCCTGGATGGCTACATGGAGCTTAGAAAAATAGAGGGCTATGGGTAAAGCCTAGGTAATTCTAAGGTAGGGATATGTTCAGCACAGCTTTGTGGGCCGAAGGGCCTGTATTGTGCTAATTGTTTTCTATGTTTCTATGTTTTGAAGCTTATTGATTGGTTTTGAGGGGTAATAGTTTTGAATACCAAGCTGTAGGCAATAAAGAGCATCCCGATGTATGCATTTTTGCAGTCCATATTTTCCAGGGTTCAGTGAAGAGGCAATGAAAAGGCAATGATGTGTTGGTGAAATGAGCGTGAAAATGGTATACTTGATGCACTCTGAATCAGAAGCAGAATGAGGTTTATTGTCACTGAAATATAACATGATATTTGATGCTTTTTGCAGCAGCAGTATTGAGGAAGACATTAAAAATTATTGTTAAATATGAAATAAATAAACAGATTAATGAATAAATAGACAAATAAACAGACAAACAAACAAACAAATAAATAAACAAATATAGCAAAAGAGAATTGGTGATGTCGTGTTCATAGTTTCCCAGAACATTGAGAAATCTGATGGTGGATTTCTGAAACATTTTGAGTGTGTGTCTTTAGACTCCTGTACCTTCTCCCCAATGGTAATAAGGAGAAGAGGACATGTTCTCAATGAGTGAAAATCCTTAATGATGGATGCTACCTTCTTAAGGTTCTTACTGAGTATCATCAGCCAGAACTGAGCATAATACTCCAAATGTGGTCTAGCAAGAGTTAAACATAGAACATAGAAGAGTACAATGCAGGAACTGGCCATCTGGTCCATAATGTTTTCCCATACCAGCTAAAAAGCAAATCAGGAACACCCAAACACTAATCCCTCCTACCTACACTAAGTCCATATCCCTCCATTTTCCTTACATTAATGTACCTATCCAAATGTCTCTTAAAAGCCTCTAATACATTTCCCTCTACCACCATACCAGGCAGCACATTCCAGGCATCCATGATTCTCTGAATAAAAACTTAACCCTCACCTCCCCTTGAACCTAACCCTTCTCAACTTCAATGCATGCCCTTTGATATTAGACCTTTCAACCCTGGGAGACAGGTACTCTCTATCCCCTCTATTTATGCCTCTCAAAATCTTGTAAACCTCTATCAGATCTCCCCACAGTCTCCGGAGCTCCAGTGAAAACAATCCAAGTTTATCCAGCCCCTCATGATAGCACATGCCCTCTAAACCAGGCGGCATTCTGGTAAGTCTCTACTTTACCCTTTTCAAAACCTCAGCATCCTTCATGGGGTGACCAGAACTGTACAATATACTTCAGATGTGGTCTAACCAGAGTTTTATAAAGTTGCAACACAACCTCCTAATTTTTAAACTCAGTGCCTTGAATAATAAATGTAAGCATTCCACAAGCTTTTCTTAACCACCTTATCAATCTGTGTGGCCATTTTCAACAAACTATGAACTTGGATCCCAAGCTCTCTGCTCAACAAATCTGTTAAGGGTCTAGTCGTGTGCTGTCTCCATGCATTTTCCCTACCAAGTTGCAACACCTCACATTTATCTGGGTTAAACTCCATCTACCATTTCTTAGCCCATATCTGCTCCTGATCTATATTGCAATGTATTCTTTGTCAGTCTTCTACACTAATAATAACTCCACCAATATTGATATCATCTGCTAGTTTACTAACCAACCCATCTACATTATCATTCATGTAATTTATATACTGTACATCACAAACAGCAGAGGTCCCAGTACAGATCCATGCAGAACCACACTTATTAAAGACCTCCAGCTTGAATAAGTCCTTTCAACCATTACCCTCTGTCTTCTATGCACAAGCCAGTTCTGGATCCAAACAACTAATTCACCGTGGACCCCATGACCCCATCTTCTGATTAGCCTCCCATGGGGGACTTTGTCAAACACCTTACTAAATTCATGTAGACAATATCCACTGCACTACCCTCATCAATCTCTCTCATCACCTTGTCAAAAACCTCAGTCAAGTTGGTAAGTCACGACCTGCCAGACACAAAGTCATGCTGACTCTCCCTAACTAGGCCATAGGTTTCCAAATGCTAATATAATGAGGTCACATCCGTCAGGGACCTGGAGGAGGGCACGAAAGCCATCCTCCTGCTAGCAGGCCAAGAACCAGTGGTGCCCAGCCAGATTTCTCCAGCTTGGAGACCATGTCTGGCTGTTCACCCACGATCTGATCAGCACACCGGCTCCCTCAAGCTCTCACCCCAGTTCATTGGCCCCTTCAAAATTATCCATTGTATCAATGCAGTCACTTACTATCTCCAGCTGCCACTATCCCTCAGGATCTCACCTACCTGCCCCATGTCCTGTCTCGAGCCTGTTGTCCATGGACCAGTCAACCCACCTGAGCCTGCACTTCCAGAACCTAGGATGGTGGAAGGTGGTCCAGTGTACATGGTTCACCAGTTAATAGATTCACATCATCGTGGATGAGGTGTGCAGCACCTGGTTGAAGGCCAAGAGGTCTTAGATGTCGTTCAAATTCATCCTGAATTTATCGCTCATTGATAAGTTCCACTGGACACATCTGGATTGTCGTGGGCCATTGGGTGCTGGCCATGGGGGGTGGGAGGGGGCCTCGGTGGGGGTCCTGTCAGACCTGCACAGGCAGGCACATCCCACTCTCCACCCAGCTAACTGGAATCAACTGCCATTCATTTCTAACTCATCACCTGCAACCTATTTAAACCCAGCTCTCATCCTCAATCCTTGTTCTCTCATAAAACCAGCCACCTGAAACATTTTGCTCCTAGCCTTCAGTTACCTTGTTGCCTTGTTGTGTTAGCTATCTGTTCTCTTTTGTTTGGTGGTCCCTTGTAGCTTGTTATTTTGCAGTTTATTAGTAAAGTATTGTTGACTGCTAAATCATCTTTGCTGCTCTGTTTTTGGGTCAAGTCTCCTTTTCATTTTCTGACAGCTTTGTAACACCAGCATGTCTTTCAGTTTAGTATTTTGCATTTGCTGCTCATAATATGATCTTCACTACTTTAGATGAAGTAAAGGGTATTTCCTCCCACAGATACTGCCTCAACCTGTTGAGTTCCTCTAGCACTTTGTTTAAAACTTTGTTGTTGTTCGTCCATCGTTGTCATCGATGAAGACCTCGACACCATTATGATGGTGCCGAGACCAGCGCTTGATTTGGATTTAAGTGAGGGAGAGTTGCGCAGCGTCAGCCTCACTCTCTCTTCCCAATTCCCATCTGGATCCAGCAGCAAGACAAGAGTCGAGACGGCTGGAGATGGGACTAGGCGCAGTGGATGACCAGGACGTCTTCTGTGTTTTGTTCTGCTCTACACGTTCCACGACGCTTGCAGAGACCGCCTTCTTGACCGTTGGACCTTGCGTTGGTCTCGTCCGCTCAGTCCACCGGAGTCTGTCTTCACATGCTGGGATAGACAACTCCCTATCTCACCGAGGGTTTGAGACCCGTCATCTACCCTCACCTGGTTTAGCTGGCTTGTCGAAGCCGTTGCCCAGGGTGTGGCCGCTGTCGCATGCAAACAGCTACGGGGAGCCACAGGTGAGAGCTGTGTGCCAGGTGGGGACCAAAGGTGGACAAGCTACCCTGAAAAGGACGCGACATGTTCCCCCACCAGAGGTGCTACCCCTCCCTGACACTCCATACACCCCATAGTCTTGTTTAAAACTACCGTATATTACTTCGATGCTTAGTATGTCAGCCTTGGACATAGGTAAAAACATTGAAAAAATATCCTTGCCTTAAGGACTTATCAGATAAACTGAAAAGTTTACATTGAAAGAAAATATTGATAAGTATCCTAGCATCACTACCTAATCTCAGCTCTATCCTTGTGATTCAGTTTGGTTTACCAATTTGCAAGTGTTATGCTGAGGATTTAACCAGGGTATAGCAATAGTAAAGCAATACAATCCCTGAGATAAGGAACTTCATTTGTGGAGTCACTAGGGAAGTTGTGCTTGTTTAAAATGCTAAAATACCAACAAGACTCGAAGGATGAGGGATTTCAGTTAAGGAGAGATGAGAGAAGTTATGGTTATTTAAAATGCTAAGGATTAAGAGATAATTTAATAAAATTGTTTGAGTTCATGATATCATAAGTAAAGAGAAGTAGTTCTCATGATAGGATGGCATTTAAATTATATAAATTTAAAATAATTAGTAAAAGAGATGATTTTGCAGACTTTTACTTGTTGTGAGGGTGAATACATTGCCTGACAAGATATTGGATGAAGTTCAATGGTAACAATCAAAACAAAATGATTATATCAGGAGGAAAGACTGCGGGACTATGGTGGAAGATTAGGAAACAAAGACCAATTGAGTGGTATTTATAATTAGATGAATCAGACACAATAAAATGTTATAATTCATTCAAAATTAAATAAAATACATTACAATACTTAAAACAAAAACAACTAATATTAAAGCTTAGTCTTATCCTTGCTGCAGTTTCAAAAAGAATAGGAGCTGTCTTTGTTTTGCCTAGTCTAACCTGACCCGAACTTAGCTGTGTTCCCACTGCAAACCCTAGGCAATTTAACTAATTCACTTTTCCATGCAGAATCCAGTGTTACAGCAGTTTTCTTTCCAACAAAAATAAAAATTATTTATAATTGTCAATAGGTATTTACAGGAGTAAAGCATGCAATGCCATTTCCTTCTTACAGTTATAGACATGGCCTTAAGTAGTGCTCAATTACACTTCTTAAAACCAGTAGTACACTTGCTACACATGTAGCCCCGTGGGGTGGTATACCCCTACAATAATTAATTTGCTTCCTTACACAGCCTGGCCCCTACCTGTCTAGTAGCAGAAAAACGCTATACTGGAGCCTCCCTCAATTGAGCCTTTCTAGAGGCTAGCTTCAGTGTGTACCTCAGCACGTATTCCTGTAGCTTATGCAACCTTGAATGTGCCAGTCGGCAGCAGTTCTTCTTTATATTAAATACATTTGATTCGAAGACTTTCTCCTGGTCCAAGATGACCAGACAGGTGTCCACTCCACTGTGCTGTTCAGAGGTGATGGTATCCCTCAGCAGCATAAGGCTGTCAGAGAAGTTCCTACCAGGTACGGAAACAACAGGAATTCTGCAGATGCTGGAAATTCAAACAACACACATTAAAGTTGCTGGTGAACGCAGCAGGCCAGGCAGCATCTCTAGGAAGAGGTGCAGTCGACGTTTCAGGTCGAGACCCTTCGTCAGGACTAACTGAAGGAAGCACAGGTACAGATATAGGTACAGCACAGGTTTGGTCCAGGTGAATGCCTTTCCCAGAACAGACTTGACCCTGTTGGTAATGACCTCGACAGGATGTCATAGGCTACATTTCAACAGTGAAATGTGTCTCAAATTCCTGATGTCATCCCTTTTCCCCTTCTGCTTGAGGGTAATGATGCCCTTCCTCACAGAGTCCAACATGCTGCCAGCTAAAAGCATAGCACTGTATAATTTCAGAAGGCCTATCCAGTCCCACAGAGCAACTCAACTGATAAGTCATCACTTCCGGGAAATTTATTTGAGTAAAAGGAATGAATGGAGCCAGTCAGCTTCTCCAGAATCGATGCCTGGTCAAGATTTTCCCACTTACTGTCACCTAACACCTCCACGATAAATGAATGGAAGATCTGGGAGGCTGTGGTGTCTGTGGCCTTTCTGTCATGCAGACTAGCATAGAAAGATCTGCTGTTCCTCAACATGTTGACTGTGAGGATGCTACTGAACTGTTCTCTTTTGTATTACAGAGATCCTCCTGTAAACCTTTTGGAAAAAGAAATGTGAGCACTTCTTATGCTGTTCCATGATTTTTAACCTGGATTAGAAGGTGATCTTGAAGAACTTGGTGGCGAAGTGCTGGGCTTGCCGTCCTTCCATCTCTCATAACACCTCCCTCACATTCACCCCTTTTGAATGCAGATGGAGAAATTGCTGCAACTCTGTCAGGAGCTTACACAGTTCCCTTTGACCCTGACTTGCTTTCTGAACCCCTTTGCGGATGAGGAACCTCTTGATGATCTCCTTGGTCTCTTTCCACCAGTGAGCAGTGGAATAAAAGAGACATGGTGATGGCTGAGCAGGAGAAAGGCCCTGCGACACTGCATCGTTGGGATGAGGCCTGGGTGGGCACAGGTTGAGAACCTCCATTGTGGCTGTGCAGCTTGGTGGGGATGCAGGGATTAAAGGCTTTTGCCATCAAATCTCCGAATTTCTTAGAAGTTGCCATCTCGGAAGGTGTTAGATTACTACAGAAATACTAATACCTTCCAGTTGATGTGAGGTGAAGTTTTGTTGCATATTGTAATTCATTAGATGCAGATTAATAATGTTTCTAAAGCAACATTGACGTTTACCAAAGTAAGAATCCCCGGCAATTAAGACACTTGGGAAAGTATGTAATATGGTAAATATAGAAGCCATACAAAATTGGAAAAGCATGATGGGAAAATGGGTTTTTGCTGGAGGTAATTTTAAGGACACAAGAAAAAGCAGTGCAGTACTTAGATTCGATTTTAAAGCAGAGCTAGCTGGAGTAGACATTAACAAATAGTGGTTGAGATGTCAGCTGAGTGCAAGACAATTGATTATAAATGGGGTCATGACTGAAAGACATAAATTAGAACACCCAGCTGCAGAGCAAATGGGATAAACGGCTGTCTGAAAAGGAAAGCAAATTTCATCCATCTTGCTGATAGGGACAACTCCTGCTGAGATAAAGACTCCCACTAACAGACCTTTCATATGATAAGATGGACTTTGCCTCGCAGTCTCCGTTGTTATGATCTTGCTCATTATCATTTACCTGCACCATACTTTTTCAGTGGCTTTTTACACTTTGTTTCTGTATTGATATTGATTTACTTTATTCTATCTGAATGCACTGTGCAATGATTTAATCAGTCTAAACAATATGCAAGGCAAGTATTTCACTGAGAAAGCTCTCCTCCTCTTTTTCGACAAAACAGCCAACCAGTTCCCCTCCACCATTACCCATTCCATCTGGCAGGGCATGGTCCTTACCTTCAACAATTTCTCCTTTGGCTCCTCCTGCTTTCTCAAGAGGCACACACGTGGACTCCAGCTATGCCCACCTTTTTGTTACTACATGGTACATACATGTTCCAAACTTTCCCTAACAATGTCCATCAACTCCTTCTGCACTTCATTGTCAATTATATTAGTGCTGCTTCGTGTAACCCCCTGAGCTTGTCAATTTCGCCAACTTTACTTGCAACTTACACCCTGCCCTTAATTTTGGTGCATCTCTGACATTTCTCTCCCCTTTCTCAATCACTCTGCCTCCATTTCTGGAGACAAACTGTCTACCAATATCTTTTAAAAACCTACCAATTCTCACAGCAATCTTGACAATACATATTGCCACTCTGTCTACTGTAAAAATACTATTTCCTCATTTATTTTGTTTCCACTGCATCTGTTCCCAGGATGAGGCTTTCCTTTCCAGGATATCAGAGATATCCTCCTTCGTCAAAGAACAGGGTTTTCCTTCCTCCACTATAGATGCTGCCCTCACCGGCACCTCCTTCATTTCTAGGACATCTGCTTTCACCCACCTTCTCGCCACCTTAATAGTGATAGAGTTGTCCTTGCCTACCATCCCGTGAGCCTCCACAACCAGCACATCATTCTTGGCAACTTCTGCCATCTTCAACTGGATCCCACCACCAAGCACATCTTTACCTCCCCCCAACCTCTCTGCTTTCACAAGATCTCTCCCACCACGATACCCCCATCTATTCATTCCTCCTCACTTATCTCCCTTCTGGCAAGTATCCCTGCCCTGTAAGTGACAGAAATGCTATACCTCCTCCCTCACCTCCATTTAGGACCCCAACCAGTCCTAGTACCAGGTGAGGTAATACTTTGTCTGAGAACCTGTTGGGGATCTCTACTGTATCTGGCGCTCCCGATGCAGTACATTGCTGAGACCCAACATCAATTGGAGTATTGCTTCTTTGAGCACCTCCATTCCATCCACAATAGGCAGAATTTCTTGGTGGCCAAACATTTTCATTCCAAACCCCATTCCCATTCTGACACATTAGCTTTTATATATGACCCATAATGAATTATGTAAACAACAAAGAATGCTTATTCAAACAACATATTTATAATATTACTCAAATATTACTGAAATATTAAATAGACAACACTCCAGTATAAAGTGACTAGAATAACCACATTGGTTGAGAAACTCACCACAGCTGTATAAGATTTTCTTTCTGTTTTGTCTCAATTTCAGCTGCTTTTTAGAAAGTTCTCTGTTAACCCTGATTCGACCTGCCCTCACTCTAAACCTGCTCCCTAAAGAACCTTAACATTTCTATTGTCTATTTCCCTGAGTATATGTGTTCACAGTTTATAGTCCAAGTTCCTGCTTAATAGCATTATAATTAGCCCTCCTCAATTAAGTGTAAGTATTTTTATTTACCATCTGCTCTGATCCTTGTCCAAAACTATGTTGGAGGTCATAGAGCTGTGGTCACTGCCTCTGAAATGTACACCCATGAAGAAATCTGTCACCTGAACAGGTTCTTTGCCTAGTACCGGATCCAGCATAGTCTCTTCTGTCAACACACATAAAAGTTGCTGGTGAATGCAGCAGGCCAGGCAGCATCTCTAGGAAGAGGTGCAGTCGACGTTTCAGGCCGAGACCCTTCGTCAGGACTAACTGAAGGAAGAGTGAGTAAGGGATTTGAAAGTTGGAGGGGGAGGGGGAGATCCAAAGTGATAGGAGAAGACAGGAGGGGGAGGGATGGAGCCAAGAACTGGACAGGTGATAGGCAAAAGGGATACGAAAGGATCATAGTCTCTTCTGTCGCTGTCTTGTCCATATATTGTGTCAAACGTTCTTCCTGGCCAAGTCTGCCCCATCTAAACCTTCTGCACTAAAGACTTGTCAATCAATATTCGAGAAGTTAAAGTCATCTATGATAATAACCCTGTTATTTTTACACCTTTCCAAAATCTGCTCCCGATCAGTTCCTCAGTGTCACCATTACTGTTGGCAGGATGGGGGTGGAATCTTTAGAATGCTCCCAATAAAGTGATTTCTTCCTTTCTGATTCTGTCTTCCACCCACAGTCATTCAGTAGACAATCCCTACCTGATGTCCTCTGTTTCTGCAGCTGTGATTAGCTGCACCACTCCCCACTTCTTTTATCTCCCTCCTGTCCCTTTTGAAACCCTTAAACCAATGTAGCAAATGATTTCTCCTGATCTATTTAACTTTATGGTCTATGGCTTACTGACTTAAAAAAATGACTGCTATACTCAATTGTACACTGTAAGTAATAATGTAGTCAACTGTATTAGATTGAAGAAATCACGGTTAAAATGAGATGAGTGGCAGAGAGGGTCATGCACTCGCAGATATCTCTAATTCATGGTCAAATGTATCACTGAGTTTTTACATTGCTGTTTCACTCATCCAGGCAAGCTCCAGTCACCTCAGTGAAAGTCTTATCAGCAAACTAATTCCATCAATTTACTGTTATTAATCTTGCCTTTTCATGTGCGTGTGAAAATCCAAATGTCTGGAAGCAGGGCATCTACATTATAAAAATAACAATACAAATGAACATCATGTTCAGTTAACTAAAGCAACAAAATGTAAAGTTTCTAAAATCCTATCACCGACAATCTTTTCATAGACCTTCAGGGAGAACTTGTCAGAACCGGATTTGAAGATTGTCAAACTGTTTATTTGGTTGTTATACATATTGATGCATCTCTTCAGGCAGTTATACAAAATTACAAAATGATTTTTGTTAGTTGCAACCTCACAATTTGCAACACCTTTTCTTGTAAAATGCATACTGGAATTCCTTTGAAAGCTCAATGTTGTGGGAGATGTACTCACTCTAGTTATGAAACAACATGCATTATCAATATGAATATAGATCCTAAGTTCAAATGCATAATTGGGAATTATTAGGTTTGTAGATCAGATCATGATGTACAAATACAGGTAGTTTGCAATACCATTAGCTGTCACAAAAATGATGAGTTAAACTGATTCTCTAGACACAATGCTGCAATAAAACAAAAGATAAATGATTAGTAACACACATCAAAGTTGCTGGTGAATGCAGAAGGCCAGGCAGCATCTCTAGGAAGAGGTGCAGTCGACGTTTCGGACCGAGACCCTTCGTCAGGACTAACTGAAGGAAGAGTGAGTAAGGGATTTGAAAGTTGGAGGGGGAGGGGGAGATCCAAAATGATAGGAGAAGACAGGAGGGGGAGGGATGGAGCCAAGAGCTGGACAGGTGATAGGCAAAAGGGATATGAGAGGATCATGGGACAGGAGGTCCGGGGAGAAGGAAAAGGGGGAGGGGGGGAAACCCAGAGGATGGGCAAGGGGTGTAGTCAGAGGGACAGAGGGAGAAAAAGGAGAGAGAGAGAAAGAATGTATGTATATAAATAAATAACGGATGGGGTACGAGGGCGAGGTGGGGCATTAGCGGAAGTTAGAGAAGTCAATGTTCATGCCATCAGGTTGAAGGCTACCCAGACGGAATATAAGGTGTTGTTCCTCCAACCTGAGTGTGGCTTCATCATCACAATAGAGGAGGCCGTGGATAGACATATCAGAATGGGAATGGGACGTGGAATTAAAATGTAACTAAGGGCAAAATAACAGGACAGGAAGTAATTTTGCTCTTGATAGCATTAATTGTGACAATTATAGGGAGCTTCCAATGAAAGACACATTGGTGAATTTTATTTCTTTAAAGATGTTGCATTAGTTCAAATTTTAACCACAGAAACATATCACAAATTGAACCTAAGAATAGGTCCAATATACCTGGAGATTCACAGAAGTTCTCTGGAAGGTACTTTAAAGTTTTTATCCCCTGTATATCACTGCCAAAACCACTGCACTCTTCCTTGCCGAAACTTCAGGCAAGATTTTTGAAAAGCTTCGCTCTTCCTTCCAGATAATGTGTCTGTGAGACCTCTAGTAATCACAATCCATCTATCAAAGATTGAACTCTTACAAGATGAAACCAGTGGCTGCTACAGATCAATAAGGACATCTTTCAGGAGTTAGGGCATATGGAAGCAGCTGGTAAATTTAAACAAACAATTGGCCGCAACAAATCTGTTTGCAGATTAACCTACTAGTGCTTTCAGTTCATTAAAACCAATCACTGGAAGTAGAACATTCTGATTCTGTCTCATTGAAACCATGCAGGTGAAGACAATATAGAGTCATAGAAAACTACAGCACAGAAGTAGGCCTTTCAGCCCATCGAGTCCATGCCGCACTATTTAAACTGCCGACTCCCATCAACATGCACCAGGACCATAGCCCTCCATACCCCTACCATCCATTAATCTATCCAAACTTCTCTCAAACATTAAAATTGAGCTTGCATGCAACACTTGCACTGGCAGCTTGTTCCATGCTCACACGACTGTCTGAGTGAAGAAGTTTATCCTCATATTCCCCTTACATACTCACATACTACATGTTCAATTCTACAAAATTACACTCAAAATGTTAAAGTTCAGCAGGAATTTTACAATCATTGAAACTGTAATTAATCATTTATTGTTGACTTTGTGTTTGAAAGATTTTTAAAATGCTGAAGGTGGGGAGAGGAGAAATCGGTCTTTCAGAAGAATTGTTTGTATTAAATAAAGACTTTCTTTATCTCCCAGCTTTAGTCTCCAGTGACTCAGTAACAGTCACAACAATGGCATCTGCTCAATGAAATGTAAAGACACTCTTATCCTCCTCTTTAAGGGCTCCCATAGCATTGTTCTAAAGATGAGCAATCAAGCTGGTTATTGTCACATTTTTCCAAGGGAATGGATTCATAAATTGGCTGCTGCATTTCATACGTTTCAGCAAAACCATCATTAGCATAAGCTAAAATTACTTTTAAATGTCCCAAAATCCTGTAAGGTATCAGATAAATGTATGGCCCTTTATCTTTCTATGTACTAAAAGAGCAGGATGCAAAGGGTAATCAGCAGGGAAATATAACGGGTGACTAGTGAGGTATTGTCGAAGCGTACCATTTCTCACACTGCATGAATCCTGCACTGGATGAGCTCTGTGTGCTAGTTTGGCTTTCACCACGTCATTCTGCAACAACAAGCCCGAATTATATTGTTTCAGGACTTTGCAGTCACTCAGGTTTGTCTCGGACTGTTGAGGGACCTACATGAGTAAAACAGAAATGAAAAATTGTTGACAAAAGATCGAATAGTCTCTGTGAAGGTGTACCAATGGGAATGTGTGAAAAAAGAAACGTGTTTTTATTGTCTGGAGCATCATTTGCCCTCTAGGACAAGCCATTCCATCATTGTGCATTCCCCTATTAGTGTATCTTTGAAATGCTGTTCAATTTTAGGATGAGTTAGTAAATTTCTTATTCAGCAATGAGAAACTATTTCAATATCATACACAAAATGCTGGAGGAACTCAGTAGGCCAGGCAGCATCTATGGAAAAGAGTAAACTGGCAATGTCAAAACCCTTCATCAGGACTGCTTCAGTAGGTCCAAAACGTCGACTGTTTACTATTTTCCATAGATGCTCCCTGCCCCGCTGAGCTCCTCCAGCATTTTGTGTGTATTACTTTGATGTCCAGCATCTGCTTCACTTCCAATACCAGTTCCTCAATGGCTTTTGAATAGTGACACAAAGGATGTCAGTCAACCCCGGATTTGCTTTGTGCTGGTGGGGTGCTAAGGGAGAATGAGACAGAAGTTCACTCTGAGTAAAGAGGACATCTGCATCGTTCAGGTGATCAGAACTGGAGGGAAGCTCATGATCCACTGCTGGGGGGTGGGGAGTGTGGTGGATGGTGAGATGAGACAATGCACAGACAGAGCCAGAATTCAGTGGAGTGTGGTGTATTCATTCATAATTACAGACATAAATCCAGTAATCTGAAGACATATCATTGCCATTATTTAAGTGTGCACTTGTATGTATATGTAAAATGGATGCACAAGTTGTAGACAATTCATTGCTGTTTGATCTTACCTTGATCAATAATCAGAGAGCTACATTCACGAATGTCTCCTATGCCATTGGTCTTTCCCTGGTTAATAAAAAAACCTTTCATTATGTAAAAATAAAATCAATAGTAGGACATGCAGTGATTTTTCACAGGACTACTACGTACTCCTGATGATAGGAAAAGAAGTTAAGAAGCTAGCCGATCCATTCCCAGTAAAATCACAATAAATCAAAAACAAATCATACTGGCTTTGACAGGCTGAGACATAAAGTTGAAGGTTACAGTACATATCATTCATTGCCAGTATTGCCAAATATTGTAAACAGTGCGCAAGGTAGACTTATTTTTTTTTCATTTCAAGTTGTTGGTTGGATTTTAGACTCCTTCCTATTAACCTGTTCAAACAAAACATCAAATGATACTGTTTTTCATGAGTCTGTGTTTCTAAGAGAGTCATCAAATGCATTTCTTATCCTTTGTTGTTGGGAATGAAACAACAAATTAAATTTAATAAATCCCTTTATTGTAGTAAAGATTAATAAAGTGAAGAATGGGAGACCTGTATACATATCCTGGTGCATGGAGAACTCAGAACAAAGCTTGTGGACTTTGTTGTACTTAATCGATCCATAGCTTTCCTCTGTGATCGTTCATAATTTTCATCATCTTTACCCAGTATGTAATGCGGTCTGGAACATAGTGGTTGAAAAGGTAGAAAAGGCAGAGGTCTTTATATTACTTAGGTATTCCTTGGATGTATGCATGGAGATCTGTAACTTACAGGGCTGGAAAATGGGATTAGATTCCCATCGATTTTCTTAAGACATAAAAGTTGATTTGATCCATTGAGATTATGCTAAGAATGCCATCAATCCTACCTCCCAGTTACTTTCCTGTTACCCTTTTCCATTTCATATATCCAACAGGGTAGGCAGTTGGAACTAGCACAAGGGTAATTATCCTTCAACTAGTGCAGATGGCATATTTTCCTGACAAAAATTTGCTGTGGCTGTAATACTTCATTGTTTAGAATCACTGAGCACAAAACAAGGTCTGTTGGCCTTCTGCACCAGCCATTCAACACCCACTTACACACGTTCCATGTGGCTCTCAGCAGGCTTCCATTCGCTTCCTCACACCATAACCAAACCCGTCACCCAACACCACCACAACCACTGCCAGACTTTACAATCCATTTACGTACTCTACCTCCATGGTCGCTTTGAGATGTACTATAGGAAGAACCTGGAGCACTCAGGGAAAGTTGTTTCAGTTACAGGAAGAACAAGCAAATAACACAGAGACAAGACTGCAGGTCAGGTCATTGGAACATGGAAGCAGCAGCTGTATTAGCTGTGTCACTGCTGTAAAACTAGATTATACAGCATACAAAAACATTGTATTGTGCAGTTCACTGCTGAAAAGAATAATCCGCTTTAAATTCTAGGATGGTAGCATTTGAGTTTAACTGTCCTGTGTCCACCATATAGATGCTATCATGACAAAGCTTCTAAAAAGCAAGATGCTATGTTGTTTCTTGGAAGCTTAAGGAAATTTGACATGTCACCAAAGACTCCAACAAACTTCTACAGATGCACTGTTGCAATTATTCTGGCTGGTAGAATCATGGCCTAATATGGCAATTCCAATGCACAGGAACACAAGAGAAATGGACACAGTCTGGTCCATCACTAGCACAGACCTTCCCACCATTAACAGCATTTACAGGAGATGCTGCATCAAGTTAACGGACATTTTCAATCTCTCCCTCTCCCAGTGTGTACTGCCCTCCGATTTCAAATCATTCATCATTGTCCCTGTACCTATGAAAACCAAGGTAGCATGCCTGAAGGATTGGCGCCCTGTCTCACTCACCTCAATTATAAGCAAATGCTTTGAGAGGCTGGTTATGGATTACATCTGCAGCATGCTATCACCCACAATGGATCACCGACAATTCACCTACCGATGCTGCCATAGCCCAGCGCTATGTACCGTCCTCACTCACCTGGAGAAGAGGGATGCATGTTGTTCCTGGATTACAGTTTAGCATTCAACTCCATAATTGCCTCCAGACTTGACAGGGAGCTCTGAGACCATGACTTGCACCCCACCTTGTGCAGCTGGATCCTAGACTTCCTATCAGATCGCCGACAAGTGGTAATGATAGGCTCCCTCACCTCTTCCCCTCTGACCCTCAACATAGGTGCCCCCAGGGTTGTGTTCTGAGTCCCTTCCTTTACACCCTTGACTGTGCTGCCACACACAGCTCCAATTTACTCATCAAATTTGCAGGTGACACACCTTTTATCGGCCTCATTTCTCACGGTGATGTGACAGCCTGCAGAGGAGAGGTTGACATCCTGACACAGTGGTGCCAGATAACAACTTCTCCTCAATGTCCAAAAAACAAAGGAGGTGATCGTTGATTACAGGAGGAATGTTCATCCCAATCACCATCAATGGGACTGCAGTTGAGGGGGTGAGTAGGTTCAAGTTCCTCAGTATACACATCACCGAAGATCTCACCTAACTGTACACACCAGCTTTGTGGCAAAAATAAGCACAACAGCATCTCTTCCACCTCAGGCGACTGAAGAAGTTCGGCATGAACCCCCAAATCCTCAAGACCTTCTACAAGGGCACCACTGAGAGCATTCTGACTGGCTGCATCACCGCCTGGTATGGGAACTTCACCAACCTTGATCGCTAGGCCCTGCAGAGAGTGGTATGGACAGCTCAGAACATCTGTGGACATGATCTTCTCTCCAATAAGGACATTCAGAGCAGCAGGTGCAGAAAGAAGGCCTGGAAGATCACTGGGGACACCAGTCACTCCAACCATAAACTGTTTCATCTGCTTCCACCTGGCAAACAGTACTGCAGTATTAAAGCCAGGACCAACAGGCTACCGGACAGCTTCTTTCTACAAGCCATTATACTTATAAATTCACACATCTGTACATTGCAATGGAATCATAATGCAAAGATTTTTACGCCCTGACATTGTTGGATGTAAAATTTAAATAAATCCAAATTCTATCATCAAGGGTCCTCCAGCATCGAGTACATATCCTCTTTTCAGTGCTAGCATCAGACAGGAGATACTAAATTCCCAAATCACCAGGCTTAGGAACAATCATTTTCCTACCATCAAAGGATTCTTGAACTAATCTGTGCAGACCTAATCCTATCTCAGCAATGGAATACTATGGACAACCTCTTGCATTACTCATGAATTACTATATTGTTTTTGTAGTAAAGTCTTACTTTTGCACAGTTAGCCATTTCTTTTTCTCATTACTGTCTTTAATAATGTATATGTAATTTAAGTATAATTATTTCTGTGTTTAGTCTGAACCATTGTGCACATAATACTGCTACAGTCAAGTTTTTCATTGTACCAGTACCTCACCATACTTGTGCACATGACAACAAATACAGTTTGATTTGACTTTAATTTATTCACTGCAAACTGTCTCTCAGGAACAGCTTGTCTGGCTGCTTCATGGACTATAGGGTTGTAGAGGCATACAGCCCAAAATAGACACGTATTCTGCCTATCATGACTAGAATGAACATCATACTCCCATACACTAGTACTTGGTTCATAGTCTATGCACTCACCAATTCAAGTATTTGTTGAAGTATTTCTTAAATGTTGCTGGAGTTTCTTTCTCCATCACTCTGAGGCAGAGTGTTTCAGATTCCAGTCATCCTATTGTTTTAGAGAAAACTTCTTTCTCAGATCCCTTGGGTGTTCTGATTGCTGCACAGAACTTAACATTTTCTTCCCTACACTAAAATGACTTCACTGGCTGTGAAGCATTTTGGGATATCATGAGGCTATTATTCTATATAAAAACATTTTTTTTTAACTTTAAAATCCTTTTAGAGCATTGGCTCACATGAATACAAAGCAACCAAGTTAGATGAAACCTACCCACATCCCTAAATTCCAGATAAGAAAGGCTTAAGAGGGGTAAGTGCAAAACACAGGCAAATGGGATGAGCTCAGATGGGAATCTTGGTCAGCATGGCCAGTTGAGTAAAGGGCCTGTTTCCATACTACATGATACTTTGACTCTAGAACTATGATTCCAACTCACAATAGGTTTAATCCAGCAGATTCCATTGACAACTATTTGGTCAGTCAATTAACACGGCCTGAGGAAATGTGCATTCAGTCTCCATATATACTGGAGGATTTCAGGTTTCCTTTTAAAAGTCCACCACATTATTTTCAAGAAACTGGATGGTCCTCAGCTGAGTCATCATACTCCCACATACTAGAAATTGGTTCATGGCCTTGTGCACCTTGACAATTCAAGCATTTATCCAAATATTCCTTGAGTGTTGTTGAAGTCTCTTCCTACATCACTCGCTGAGGCCGAGTGTTCCAGATTCCAGTCATCCTATGGGTTTAAAGAAAACTTCTTTCTCAAATCCCTTGGGTGTCTGGTTGCTAAACAGAAATTAGCATTGTTTCCCTACAGAACAGTGACTTCTGAATTGTCCTTTTGATCTGGACTTCAGACTTCAGGGAGGACTGTCAGCTTTTAATAATATCGGATTACATATTGTAACTGGACAGTTAATGGCCAGAACGACTTAGTGGACCGACATATATGTATCTGTGCCGTTTGTCCCTTATTTGATGGCCAACGGCTTAAGAAATTGAAATTCCTTCATGTGCAACAAAGAGGAAAGATATTAATTATCACCACGGGAAAATCTGATGTTTCAAAAGTGATCAAAATAAGATATCCTTTTGCAAATAATAAAAATGCAGGGCTAGAATGGATTTTCTGCCACCATCTTTGATGCTGTCGTTGTAGCTGTTCCTTGATAAGCCATCTGGGAGCACATTTAGCATGACAGAATTACACTCAATATCAATGTGATCAGCAGACATGTCAGTGGGAGCATTTGCCTCTGCAAAGAGTCTGCCTTGATATTCTAGTTGATTGTGTGAAGGAAAAAAATAGCAAAACTCCTTTGTTCATCCAACTGGTGCCCTGGAGAATTGGTTCCTCTAAAATAAAATATTATTCATGCATTTTCTTAGTCAAGGGATCCTTTGAAATGAAACATTTCTGAAGTACTGTGATACTGAAATTCATGACTTGTAAAATACCTGTCAGCTCTGAAACGGGAGTCCAGGTGCATGACTCCTGGCATGTGCTGTTCAACATATAAACATGACAGGGAAAGGTAGGTCTGTTTTGTTTAAATTGGGGTTGAACTAGTCCTGAATTAGTTTCAGAATAAAATGCTCACTACCATCATAAAGTGGCAACAAGAGATGGCAGTTAAAGCATTTGCATAGAAGGGCAGCACTCATATGCAATAGTTACAGCAGAAGCCAACAACAGGTTTCAGGATTATAGTATCCTTATTTTAGTAAATGAAAGTCCCAAGATGTTTCACAGTAATATTGTCAAAGCAAAATTTACATGTCAGAACAGTACAGACCATTAGATTCATGCAAACTCTGCTTGTGTGCTGGCTCCATCCTAGCTAAATCCTTCTTTTCTCATCCAGCATAACTTCTTCACCTTTCTAACTCAATTATTCATCCTTAAAGGTATCCATTCTATTCAACAAAAGGAATAATCACACAGGAAAACTTCCCTCATTTGGTAAAGCAACACACATCAAAGTTGCTGGTGTATGCAGCAGGCCAGGCAGCATCTCTAGGAAGAGGTGCAGTCGACGTTTCAGGCCGAGACCCTTCGTCAATTTTTTTGTCATTTGGTAAATTAAGTTTTTCTGAATTGGATGCTTTATTGGATTCTTCTGAATTGAATTTTCTGAATTGACTACAGTGGAAAGAATATCACTGGCTCTCTACTCTGCTTTAGAGCATCCAGACAACTGTAAGACATACATCAGCCAACTGTTTATTGATTGAAGCTCAGCATTCAACAAGGTTATTCCTTCAGTACTAATAATGAAGCTTTAAAGCTGAAGCCTCTGCACCTCTGTCTACAACTGGATCCTTAACATCCTTTCTGGGAGACCATGGTCAATGCAAATAATTAATAACAATTCCTGTTCACTGATGATAAACACCAGCACACCTCAAGGTACTTGGTTAGCCTACTGCCCTACTCTCTCTGCACTCATGACTGTGTGGCTATGAATAGCTCAAGCACCATCTATAAATTCACCAGTGACAATGTAGGGTGATGTAATGGGTGGCAGATGACACATATTGTTCATAATAGAAACTGTTCTACATAATTCAAAAACACCATCATATAGTTAAGCGATAGTGTCTGGTGTTGTGATATTAGTATAAGGTGACTGCTTTCGGTTTGTTTGTAATGGAAGTAAATGTCTGCCGCTTTTCTTAAGCACATAATATGACTTTTCCGTGTTTTATTCACAAAATCCTACCTTAATGACTTCTCGGATGACTCCAGGGTTACCCAAAGGCATGTCAACCAACGTTGTTACTTTGAAGCTGTGGAGTTTTCAGAGCAGCAGCTACTGCGTAGTTTGAACAGGTGCATTGAGAGAAATCACTGCAGACAATAGCAAGTCTTACTGTCGTAAAACCGCTAAGTAATTCCACTGCAGCCAGAGTGGTGAGTCCACTAGAAGACCCACTTGCACATGATAAATATGCCACTCTGAAAGCTCGCTTATTACAGACTTTTGGACTGTTTGAGTCTCAGCATGCCAGTTACTCTCCTTATCTGGCTTGGATGACACTAGGCCTCAGATTAGCGGACCAAATGCTGTCTCTCCTGGGCAATCATCATCCTTGTATTATTAGAACATAGAACATAGAAATCTACAGCACATTACGGGCCCTTCGGCCCACAATGTTGAGCCGACTATGTAACCTACTCTAGAAACCGCCTGGAATTTCCCTAGCACATCGCCCTCTATTGTTCTAAGCGGCATGTACCTATCTAAGAGGATCTTCAAAGACCCTATTGTATCCACTTCCGCCACCACCACCGGGAGTTCATTCCAAGCACCCACCACTCTCTGCGTGTAAAACTTATCCCTAACATCCCCTCGATACCTACTTCCAAGCACCTTAAAACTCTGCCCCCGCATGTTAGCCATTTCAGTCCTGGGAAAAAGCCTCTGGCTATCCACATGAGCAATGCCCCTCATCATCTTATCCACCTCTATCAGGTCAGCTCTCATGCTCCATTGATTCAAGGAGAAAAGGCTAACTTCATTCAACCTATTCTCATAAGGTACGTCCTCCAATCCAGGCAACATCCTTGTAAATCTCCTCTGCACTCTCACTATAGTATCCACATCTTTCCTGCAGTGAGGTGACCAGAACTGAACACAGTTCTCAAAGTGGGGTCTGATCAAGGTCTTATATAGCTGTAACATTACCTCATGGCTTTTGAACTCAATCCCACGGTTGATGAATGAGATAACACCATACACCTTCTTAACAATACTGTCAACCTGCGCAGAAGCTTTGAGTGTCCTACTGACATGGACTCCAAAATCTCTCAGATTCTCCACACTGCTAAGAGTCTTACCATTTATATCTTTAAATTTTTATTTCTATCTTCAAATTTGATCTACCAAAATGAACCACTTCACACTTATCTAGGTTGAAGTCCATCTGCCATTTCTCAGCCCAGTTCTGCATCCTATCTATGTCCTGATGTAACCTCTGACAACCCTCTAGAGCAGCGGTCCCCAACCATCGGGCCGCGGACCGATACCAGGCCGCAGAGCATTTGATACCGGGCCGCGAGGAAACGATATGATTTGGCGATATGAGTCAGCTGCACCTTTCCTCATTCCCTGTCACGCCCACTGTTGAGCTTGAACGCACGTGAGGTCATTACCCGCGCGTCATCCATGTCAGTGCTGGAAGAAGATCAACTCCTCAAGCTTGCAAATGACGGCGGGCTGAAAAGTATGTTTGACATAACATCTCTGCCGGCATTCCGGATCAAAGTCAAGGCTAAATATCCTGAGATAGTCAGGAAAGCACTGATAAAGTTGCTTCCATTTCCAACATATCTCTGCAATGAATGCAACGAAAACTAAATTGCGGAATAGACTGGACATCAGGAACCCCCTTCGAGTATCGCTGTCTCCCATCACTCCACGATAGGACCGTGTTGTTGCAGGAAAACAAGCCCAGGGCTCCTACTGATTCAGCGATATTGGTGCGTTGCAATGATTTTATATTTTTCGGGATTGAGGACGTGATTTTAAGTTTAACTCTGTTTGGTTTCAAGTTAGCCCATTGCTTTGCTTTGCTTTTAGTTAGCTGCACGGTGGTTTTTTTTTTCTTTTTTTCCATTGATATATATAAAATCTAGTATACTATTATGTTATCTTGGTTTCTTATGCTTAAATTACATTGTTTGTAGTATTTTCTTTTTGGTATTGTTATCTTTTGGAATTTTATTATACTTTAACATTGTATTAATGTTTATATGGCTTACCTTTTTTGTATACTTACTCAATAAAAAGATTTAAAAAGAAAGAAAGCAATGATTTTATATTTTCATACGAGGAAAATATGCGCTGTGTGTTTGATATCCAAACGTTACTTAAAATGTTATGATGCTATTAAGTGACTTATATAACCATGTAACAATTACGGCATGGAAACAGGCGATGTCGCCCCTTCTGGTCCGTTCCGAACAGTACTCTCACCTAGTCCCACCGACCTGCACTCAGCCCATAACCTTCCATTCCTTTCCTGTCCATATACCTATCCAATTTAACTTTAAATGATAATATTGAACCTGCCTCTACCACTTCTACTGGAAGTTCGTTCAACATTTACTTCAAGCTCCCCTGATAATTGACTTATCGCTATATTCATGCGAGGAAAATATGCGCTGTGTGTTTAATATTAAATTCGTCAGATAAACCTTTTTAGAAACGAAATTGAGTGTATTAGCCACTTATCACCGACATTCCAGTCGTGATTGACACCCCGCTGCCGCCGCCGCGGCCAACAGAATCGGCAAAAACAATTTTTAAGAAATCGGCACGTAAACGCATGCACAAGTTACACATGCGCACTGGTGCCCGCGCAAGGCTTCATGGTCATTGTAGTCTTTCTCGGGGTAAATCCAACGTATTTGACTGCTACACACATAAAAGTTGCTGGTGAACGCAGCAGGCCAGGCAGCATCTCCAGGAAGAGGTGCAGTTGACGTTTCAGGCCGAGACCCTTCGTCAGGATTAGTCCTGATGAAGGGTCTCGGCCTGAAACTTCGACTGCACCTCTTCCTAGAGATGCTGCCTGGCCTGCTGCGTTCACCAGCAACTTTTATGTGTGTTGCTTGAATTTCCAGCATCTGCAGAATTCCTGTTGTTTGCGTATTTGACTGCTACTCTTGTATGTTGGCAACCATACCTCCCCGCCGGTCGGCCGGTCCACAAGAATATTGTCAATATGAAACCGGTCCGCAGTGCGAAAAAGGTTGGGGACCCCTGCTCTAGAGTATCCACAACACCAACAACCTTTGTGCCATTTCGAAACTTACTAGCCCACCCTTCTACTTCTCCATCCAGGTCATTTATAAAAATCACAAAGAGGAGCAGTCCCAGAACAGAACACCACTGGTCACTGACCTCCGTGCAGAATGCAAATCATTTACAACTACCCTTTGCCTTCTGTGGGCAAGCTAATTGTGGATCCACAAAGCAAGGTCTCCTTGGATCAAATGCCTCCTTACTTTCTGAATCAGCCTGGCACGAGGAACCTTATCAACTGCCTTACTGAAATCCATATACACTACATCCACTGGTCTACCTTCATCAATGTGTTTTGTTACATCCTCAGTCCTGCTCAGCAAGGCCTTCTCATGAACCCTTCTGGCTCTCCTAATTCCATTCTGAAGTTCCTTTCCAGCTACCTTGTAATTATCTAGAGCTCTAACAGTAGCTAGTTTCTTGGACCTTTCATAAGCTTTTCTTTAATTCTTAACTAGATTTTCTACATCCTTTATACACCATGGTTCTTTAACCCTACTATCCTTTCCCTGCCTCAATGGAACATACCTATGCAGAACGCCATGCAAATGTTCCCTGAACATTTGTCACATTTCTGCGGTGCGTTTCCCTGAGAATATCTGCTCTCAAGTTCCTACCTAATAGCATCATATTTTCCCCTACCCCAATTAAATGTTTTCCAAATTGTCTGCTCCTATCCCTCTGCAGTGTTATGGTGAAGGAAATAGAGTTGTGGTCTCTACCTCCAAAATGTTCTCCCACAGAGAGATCTGACACCTGACCAGGTTTATTTCCCAATACCGGATCAAGTACAGCCTCTCCACTAGTTGGCTTATCTACATATTGTGTCAGGAAACCTTCCTGAACACACCTAACAAACTCCACCCCATCTAAACGCCTTGTGCTAAGGAGATGCCAATTAATATTAGGAAAGTTAAAATCTCCCATCATAACAACCCTATTATTATTGCACTGTTCCAGAATCTGCCTCCCTTTCTGATCCTCGATATTCCTGTTACTTTTGGGTGGTCTAAAAATAACACCCAGTGGAGTTATTGCCCCTTTCCTGTTTCTGACTTCCACCCACACTGTCTCAGTAGACCATCCCTCCATGACTTTCTCCTCTTCTGCAGCCGTGATACTATCCCTAATTAGCAATGCCACGCCCCCACCTCTTTTGCCCCCCTCTCTCTTCTTTTTGAAACATCTAAAGCCTGGCACCCTCAACAGCCATTTCTGCTCCTGAGACATCCAAATCTCTGTAATGGCCACAATGTCATCGTTCCATGTATTGATCTACGTTCCAAGTTCATCTGCCTTGTTTACTACATTGCTTGCATTAGAAGAGACACATCTCAAACCAACAGGCTGAGTGCATCTTTGCTCTAACGTCTACCTGTTCTTCCTCACTAACTCCCTACAAACTGTCTCTACTTGTGTTCCAACCTCCCCATCCTCTGCCTCTTCACTTCAGTTCCCACCCCCCTGCAAATCTAGTTTAAACCCTCCCCAATATCATTAGCAAACCCTCCCGCCAGGATATTGGCCCCCTTGGATTCAGGTGAAACCTGTCCTTCCTGTACAGGTCACAACTGCCCCAGAAGAGGACTCTTTATCTAACAAATGCCTGATCAGTTTGCATTGCCCTCGCTAATACACCTGTGGTGTCCTATAGGAAGCTTGCCAAAATGGCCAATAGTCTACTGTCAGCCAGGCAGTGTTACATTACTCCTCATCCTTTCCCTGTCTCAATAAGCCCTATCAACAGAGCTTCCAGCAGACTCACGACCGTGGCTACAAACCAGTCTGAGTTTTTACCACACACGCTTCAGCACGAACGCCAAGAAATGCCAACCGCCATGCAGCTTCGACAGTGCCAGTGCATCGGGATGTCAGAGTTCTGTGAACACCATGGTTTCCAGCTGCCAGGATTGTATATTGTGAGGCCACCACTCCCAGTTGTTACCATCAGATGCCTGTGTGTACAGAGGGCTTTCCCAGAACAGCTGCTATAACTCCACTTGGCCTATTTTGGCTTCTGCGCATGCATTTTGGACTGAAAAAATGCAACATAGACTTTCCAGTGACTTATGCATTCTACGTTAAAAGTCTTAGATTTTCTTTTTGTTTATCTGGATGACATATTTGTTATCATATCTCCACACATTTTTCAAGCACTTAAGCCAACATGGGCTGAATATTAACTGTGCCAACTCCCAGTTCAGGTTTCTACTATTGACTTTCTCAGCTGCCATATCTCCGCAGAAGGTGTAACACCACTGCCATCAAAGATCACCACTAATATGGACTTTCCACTGCTGCGTATTACGAAGGCAACACAAGAGTTTTTAAGTAAGGTGAATTTCTATCACTGTTTCATTCTGTGACACTGTTGTTGTAGAATCTCAGATAATGATGAGGAGATGTACAGGAATGAGATAAATCAGCTGGTTGAGTGGTGTTGCAACAGCAACCTCAAACCCAACATCGGCATGACCAAGGAATAGATAGAGGACTTCAGGAAGTGGCAGTCATGAGAACACAGTCTTCAGTGAGAGGGTGAGCAGTTTCAAGGTCCTAGGCATCAGCATCTCAGAGGATCTATCCTGGGCCCAAGAATATTGATGCAATTATGGGGAAGGCTTAGCAGCAGCTCAACTTTATTAGGAGTTTGACGAGATTCGGTATGTCACCAAAGGCTGTGAGATAAACAGTCAGAAAGTTCTTCAGTGTACCTCTATAAACTTCTATAGTTGTACGATGGCGAACATTCTGAGAGGTTATATCACAGCTTGGGTTGGATGCTGCAATGCACAGGATCAGAAGACACTGCGGAGGTTTATAGAATCAGCAGGCTCCATCACAGTCATAACCCTCCCCATCACCCAGGCGTCTTCAGCAGCTGATGCCTCAGGAAGGTGTCTTCAATCACCAAGGACCTTCACCATCCAAAACATGACCTTTTCTCATTACTCCCGGAGTGGAGGAGGTAGAGGAGCCTGAAGACCTACCATCAACAATTCATAAGGAGCTTCTTCTGTTCCGCCATCAACATTTTGAACGGTGCATGAATTCACAAACACAACCTTGTTATTCCTTTTTATAAAATTTATCTTTTTTTATGTCTCTACATTGTATGGCTACAAGAAAACAACAAGCTGTCAAACAATAATGTCAGTGATAATAAATCTGTTAACGATTCAGATTCTTGTGTCACTACTCTTTTTGATGCTTTCCATTAGTGCAAATACACACCCTGTCTTATTCTATTTCTGTTCCTGTCTCTTTCTATCACTCTCTCTGCCTCTCACTCTACTCCATTGGAACATTTAATCTCTTTAAAACTGCTTTCTCCAAGTGAAAATGAATCCAGCCTATTTGTCTTCTTCCTAATTTAACATTCGATTTTTGGTAGATTCTTCAAAATCTACTTTTGCAGCTTTGAAAATGTCTTTCCAATTTTTTTTTGCAAAATGGCAAACAGGATTGTGTACATTATTCTAAATGTAATTTAAATTATTTTAATAATGTCTAACACTTAAATAATTAATATATAATTTACAACAAATATAATCTGTCCTTCTACAGCATGAAAGCAATAGAAATGTTGATGCTCTGAGAAGGTGAAGATGGAAATAAATTAAAGGCTTATAAAAGAGCAGTAAATCTAATTACTTTAGAATTCAGCAAAGGAGGATCAAGGAGGAGTAAAAGGAAAGCAGAATTGGAGGGCAGCAGCAAGAAATATAAAAACGAATTTTAAATGCTTTTATAGATATATATGTAAGGGGGTTTCGATTTTTATGTTACTGGGGAGGCTAATTAAAATGGCGTCTTTGTTATGTTAATCTGGGGAATGCGGCTTTGTTGTCTTAAACGCTGAGAAAGTTTGCGCTAGCAGCTTGTTGTGGTTTAGAGGGTGATAAGAAATACGTTATTAACCAATAGGGATAATTGTTATGGTTTTGGTGTATTTGAAGATACTGTATGCGCGGGGTTTTGGGGCAGAAGGCGGGAGAGCGAGACAGAGGATGGACGAGGTGCTGTGAGTCCACTAACGGGGTCGGACCCCGAGCGGGACGTTCGGCAAGCAGACGGAGACGGATTCGTGTGGAGCATCTGGTCGACCACCGTTGTTGGTCCCAGACGGCCAGTGGAGGTGGTTCGAGGGGGTCGCAGGGTGAAGAAGAAGGTCCTTGAGCTCCAATGGTTTTTGTGCACGAAGTGATTGAACTTCGATAAGTGTGGCGCCTTTTATTTTCCTTTTATATTTTATTCTCTTTTAATTATATAGTTCCAGTAATATCTATAAACTGTATATCATTTAATTGCATCTGGTGTATTGTCTGTTATTTGGGCGGGGTGGGGTACCTCACACAGCATCCACACAAACGAATTATCCAGTTTGGCGGGGCTGAGGCTGTTTCCCTAGACGACAGCGAGCCGAGCGACTCTGAGAGTGGCCGGGGGGCTACATATAGAAAAGGTTAAGTAAGCAGAGGTGGTAGTCCGAATCAAAGGTGATGATGAATCAGCATTTGGAGGGAGATGGAGAATTTGGTTGAATGAAACTGAACAACAACCTCATACTCAAAATCAGCAAGATTTAGGAGCTGATTATTGACTTCAGAAGGAGGAAGTAAGTGCTCCTCAGGGGATCAGAGATGGAGAGGGTCAGCAACTTTAAATTCCTTGGCATTATCATTTCAGAGGACCTGCTTTGTGTCCAGCATATAAGTGTAATTACAAGGAAAGCTTGACATCCAGAACTTTGACAGACTTCTATAGATGTTAAGTGCAAACTATATTGACTGGCTGTATCACAGCCTGGTACGTAAATACCAATGATCTTGAATGGAAAATCCTGCAGGAAGTAGTAGGAATGACCCAGTCCTGCACAGGTAAATCCCTCCTCACCATAGAGTACATCTAATTGGAGCATTGTCTACCGGAAAGTGACAACCATCAACAGGGGCCTCCACCAACCAGGTTATATTCCCTTCCTGTTGCTGCCATCAGGAAGAAGGTACATGAGCCTCTGGAATCACATAACTACTATTACTCATCAACCATTAGGCACTTAAACCAAAGGGGATAACTTCAGTCAACCTCACTTGCCCTTCACTCAACTGCTCCTATAATCAATTGACACAATTTCAAAGGCTCTTCATCACAAGTTCTCAATATTTGTTGTTTATTTATTTATTTTTTTCTTTCTTTTTGCATTTGCATAGTTTGTTGTCTTTTGCACACTGGCTGTCTGCTCTGTTGGTTACAGTCTTTCATTCACTCTATTATGGTTATTGGATTTATTGAATAAGTCCACAAGATAATGAATCTCAGGAGTTATATATGGTAACATGTATGCACTTTGATAACAAATTTATTTGAACTTTTGAAAAGTTAATGTCAGTCCCTTTTAGACTGTGACAGAGAAGATTATGATGGGGATTACAAAAGTAGAAAGAATAAAGCAAATATTTGCATCTGAAATCACAGAAGTCACAGAAAACCTTCCATAAATAGTGGAGAATTATAGATTCAGAGAAAAAGAGATAAAAATCTAGAGAATTTAAAAGAGCTCAAAGCAAATTAATACTCAGCCCCTGATGATCTGTGCCAGCAGGCTTTGAAAAAGCTGCTGTAGAAATCTGGGGTATACTTGTTGATTGACTCCATTGATTCTGGAATCGTTCTCATGGACTGGAAAGTAGCAAATGTACTACCACAATGTAAGAAATGAGGGAGAGAGAAAATGGAAAATTACAGAGCGGTTAGCCTAACATCAGTCTGGAGTTTATTATTATGGAAGTCTACATGGGGCTCTTTAAATAATAATAGGATTGGACAGAGTTAACATTGCATTAGGAAAAGGAAACTATATTGTACGATCTGTTCATATTTTTCAATCTGTTATCAGCAAAGTAGGTGAAGGCAAATAAGTGGATGTGGTTCATATGCAATTCCTGAAAGCTTCTGTTTAAGTATCAAGCAAGTGATTATTAAACAATAATTGGAGTACAAGGTATTGGAGGAAATTTCTTCATCCAGTGGGAGAGAATCTTTAGAATATTCTAGCTTGGAATGCTGCAATAGTTCAGCTGAGGATTATAGTCAAGACAGATGTTGATAATTTTAGGATATTATTGAACTCAAGGGGTAACTTGAGTCCCAGTGAAGACCCTTTCTCACATGATCAGCACTCCTCTTCCACTTGGACACCTTCTTTTGTCCGCATAACCACTTTCGAGTTTTCCATGTTTAGTTATCCATGTGGTATTAACAGTCTTGACTTCTTCTTGCTCCTCATCAGTTTCAAACCTGTACACAAGATGTACAGCACTCTATTCACTTTGCATCAAAGCTACAAGTTGGGGTGATGCCAGTGTGGTCTGAGCACTAAGTTTTACAATGCAGAGGTCAGATGGCAGCTCTCAGACAACTTTTCATATGTTCCTTTGAACCATGAACTATAAACAAATAGCAGGCAACAATCCTCTAGGTAATTACTAGTACCACTACGTCAGAAAATCTTCACTCCATACCCTCCACTCTAATAGTGTCCAAACCCCACAGAGCTCAGATGATTTCTTACTTCAAATCCCTAAACAGAATTGTCCTGTTAGAGCTTTATCACTGCCTGCTCTTTCTCCACCAAACATATCATCTTACCTTGACTATTTTGACTTTGCTTGCTCAATCTCCTCACAGTTACTTCCAGTGCATGTCTCATGCCCTCCACCACTTTGACAACTTATAGTTCCTGGCTCCTAACCATTTCATCTTTATTATGAATTTTCTCCTCCCCCTCCCTTCCCCCCCCCCATCAAGATGGTCTTAGGGCCCTTTGTTTCTTTCTGAAACAAAGACTCAACTATTTCTCCTCCATTAACATTTTCATCTCCTGGCAGAACTTGTCATTAGCCTCAACAAGATCTCTTTCAATGCATCTCATTCTTCACAAATCACAGATGTAACCATGGCCATATTGCTGGCCACATGGAATATCCCTTTACCAGATCTATTCTGACACTATTCAGCAACACTTTCTTCACTACATCAGTGGCACTAACTCCTGCATTCATGTGAAACTCATAAGTTTATCATGTTTGCTACAATTCTCACGTTCATTTTGACTATTTCTGATATTTCTCTTTCATTTCTGGATATAGAAATTACTCACTGTTATCTAATAAAGCAATAAATTCCCACAGATATTTAGTTTACACTTCCTTTTGCCCTGACTCTTGTAAGGATTCCCTCTCCCTCTTTCTCTCTCTCTCTGTCTCCTCTTCCTGTTCCTGAAGGGTCTAAGCTCAACCATGATGCACTGGTCTGCTCATCTGCCCCACTTACTCCTTCCCATTCTGTGGTACTTTCCCCTGCATGTGTAGAAGATACAACATTGTTCATACACCCCACCTCTTTTCTCACTATCCCTGGACTAAAATAGTTCTCCCAAGTAACACAGAATCATGTGCATTGCCTCATTGCCTTCTTTCATTCTCTATTGGTCCACTTGGGTTCTCTCTCTATTTGGATGCATCTTTTATCTCTTCCCACTCCCATTGTTACCTATTTTCATCTGTCAATTGCCCACGTGCCTTCTTACTTCCATTTCCTCTACACCTTTCCTAATTCATTCCCCAGCACCTTCCTCCAACTGCTAAATATTCCTCCTTCCAAATCTAGTCCACCTATCAGCTACCAGCTTCAGCCTCACATTTCAGGTCTTGTCCCCTCACATCTATATACTGGCTACCTTCCCTCCACACACTTACTCGTGATGAAGGGTCTTGACCTGACATGTCAAGCATCCTTCCACCAATGTGGCTTTACCCGGAGTTCTTCCAGCTGTTCAGATTCCAGCATGTGCAGTGATGTATGGCTCAGTAGATATGACGTTACTGGAAGAGTGGCACAGAGGTAAAAAAAATCAGCAAGGATTGTTTTGAATGGAAGAGTGAGAGTAATGGGTCAAATGATCTAACTTTGTTTCCATTTCTTGGGATCTTGCATTTAAAGCTTTCAATGTAACTTCTCCATTTTATTTAATTCCAACTATCTGATAAGCTTTGGGGCTTGGGCCCTTCTATCCATATTAAACTATGTCACTACTTTGACCTTGTGCACTAGCAGTCTAAGGTCCTGTTATTTGTTTACTCATACTCTACAAATTGCAGCCTCCTGAATTTCTCATTAAAATGCAGTACAACACACATTACTCTGCTGAATTTCATTTGGAATCATACATCAGTTCAGCATGTTTATTTACATCTTATTGCAGTCTTCCTCAATATTAAACATGCCTTTTATCTGGGCTAGGTCGCAAAAGTAGAAATTATGCTAATGCTTTCAAACTCTAAAGTATTGTTCTAAATTGGGAACACAGAGATCTTTGCACAGATTCCCATTAGGACAATATGTCCTGCCTATTTATGCAGCCAGATTTTACTCTTATTAATGCTTGTCATCTTGAAGGTGCCTAGCAATCCATCCTAAGTAACACACACAAAATCTTGGAGGAACTCTCAGCAGGTCAGGCAGAATCTATGGAAGTGAATAAACAGTCAACGTTTCAGGCTTAGACACTTCTTCAGAACCAGCCATTCTGTTTCTTCTCCCCTAACTTCACAAACATCGCTGATCTTTAATCTATTGCATGTTGCAAAGATCAGAAAATCTTAGCCGTGAAGAAAGACTGGATCAAGTAAGATTGTTTTCTTTGGAAGAGAGGAAGCTGAGTTGTGATTGTGTAAAATTATGAGGGGAACCACTAAAACAAATAGAAATTACTTACTACTCTTAAGAAAAAGTTTCAAATCAAGAGAAGTATTGTTAAAGCAATTGCTAAGAGGATTAGAAGGTAAATAATTAGACATTTTGCAGTTGGAGAGTAATAGGGATTCAGAAATCACTGCCCGAGAGAGTTTTGGAAGCAGAAGTTCTTTCCATTTTCAAAATTATTGGATGTATATTTGAAGGACCATGTCTGGAAGGGCTACAGACCAAGTATTGAAAGGTAGGATTAGACCATGAAGTTCTTCCAAACATGCACAGGAGATAGAACATAGAACAAAGAACGTAGAAATTTACAGCACATTACAGGCCCAGTGTTGTGCTGACCATATAACCTACTCTGAAGACTGTCTGGAATTTCCCTAGCGTGTAGCCCTCTATTTTTCTAAGCTCCAGGTATCTATCTTAGAGGCTCTTAAAAGACGCTATTGTACTCACTTCCACCACAGAAGCCAGCAGTGCATTCCATGCACCCACAACTCCCTGCGTCAAAAACTATCTCTAACATCTCCTTGGTACCTATTTCCAAGCACCTTAAAACTATGCCCCCACATGTTAGCCAATTCAACCCTGGGAAGAAGCCTCTGGCTATCCACATGGTCAATACCCCTCATCACCTCATCATCTTATCCACGTCTATCAGGTCACCTCTCATCCTTCGTTGCTCCAAGGAGTAAAGGCCAAGTTCACTCAACCTATTCTCATAAGGTACACCCTCTAAAGCAAACAACATCCTTGTAAATCTCCTTTGCACTCTCTCTGTAGTATCCACATCTTTCCTGTAGTGAGGTGACCAGAACTAAACACAGTACGCCAAGTGGGGTCTGACCAAGGTCTTATATAGCTATAACATTACCTTATGGCTCTTGAACTCAATCCCAAGGTTGATGAAG
This sequence comes from Mobula hypostoma, assembly GCF_963921235.1. Lineage (NCBI taxonomy): Eukaryota > Metazoa > Chordata > Chondrichthyes > Myliobatiformes > Myliobatidae > Mobula > Mobula hypostoma. The sequence goes on along the minus strand of NC_086101.1, from coordinate 131,816,839 downwards.
GCCAACACACTATATGCTTTCTTAACAACACTGTCAACCTGTGCAGCAGGACATGGATCCCAAGATCCCTCACATGCTCCACACTGCCAAGAGTCCCACTATTTATATTATATTTTGTCTTCAAATTTGACCTACCAAAATGAACACTTCACACTTATCTGCGTTGAAGTCAATCTTCCACTTCTCAACCCAGTTCTGCATCCTATCAATGTCCCGCTGTAACCTTTGACAACCCTACAGAAAATCCACAGCAGCCCCAAACTTTATGTTATCAGCAAATGTACTAACCCACGCTTCTACTTCTTCTTCCAGGTTATTTATAAAGATCACAAAGAGGAGGGATCTCAGAACAGATCACTGCCATACAGCACTAGGGCAGAATACGAACCATCTACAACCACTCTTTGCCTTCTGTGGGCAAGCCAGTTCTGGATCCACAAAACAAGGTCCCCTTGGATCCCATGCCTCCTTACTTTCTGAAGCAGCCTGGCATGGGGAGCTGTATCAAATGCCTTAATGAAATCCATATACACTACATCCACTGCTCTACCTTCATCAATGTGTTTTGTTACATCCTCAGAGAATTCAATCAGACTCATAAGGCACAAACTGCCCTTGACAAAGCCATGCTGACTATCCCTAATCAGATTATGTCTCTCCAAATGCTCATAAATCCTGTCTCTCAGGATCTTCTCCAACAACCTGCCTATCACTGAAGTCAGAGTCACTGGTCTATAATTTCCTGAGTCATCTTAACTCCCTTTCTTGAACAAGGGAACAACATTTGCAACCCTCCAAACCTCTGGTATTTCTCCTGTCCCTATTGATGATGCAAAGATCATCATAAGAGGCTTAGCAATCTCCTCCCTTTCTTCCCACTGTAGCCTGGGGTATATCACATCTGATCCCTGTGACTTATCTAACTCGGTGCGTTTCAAAAGCTCCAGCACATCCTCTTTCTTAAAGTCTATATGCTCAAGCATTTCAGTCCACTGTAAGGCATCCCCACAATTGCCAAGATTTTTTCCCCTGGTAAATACAGAAACATTCATTAAGTACGTCCACTACCTCCTCCAACTCCATGCACAAATTTCCACTATCGTACCTGATTGGTCCTATTCTCACACGGCTCTTCCTTTCGTTCTTCACATACTTGTAGAGTACCTTAGGGTTTTCCTTAATCCTGCTCACTAAGGCTTGTTCATGGCCCCTTCTTGATCTCCTAATTCATTCTTAAGGTCCTTCCTAGCAACCTTGTAATTTTCTAGAGCTCTAACAGTCCTAGTTTCTTGAACCATTCGGAAACTTTTCTCTTTTTCTTAACTAGATTTTCTACATACTTTGTAAACCATGGTTCAGGAAATGGATCCATCAGGCAGATGCAGCATGTATTCAACAAAGGCTGGTCCTGTTTGACAAACTTACTGGAATTCTTTCAGATATAATGAGCGCAGTGGATAGAGGGGAACAGATAGACATTATTTACTTGGATTTCCAGAAGGCGTTTGATAAGGTGCCACATAAAAGACTTAGCCATAAGATAAGGATGCAAAAATTTGGTAGTGATGTATTAGCATGGATAGAGGATTGGTTCCCTAATAGAAACCAGAGAGTTGGGATACATGGGTGTTGCTCTGGTTGGCAATCAATGGTGAGTGATGTGCTACAGAGGTCGGTGCTGGGCCAGCAACTGTTCACAATATACATTAATGAACTGGAAGAGGGTACCAAGTGTAGTGTATCTAAGTTTGTTGATGATATTAAAGTGAGTGGAAAAACAAATTGTGCAGAAGATACGGAGAGTCTGCAGAGAGGTATAGATAGGTTAAGTGAGTGGGCAAAGGTCCGGCAGATGGAGTACGACGTAGGTAAGTGCGAGGTCATTCACGTTGGAAGGGAAAATGAAAGAGCAGATTATTATTTAAATGGTAAACAATTGCAGCATGCTGCTGTGCAGAGGGAGTGCTTGTGCCTGAATCACAAAAAGGCTGGTTTGCAGGTGCAGCATTTTATCAAGAAGGCAAATGGAATGTTGGCCTTCATTATTAGAGGAATTGAATTTAAGAGCAGGGAGGTTGTGCTGCACTGTGCAGGGTACCGGTGAGGCTGCACATGGAATAGTGCATGCATTTCTGTTCTCCTTACTTGAAGAAGGATGTACTGGCTTTGGAGGTGGTGCACAGGAGATTCACCAGGTTGATTCCAGAGATGTTGTTGTTGTTGTTTGTCCTTTGTAGTTGAAGATGACCATGGCTTCAAAGTCAAATGGGAGATTGGTGGCTGTTGGTCCGGAGGTCACTGGTGAGGCCAATCCGGGCCCTGAAGGCTCGCCCACATGTGGGACACAAGTGGGTGGGTGCTGTCGTGGCAGTGGATGCTGCTCGAGCCTTGCGCACAGCACGCTTTCATTGCACCTCGATGATGCGCCTGACTTCAGCTGCACGGGCTCCTGTGGCGATCTTGCTGCGCCAAGCTGGACGGTCGAGGGCAAGCGTCTCCCACGTGTTGATGTCGACACCCAGGCCTTTGAGGGACGCTTTCAGGCAGTCTTTGTAACGTTTCTTCTGCCCCCCGACTGAGCGCTTGCCCTGACACAGTTCTCCGTACAGCAGCTGCTTAGGCAATCGGCTGTCTGGTATTCTGACCACATGTCCAGCCCACCTGGCTTGGGCTTTCAGCAGGAGGGTGTAGACGCTGCAGAGCCCAGCTCGTTCCAGGATTTCCGTGTCGGGGACTTTGTCCTGCCAGCTGATGTGGAGGAGTCTGCGGAGACAGCTCAGGTGAAAGTGGTTGAGCTGTTTGGCGTGTCTGCTGTAGACAGTCCAGGCCTCGCTGGCGTAAAGGGGGGTGGTAAGGACCACTACACAGTAGACCTTCAGCTTGGCGGTAAGGCTGAGTCCTCTCCGCTCCCAGACGTTCTCACGGAGTCTCCCAAAGGTGGCGCTGGCTTTGGCAATCCTGTTGTTGACCTCAGCGTCTATGTTCACTGCGCGAGAGAGTATGCTGCCCAGGTAGGTGAAGTTGTCGACTGCCTGGAGGTTCTGGCCCTTCACCGTGATGCGCAGCTCCTGGTATGGCTTTCCTGGGGCTGGCTGGTACATAACTTCGGTCTTTTTGGTGTTGATAGTGAATCCGAAGTTGTCGCAGGCTTGTGAGAAGCAGTCCATTTCACGTTGCATCTCCTGCTCTGTGCTGGCATTGAGTGCGCAGTCATCAGCAAACAAGAAGTCTCTGATGACAGTCTCTCGCACCTTTGTAACTGCCTGCAGGCGCCTAAGGTTGAACAACCTGCCGTCAGTCCTGTACCTGACGTGGATTCCTTCTTCGTAGTTATGGAAGGCATCTGTCAGCATGGCAGAGAATACCATACTGAACAGAGTCGGGGCAAGAACGCAGCCTTGTTTGACGCCATTTGTCACTGGGAAGGCCTCTGACTCGTCGCTGTCATCCAGAACTTTCACCATCATACCATTCTGGAACTGCCGGACGATTGTGATGAACTTGCTGGGGCAGCCAAACTTCTCCATGATCTTCCACAAGCCTTCTCTGCTGGCCGTATCGAAAGCCTTGGTTAGATTGACAAAGGTCACGAAGAGGTCGCTGTGTTGCTCCTGGCATTTTTCCTGGAGTTGGCGCGCAGCAAAAATCATGTCCACGGTCCCACGTTCAGCAGGGAAGCCGCGCTGGCTTTCTGGGAGCAGACCTCGCTCAAGATGTCGGAGAAGGCGGTTGAGCAGGACGCGGGCCAGAATCTTCCCCGCAATGGATAAGAGGGAGATGCCTCGGTGGTTGTCGCAAGACTGGCGGTTGCCTTTCCTCTTGTAGATGTGGACTATGCTGGCACCTTTCAGCTGTTGCAGGACCTGTCCCTTTTTCCACATGGACTGGAAGAGTACAGTCAGCTTTTGCATCATGACAGGGCCTCCTGCTTTGCATACCTCAGCAGGGATTGCATCGGGTCCTGGCGCTTTGCCACAGGAGAGTTGCTTCACTGCCTTCCTGACTTCATCTACTGTGGGGAGGGTGTCAAGGTTCTTGTTGATCTCTACCTGGGGCAGGCGGGCAATGGCCTCGTCGTTGATGTCAGCAGGGCGGTTAAGGACGTTGTTAAAGTGCTCAGCCCACCGATCCAGAATCTGCTTCTTCTCTGTCAGCAGCTGCGTCTCATCTGCGTTGAGGAGGGGTGAGGAGCCGGAGGACTGGGGTCCGTATACAGCCTTAAGCGCATCGTAGAAGCGCCTTATGTCGTGGCTGTCTGCATAGCCCTGGATTTCATCGGCCTTCTTGCTGAACCAGCTGTCCTGCATCTCGCGAAGTTTTTTCTGCACCTTTCTTCTTGCGTTGGTAAAGGCATCTTTCTTGGCTAGTGACGTGGGGTCGTTCTGATGCGCTTTGTAATGTTGATGTTTCTCCGTTAGTAGTGCCTGTATTTCTTCATCATTCTCATCGAACCAGTCTTGGTTTCTTCAGGTTGCTGGTCCGAGATGTTCAAGGGCAGTAGTGTAGACAGCGTCTCTGAAGGCCGTCCACTGTTCCTCAACGCTGGTCCCGTCTTCCTGTGGTGTGTCTGGCAGTCTGCCTTCAAGGTCATCGACGAATTCTTCTGCAGCCCTGCTGCTTTTCAGCTTGGAGACATTCAACCTCTTTGCAGTCTTCTGCCCTTGGGGTCTTCTCATGGGCAGAATGCGAAGCCTGAACTTGGACACAATGAGGCGGTGGTCAGTCCAGCAGTTGGCACCACACATGGCTCTCGTCACTCTGACATCCATCCTGTCCCTCTTCCTGGTGATGATGTAGTCAATCAGATGCCAGTGCTTCGAGCGTGGGTGCATCCATGACGTCTTCTTACAGGTGGGTAAGCAGAACAGGGTGTTGGTGATGACAAGGTCATGTGTGGCACACGTCTTGAGGAGCAGAAGGCCGTTGCTGTTACACTTGCTAGTGCCGTGTCTTCCAATGATCCCTTCCCAGGTTTGGTAGTCTGTCCCTACTCTGGCATTGAAGTCCCTGAGAACGAGGAGCTTCTCTGACTGTGGGATTGCTGATGAGGGTGTCAAATTCTTCATAGAACTTGTCTTTAATGTCATCTGGGTTGGTCATGGTGGGAGCGTAGGCACTAATCAGCGTAGCACTCTTCTTGTTTGCAAGTGGGAGCTGAAGTGTCATCAGGCGGTCGTTGATGCTCTCTGGGTGCTTGGTGAGTTTACGGGCGAGGTTAGAATTGATGGCAAATCCCACGCCTGCTTCTCGTCGTTCAGCACTGCTGCGACCGCTCCAGAAGAACGTGTATCCACCACTACGTTCTGTCAGCTGGCCCTTGTCTGCTAGGGGCGTTTTGCTGAGAGCTGCTATGTCCACGTTGTAGCGAGCTAGCTCTTTTGCAACCAGTGCAGTTCTTCTCTCTGGTCTGTCTGCCTTGATGTTATCTCGCAGAGTTCTCACGTTCCATGTGCCAAGGTTGAGCACCATCACTTTCTTCCGCATTGGGTTTGAAGTCATGACTTGCGCTTGACTTGGATTAAAGTGAGGGAGAGTTGCGCAGGTCGTCAGCCTCACTCTCTCGTCCTGGCCTATCTGGACCCAGTGGCAAGACATAGTCGAGACGGCTGGAGATAGGTCAGGATGCAATGGATGGCCAGCAGTGTTCTGTGTGTCTCACTGTGCCCTCTTAGCGCTCCACGACACATTGCTGAGAATCACCTTTCTGCCCGTTGAAACAGTGATGGTTTCTTCCGCGCAGTCCACCGAATCCAGGCTTCACACGCTAGGTAGACTAGCTTGTCCAGAGATGAGGGGGTTAGACTATGACGAGAGATTAAATCGCCTGGGACTGTACTCGCTCGATTTCAGAAGAATGAGAAGAGATCTTATGGAAACATATAAAATTATAAAAGGGATAGATAAGATAGAGGCAGGAAATTTGTTTCCACTGGTACATGAGACTAGAACTAGGGGACATAGCCTCAAGATTTGAGGGAGTAGGTTTAGGACAGAGATAAAGAGGAACTGCTTTTCCCAGAGAGTGGTGAATCTGTGGAATTCTCTGCCCAATCAGCAGTGGAGGCTACCTCAGTAAATATACTTAAGACAAGGTTGGATAGATTTTTGCACAGTAGGGGAATTACGGGTTATGGGGAAAAGGCAGGGAGCTGGAGATGAGTCCATGACCAGAGCAGCCATGATCTTATTGAACGATGGTGCAGGCTCTTCAGGCCAGATGGATTTAAGGATTTATTGGATTAAAGGATTCTTTAAGGATCGTGGTTTCCCTTCTACCGTCATCAATGATGCCCTCACCCACATCTCCTCTATTTCCTGCACTTCGGCCCTCACCCCATCCTCCCGCAACCACAACCGGGACAGAGTTCCCCTTGTCCTCACCTACCACCTGACCGGCCTCCGGATCCAGCACATTATCCTCCGCAACTTCCGTCACCTTCAACAGGACCCCACCACTAAGCACATCTTTCCCTCTCCACTTTCCGCAGGGATCGGTCCCTCCGCGACTCCCTTATCCGCACGTCCATCCCCACTGAACTCCCACTCGGCACTTATCCCTGTAAGCGTAAGTGCTACACCTGTCCCTACACCTCCTCTCTTGCCACCATTCAGGGCCCCAAACAGTCTTTCCAGGTGAGGCAACACTTCACTTGTGAGTCTGTTGGAGTCATCTATTGCATCCGGTGCTCCTGGTGTGGCCTCCTGTTCATCAGTGAAACCCGACGTAGATTGGGGGACCGCTTCATCGAGCACTTCCACTCCGTCCGCAACAACAGACAGGATCTCCCGGTAGCCACCCACTTCAACTCTGCTTCCCATTCCCATTCAGATATGTCCATACATGGCCTCTTCTACTGCCATGATGAGGCTAAACTCAGGTTGGAGGAGCAACACCTCATATACTGTCTAGGTAGTCTCAAGCCTCTTGGTATGAACATAGAATTCTCCAACTTTCGGTAATTTCCTCCCCTTCCCTTCCTCTATCCCTATTTCACTCTACCCCCTTCCCCAGCTCCCTCATGATTCCTCCTCCTTCTTCTACTACCCATTGTTTTCAGGGCTATGACGTCAATGCTTCCCCTCCCCCACGCCTTTGTCTTTCAAATTACTGGTCTTTCAACTGAAGCTACAAGCATTCTTCAAATCCTTCCCCACCTTTCATTATTCAGTCCTGACGAAGGGTTCCGGCCCGAAACATCGACTCATCGTTTCTAACTGATGCTGCCCGACCTGCTGAGTTCATCCAGCGTACTGAAAGTGTTGGCCTACTCCTGCTCCTATTTCTTATGTTCTTATGTGCCTCCTATTACCAAGCTGACTCCAGATTCAATTTATCAAATTGTCGTGGGATACTACGTTTTAAACTTTTCTCCCATGTGGGACCTTAACAAAGATCAACTCCTGCTCCTACTTCTGATATTCTTATGTTCTTCTGTGTCTGCAGCTAACTGTGATTCTTATATGTGTCCACACCTACTACAGTCTTGATAAATTACAGATAATCCATTTCCTTTGTCTACATTTTTTGTTATCTCTTTGAAGACAGAATTAAGTTGTAAATTTTTAAACTTAAAATTTACAAATTCTCCAAATTTATGCTCAGAGTACGAGGTTAACCTTTTTTTCTAGGGGTTACCTTAAATTACATTCTTTCTCTTATCATTAGTGATAGCTGATTCCACAGAAGAGTTATAGAATAGGAAGCACAGCTTGTTCTATATAACTTATGTAGTTCTGATAGCCAAGGGAAATTTTCCAGACAATACTTCAGATCAAATCACATTAACACTTCCCAGTAACATTGATTCTGTTTGATACATAATGTTTTTGAAAATATACTTCAATGTTAGCTACCTCCTACCAAAGATCCTCAAACTGGACTGTCCAGGTAGCCCTACTGTCTCTGCCTGCTCCTGCCCTACTGAACTCATTTCCTCATATCTCGATTCCATTCTATCCCACTTAGTCTATTCCCTTTCCACCTACACCCGCAACACTTCTCATGCTCTCTATCTCCTCAGTAACTTTCAATTCCCTGGACCTGAATGCCTCATTTTCACCATGGATGTCCAGGCCCTATACACTTCATTCCCCGTCAAGAAGGCCTCAGCTCTTTGCTTCTTTTTTAACAAAACAACCAAACAATTCCTCACCACAATCACCCTCCTCTTTCTGGAAGAACTGGTGCTCACTCTCAACATTTTTTCTTTTGACTCCGTCCACTTTCTCCAGACTTGATGGGTACCCATGGCCACCTACATGGGCCCCATCAATGCCTGCCTCTTCATTGGCTACAAAGGAGAGTCCCTATTTGAAGCCTTCCCCAGTAATACTCCCCAACTCCTCTTCCTCCATTATACTGACGACTGCATTGGTGCTGCTTCATGCTTGTCAATTTTATCAACTTTACATCTAACTTAAATGCACCCTGCCCTTAAATACATGGTCCGTTTCTGACACCTCTCTCCCTTTTCTCAATCTCGCTTCTTCCACCTTTGGAGACAAACTGTCAACTGATATCTTTTATAAATTTACTGATTCTCATGGTTATCTTGACTATATCCCTTCCTATCCTATAAAAATGTTATTCCCTTTGCTCAGTTCCTTCACTTCTGATGCATCTGTTCCCAGGATGTGGCTTTTCTTTTCAGGACATCAGAGATGTACTCCTTCTTCAAGGAATGGGGTTTCCCTTCCGCCACTACTGATGCTGCCCTCACCTGCATCTCCTCCACATCCTGAACATCTGTGCTCACCCCGTCTTCCCGCCACCTTAACAGTGATAGAGTTCCTTTTGTCTTTACCTACCACCCAATGAGCTTTGCATTCCAACACATCATCCTTGGCAACTTCCACCATCTCCAAAGGGATCCTGTCACCAAACATACCTTTACCTCCTCTCCTACACTTTCCGCAGAGAGCATTCGCTCCTCAATTCCCTTGTTCAGTTGTTCCTCCACACTAATCTCCCTACCAGCACTTAACCTTGCAAGCAGCTTAAGAGCTACACTTTATATTCCCTCTGGAAAGCCTCCAACCTGATAGCATGAATTCTGATATCTACTTCGGTAAAAATATTTTTCTCTCCCACTTCCCTCTTCTTCTATTCCCTACTCTGGCATTTACTTCTTCTTATCTGCCTATCACATCCCCTTGGGTTCTCCTCCTCCTTCCCTTTCTCCTGTGGTCCACTCTCCTCTCCTATCAGATTTGTCTCCAGCCCTTCACCTTTCCCACCCACCGGGCTTCACCTATCACCTTCCAGCTAGTATCCTTCCCATCTCCCCGTCTTTTTAATTCCGCTATCTTCCTCTCTTCCTTTTCAGTCCTGAAGAAGGCCCAAGATGTCAACTATTTATTCTTTTCCATGGATGCTGTCTGATTTGTTGAGTTCCTCCAGCATTTTGTGTGTGTTGTTTTGGATTTCCAGCATCCTCAGAATTTCCCATGTTTTCAATTTTAGCTTGATCTGCAAACAGTGATAGATCAGTGTACAAGATATTTGATACTAATACAATGTGAAACCTAGTCATAACCATGGATCTGCTTACCTTCATAAACATAATATTGTTCATCATACAGTTGGAAGTGTGAATAATCATTGATGATTGCAAAATATTCAATTCTATTTGTAATTCTTTGGAAAATGAAACAATATATGCCTCTTTATGCACGATTAAGCTAATAACATTCAAAAAATACAAGCACCATGTAATGTCTATTTCCATCCAGAGGGATTTGAACCACCCATCTCTGATATTCAAAAGATTCCATTGTTACGTCCCCCACAATATATATCCCTGGGTCACAACTGACCAGAAACTCAACTATGGCAGCCACATATATATTATGGCTTGAAGAGCAGGTAAGATGTTGGGTATCCTGCTGTGAACAGCATACTACCTGACACCTTTCTAACATCTGCAAGATGAAAGAAGCATGATCGATGTTTTCCCTTTGGCTATAGTAAAATTTAGGAAGCTTGGCATTGGCTAATACAAAATAGCTAGCTTTGCTGATAACTCATCCAGCATCCTAAAGTAATTTCCTCCACTAGTGATACAGTATGGCTTCAGAGTGTACCATCTAAAAATTTCAAGGTAGTTACTGTTATATGCTAAACACAATAGCATTTCCTTAGCCCTCTGACCCTATGGCAAAAAGAAAGACAAGCTGCTCTGTTGCAAGAGAATACTACTACCCATAAGTAGTCACACACCTCTATTGCTTGGAAATGTTCCTTCGTCATCATAGGATCTAAATCCTGGAACTCCACCAGGGGAGCATTTTCAACAAAATCACTATACAGACTCAAAGGGGGGTCTCTCTGCAAACTTCTCTAGGGGAATTAGGGCTGGGAAATATATGTTGACCTTCCCAGAGTATGTATATGCATATTTAAAAATAAATGCCAGATCAGTCTACAGTCCCTACACACTTCCATCACATCCAATTCCAGTTCCTTTCTCCTATTTCTCTCCACCTTCCATACCTCTCACCCTTCATTCCATGTTTTATTATTCTGTCCTATCAACTTGTATTATCTTCAGCCCTTTGTCATTTCCACACATCACCTACAATGGCCTAGCACTATACCTGCTCTTCCCTGCCCCATCTGCCTATCACTGTCCCTTTTCCTGGACTACCTTTGGCTTGCCAGCTCTTGACCCAACCCATGCCCTCTTTAGACTGGCAATCTCCCCTCTTTTTTTTTCAGTCCAGATGAAGGGTCTCAACCCAAAACCTTGACTGTCCATTTCTCTCCATAATTGGTATGTGATCAGCTGAGTTTCTCATGCTTTTTGTGTGTTTGTCAAAATCAATGTTGGATTGTCTTACTTAAATAGGATGTGAGTTTAGCAAGAGAAAAGTAAGAAGCAAAAGCTGAGTCAAATTTGATAACATTCTAGTCCAGCAGGTCAGGCAGCTGGACTAGAAAGGAAGGGAACTGAAGCCAGAATAAGAATCTGGGGGCGAGGAAAAAGAGTACAAGCTAGTATATGATAACTGAAACTAGGTGAGGAGAAAGGTGGGTGGGTGGAAGAGGGGGTATGAAGTAAGGAGCTGGGAGGTGATAAGTGGACAAGGAACTCGTGGTGAACAATACCTATGAAAAGTGGAAAGTGAGAGGAAGGGAAAAATGTGCTTAGTGGTGTGTAGATTGTGGAAGTGGCAGAAAATAATATGAAAGTTTGTGGGATGATTGGAAAGAACAAAGGGAACCCAATCTCTGTTATCGTGGCAGAAAGATGAAGTAAGAACAGATGTCAGGAAAAGGAAGAGATACAAGTGAGGACAACATCGACGTTGATGGAAGGAAAAGATCTTTCTTTGAAAAGGGAGGACATCTCAGATGTTCTAGAATGAAAAGCCCCATCCTGAGAACAAATGCAGTAGAGTCAGAGGAACTGAGAAAAGGGAATAGCATTTTTATAAGTGTCAGGTGGGAAGAGGTATAGTCAAGATAACTGCGAGAGTCAGTAGATAGTTAGTGTCCAGAGATGGAGACAAAGAGATTGAGAAAGAGATTGAGGGGTGTCAGAGATGGGTCAAGTAAACTTGAGGCAGGGTTAAATTTGGAGGCAAAATAAATGATAGCATCAATGCAAATGTCGACAGAGCATAGAAAGACTTGGGGAATGATACCAGTGTAGGATTGGAATATGGATTATTCCACGTAGTTAAATCTATTAGCTTGGAATCAACTGTCACAAGTTAAACATTCTACCTTCTTATATCATAAGATGTAGATACATTTAATTATTCTTTGCTACATAGAATTTAGAACCCATTAAAGGGCAGGCATCTCTGAACATCCAACAATAAAAACCCCCACCTGAAAATGTGGCAGCAATTTAAGGGATATGCTAATAGCCTAATGGCAAATAATCAATTTTCCATCATTGTCACTTTATTTACTGCATTTACGTATTTTTGTTCTTTTCATCTCTATATCATTTTGAAGCTGTTACTCAATCTGCTGCCATCACTCTTTCAAACAGTATTTTACAGGTCTGAATCTCAGACTATGTAAACTAAATTCTCTCCACTCTTTCTATTGCTAATTAGCTTAAATCTTTGCCCTTTGGTCACCAACTCTCTTGCCAGTAAAAATTGTTTCTGCCTGTTTGCCCTGTCAAAACGTTTCATCTTCTGCCTGTGAAGATGAAATAAAAAATTGGACGCCAGGAAGCAAGAAAGAGATAACAGCCAAATTGCGTGCCTGTGTTGTGCATGATCAAAGCTCCCCCTGTTTCCTTCTTAACTTACTGTGAGAATTAAACAACCAAACCATTGCAAATTAAATCCAGCTACACCTCAGTAAGAATTAAGCATTGAAACATGTCTGAAATCAACTTTTAATAAGTTGAGTTACAGTATACCTGTCTATTCTGCATGAACAGTTTAGATATAATTGAACTTGATTTACTGCGAGCAACAAAACCCTACGTTGTATTTAGTAAATTATTTATCTGCAAATATGTTACTGCATGACAGGATGACTCTTGCCTGTTACTATTAATTCATGGAAGAGAAATGGAGGGAGTAAGGACAACAGCAAATTGTCACCTATGACTTGGCCCATGGTTCCATATAAATGCAAATTTTTTTTTCATGTTTGACCTTGGCTCAGTATTCCTCAATAGCATTGCCAGTAAAACTATACTGGCTTCATGTTTGGAATCTATGTTCCATCAGCCATTTAGACGAAAGACTTTGATTATTCTTAACATGGAAGAGTATATTCAAAGTATGAGAATTCTAATTTTAAAATTATATCAACTTCTTCTTAATTTGCTCAGCATCCATTCTATTAAACACATTCAAAGCTTTGGACAGTCAATCAGATCACCTGTCTGAATATTTTGTCCTAGAGAAGAACTTCCAAGATGTATTAAATTCCTTGTAAAACTGTACTTTGTGAAGTAGCATAATTGCATCCATCCGTTTGTGCATGATCAAAGCTCCCCATTTTCTTCTTAACTTACTATGAGAATCAAACAGCCAAACCATTGCAAATTAAATCCAGCTACACCTCAGTAAGAATTTGTTCTTTTTTTAAAAAATTTATTGAGATACAGCACAGAATAGGCCCTTCCGGCCCTTTGAACCGCACCACCCAACAAACCCCTAATTTAACCTGAGCCTAATCATGGAACAATTTACAATGACCAACTAACCTACCAACCAGTATGTCTTTGGGTTCTGGTAGGAAAACGGAGCTCCAAAGGAAACCCTCACAGTCACGGGGAGAAAACACAAACTTCTTGCAGGCAACACTCACAACACGCTGGAGGAACTCAGCAGGTCGGGCAGCAACCATGGAAAAGATCGGTGTAGTTTTCCACGGATGCTGCCTGACCTGCTGAGCTCCTCCAGCATGTTGTGAGTGTTGCTTTGACGCCAGCATCTTCAGATTATTTTTTGTTTACAACTCCTTGCAGGCAGCTGGAATTGAACCCGGGTCACCTGTACTACAAAGTGTTGTGCTAACCACTACACTGCCTCAGTACATGTTCCCTTTAGTTGTCTGTCTACTTTTATCACATCTGCTGTTGCAACATCATTCATTCAGGTGCCTTACCATTCGGCATGGGCGATCATGGCTCTCCATCCATCACGGTCCCTGATCCTCCGAATTGCAGTTGTTGCCTCCGCTGTTTCTAACCATGATGTTATTCCATCTATCATTTTCATTCTCTGTCTGCCTCTGCTTCTTTTTCCTTCCAGCTTTCCAGTTGTAGCTAAATGCTCTAATGTCTCTCTTTGCATGATGTGCCCAAAGAATTTTGATCGCTGTTTTCTGATTTTTTTTAAGTAATGTACGTTTTGTTTTCATTTTCTGTGGAAATTCTTCATTAGTTATCCTGTCCGTATATGATATGCATAGCGTTCTTCTGAGGAACTGAATCTCTGCTGCATTGATTCTTCTTTTCTATTGTTGCATTTGTGATCGTTCATGACTCGCAGCCATAGATCAATATAGGAAGAATGTAGCAGCTGGAAGTTCTAAGGCGGATGTCAATTGCTATTTTCTTGTTCGTTAGGATGTTTCTCATTTCTCTAAATGCTGTTCTTGCCATTGCTATTCTTGCCATTGCTATTCTTGCTTTTATGTCTGTTTCGCATATGCCATCAGATGTTACCCATGATCCAAGGTATTTGAAGTTGTGAACTTGTTTCAGGATTTCATTTCCCAAGACGATCCTACAGTTTGGGATATCAGGTTTCTTTGATATTACCATTACTTCAGTTTTCTTTTTGTTTAAGGTTAGGCCAAGTCTTTTGCTCTCTGTGTTGATGGTAGATACTAATTTCTGTAAACTTATTTCACCGTTTGCTGTCAGTACCCTATTATCCGTATAGCGGAGGTTGGTGATATTGTATCCTCTTATACTTATTCCAGGTAGGTCTCGTATGGTTCTCATGATGTTTTCACTGTACAGTGAGAACAGGTCTGGTGAACACAACCCTATCTGACTCCTCACTTTATTGGCTGATATTCACCAATCTCATTGTCTATCTGTATGGCTGCACTTTGTTGCCAGTAGAGATTCCTGATTATTGAAATAAAATGAAATGAAATGAAATATCTTTATTGTCATTGCATAGTACAATTTGTCATGCACCAATACAGCGAAAATGAGTTTGCAACTCCCATACTCAATGCTATAAAACAAGTAATATAAATAAACAATAAATAAAATCAAGTAACCAGCCAGTACAAGCAATGTCCAGCAGTACAAAAGCGCAACTCAGATGCATGACAGCCATAAAACCAATATTAAAGTAGCAATATAACAACTTATGGATGATGCTTGATCGATTGGTTTAAAGCAATTATAGCTCTGGGGGAAAAGCTATTTTTCAGTCTAGAAAATCTTATAACGTCTGCCAGATGGAAGAAGTTCAAACAGATGATTGCATGGGTGTGTATTGTCCTTACAGATGCCTGTAGCTTTCCTTAGGCAGCGAGAGCTGTAGGTGTCCTGCAGGTCTGGGAGCTGTGTCCCAATGATCTTCTGTTGACTAGAGACAACTCGCTGAAGTGCTTTCCTATCAGCTGCTTCTTAGATCTTCTCCTTCGATATTAATATCTTTAAGCTTTTTCATGATGACTTGGTGTTTCACTGTGTCAAAGGCTTTTGTGCAGTCAATGAAACAGAAGTATAGGTCTTGTTGTACTTCTATTGACCTTTCAATAATATTCCTGAGAATGTAAGTGGTGTTTGATGTTCCCTTGCCTTCGACAAAGCTGCACTGTTCTTCACTGATCTTTGGTTTAATTTTGTTTCTTATTCTGAGCATGAAGATTCTAAGAAGAATTTTTGTGAGGTGGCTCATTAAACTAATTGTTCCTTGTTGTCCACACTCTGTTGCACCTGGCTTCTTTGGCAGTGCAATGAATACTGTCTTTAAAAGATCTTCTTTTACTTTGCCACTGTTGTATATTCTATTCAATAAGATTGTTAATTTCTTTACACCAAAATCGTCTAGCTCTTCATACAGTTCAACCAGAATGTTATCTGGTCCTGATGATTTCCCCTTTCGCATTTTGTTCATAGCATGTTCCACTTCTTCTTTCAATATTGCTGGGCCCTCGTTGTTGCTAATATCAAAGTTGTCCTCTTGGTCTTTCTTGTCGTATAGGTCTTTGATGTATTCTGACCATCTTTGCATTATTTTTCCTTTTTCCATAATTGTAGAGCCGTCTTTTACTTTTATACATCCTGTTGTTGCCCTGCTTTTCTTCCGATTTGTGACCTCTTTGATCTTGTTGTGCATATGTTTGCTGTTATCGGTCTTCTGCAACTGTTCTATTAACTCATATTTGTCCTTAAGCCACTTTTCTTTTGCTTCCTTGCAATTGGTTGTTATCTGTGCATGCAAGGATATGTAGGCCTTTTCGTTTTCCTTACATTTTCTTCTTTGTTTCATAAGATTCAAAATTTCTTCTGTCATCCATATCTTTTTAACTTTTTTCTGTTGTTTGAGAATCACCTCCTTTGCTGCTTGTGTTATGCTGTCTCAGAGGTTTTCCCATTGGTCTTATATGTTTCATTTTAATTATTTTCGAATTTACTCTCAGTGTAAAGTCGTCATTGGCAAGATCTGCATTTAATGCCTTAACTAGTTTAAGACAATGAATAGGTGTCTACCAACTTGTTTAATATTATATTTTGTTTTGTAAGAAAAAAATATTTTCAAAAACACAAAGGTGGACTGGGTAGGAAGATGCAGGGCTATAGCAGAAGGAACTTTCCTAAGGTTCAGATCATTAATGGTGTTTAATCTATCAATGTATTTTAATATGGATATTCTCTCTTCTTTGTCAATGAATCATTGATATTCAGTCATCCACACACATTATTCACTATTTTATATTGCTTCATATCTGAAGGATCTGAATCCGTGGGTTTACATCAGAGATAATCTCAATGAAGGCAGCAAGTTTTCATCCTTGCTCTGATACTTTTCTCAATATTCCTCGCTGATTCAGCTCACCTCCGGAACAGTGGAGATAATCCTCTGGGTTTATTGTAAACTATTGTGAATATGATGACTATATTCTTGAACCCTGGACAACTTACAGCAGAGTGATGCAGCTAGTAAAGCTACTAACTCACAGCCCCAGTGAATCCCATTCAGTTCTGACTTCTGCTGCTGCCTCTGTGATGTTTGGGAATGCTAAAGGCAGCTAAAGATGGACAAGTTACTGGGATGCAATAAACTACATGTTGTGATTTTAAGGATTGTGGCTGAAGAGATGGTAAACTTATTGGTTAAAAATTTTCAGAACTCGCTAAATTCCAAGGAGATATCAGAATATTGAAAATCCCTGTTTTCTTGCCAGCTCTGGGTGTTGTGGCCTGTGGAGGTCAAGTCATTGGGTGCATTAAGGTAGAGATTGATGAATTCTTGATTGGTAAAGCAGTTAAGAGTTATGGGGAGAAGCTGGAAGAATGGGGCTTAAAAAAATCAGCTATTACTGAATGGTGCAGCAGACACAATGGTCTTATGATCTATCATACACACTTCTGGAACCGTAGCACCAACATCAGGCATCACTATGCACTGGAAAGATATCATCACCATTGCCACCATAAAATCATCCAAATTCACTGGAAGGATAAAGCAAACAATCCATAGAACTCTCCGAGGTCATTATAGCCACTGTCTAGGCCTTAGTTACACTCAGGAAGCTCCACTGGGCGGGTTATAACATTTGCCGAACTGACAGCAAGCTCTTAAAGTAAACACTCTGATGTGGAGATAGATTATCAATGCAGGCAAAGGAAATGATTCAAAGGTGTACTGAAAGTTTTCTTAAAGAAATGTAACTTGGGAATCCTTGTTCCATGTCTCTTCAAAATGGAGAAGTTTTGTGTTTAGTGTTGAAAATCTTGAATCTATGCATTAGGAGCACACAGAGATCCTGAGCATAGGATGCAATGAGTAGACAACATCATGGGCTACGTACCTGCTCTATCAAGTAACTCTTCCTATCTGTGGAAGAGTTCTCAGTTCCCACATCAGAACCCACATAACTGGACTGGGTGCAAATCATCATTGATTACATGTGTCTGCCACGGCAGAGGAAGATTTTAATCTCTCACAGTTTGAAGACATGTTTCCTAGATGTGCTTTAAATGATCCAGCACCACTACCACTTAACTTCCCCAAACATTCTCAGGATTAATATTTTCAATTGCTTTAAATTGAGTGGAAAATGATTGACATTAGAAATGAGATATTGGGTATCTAACTGTTGAATGACAAAAGTAAAAGAAACAGATAACATGAACAATTATGAAAAAAAAATGCTGGCATGTAGTTGTGATGTAGCTGATGATCATAATAAAGTGTTTAGGTACATGAAACATGACCAGATATGGTAGTCATGGTAAATAAGCCATAACACGCTTAATGACTTTGAAGTAGGATTTTTACATCATTGAATTAACTGGATAGATGTGGAGGTTTATTCCCTGTGGCTGGGCAAGCCACAGCAAAGATGGAGTCTCTGAATTAGGTGCTGTCCATTTCAAAATTAGACACATATAATTCACTGGAGTTACATTATTCCAACAGTCTGTGGTTACTGAGTTCAAACCTGAAAATGAAATTTCATCACAACTCTAACTGGCTAGTGAAATCTTTCAAAATTCGTAACCAGAGTTCGTTGACTGCAGCACGGTTGTATCTAGGCCAGTATGTACAGGTAAGGAATTGGGATGCAGCAGGAGCTCACAAGTGATAGGCAGATCTACAGTAATTAATGTTGAGAGAAGTAATAGACAGATGGAGCACAGAGGTGTGGAAATAGCAACAGACACTAGGCAGTGATAGGAAGAGGTAACAAAGGACTCAGCTTTTTTACTTCCCTCTGGTTGCTGCCTGCATTCCTCCAGCAGTTTATTTGAAATCCAGTTCTTCATTGCCTCTAACTTTCACTTTCTTGCCTTTGTCACAAATTGCACACTTCTTCCATTTGCTTGTTGCCTCTCATCAGCTGGACCCACTCATCACTTGCCTGACCTTATTTCACCTCTTTCCTTTAGCTTGTTAGACTCACTTTTGCCCCTCTAATCTTTCAGTCTAGGTGAAGGGTCCTGGTCTGAAATAATTTTTCTTCCACTGATACTGTCCCTCCTGATGAGTTTCTCCCCTAGTTTGATTTTTTTATTGCTGCAAATTCCAGCATCTGCAGTCTCTTGTGTCTCCATGGTTGTATCCAATTAGCTTTCATCCTAAAAGCTCAGCTACTAAATTAATGCAGAGAAGCTACATGGAACAGACTGAATTAACTGCTGAAACTTGAAATAAAAACATGCCATAATTTCTGTCCTAGATGGTTAAGTCTTATTCTCTCCACAGACTGGAGCAGCTTTTGCATTGATTTATGTGCAAGCGTGTCCCTAATACTCACCAATATTCTAATATAGCCCCATGCTTCAATTTAAAAAGCAGGTGGTAGAACAGGTCTGTAGGTTTAATTCATCTGGGCTGCATAAAATATTGCATGTTACCATTAATTATTGTCAATGGAAGTGGTATGTCCAGGGGACAATTGTTCAAGCATGGGATATTACCATGTTGTAATTAGTAAACTTGAATCCTCTTAGTCAGTGCAAATGTTTTGATTAGCATGCTGATTCACCACCCAACCTTTAGATTAGTTTAGGGTGCAAACAAGCAAAAATGGGAGTTATCAATGTTTGTTAGTGTCTAAGGTTTCACATTAACCATTACTCTACAGATTTTGATGCCTGGAATGATGTGTGTATTGCTGGAATTGAAAATATACCAAAAAAATATCTACATGAAAGCTAGGAAGGCCTATCTAAAACTGAAGCAAAGCAGGGCTCCAATTGCCTTGCATCAATAGTGCAGTCCAAATTAAGAGCTGGGAAATGTAATGCTTCCCTATTTAGTCACAACTGCTCTCTCTACTTTTATTTTGTGTGTTATACGCCACCTTTTGCTGAAACTATTGGGAAAGGCACAACAGTGGGGATATTCAGATTAAACCATCTCTGTACTTAAACGATATCTTCTTCTTCCTCTGCTCAGATCTACAATCAAGCTGCAGACTAATCAGTATTTTCAATCAGTTTGAATAGGCCTCGAGGGCCTGTGTCAATCGCAGCCAAAGTGAAGCCATGTTCTTTTACAACTAGAAAAATGACTGATGTTCTGTTCTTTTTACCATCAGGTCCAATTACGAGGAAGAGTTGGAAATATGGATTGGATAAGCTAGTGTTATGGTAAAAATTTGCTGGAGAGAATAGCCAAAAGAATGGAAAAGTTGACCCCTCAGTGGTAGATTAGAATCTGGTTTTCAGGTGCAAGGTGCTTTCAGTAGCAATGATGTAGCCCCTATCCTGCTTCTTTGGTGTTAACTGGCAGTTTGCTTCATCATTACAACTCTCAAACTGTTACCATCACCTCACTGGTTATGGTGAGAAACACTTTCCTATCAGGGCCTTTGTGCACAGCTGAAGTTAAAGTACCTCTGCACACTGCCATTGGTGGTGGCATAGACAACATAGCCATTCACCTTCTTGCAGTCCATGATCTTGCAAGAGGATCTAGGAAGGGACATAGTGGTCTTTGTCGAGTTTCATCAGATGCAGGTGTGTAACATGGGATTCCATGCTCTGCATGAAACATATTGAGAAAAGCTCTTTTATTTCCGGGAACAGTGTAATAACTTGAATAAAATGTATGTTTGGGTACAATAAGAAGCTGTTAAATAAGAATCATGCATCCATCCGAGGATCCCATGAGGGCTGGTATACCACTGATTTAGGAAGTATAATGATGAAGGCTGAAATTTTAAAATCATTAACTTGCAGATTTGGAAGTCGTATCACAGTCAGTTATTAGCAAAACATGGATAGGAAGTTTTAGTGAAGAGGTTTCATGATATTGGGAATCTGGCCTGATTGCATGGAAGCTCAAGGCTGCCACCTGCATATGCCTGCAATTAGTGAGAGTCATTTAGCTGGCCTGGATGAGATTTATGTAAGCAGATGGATTTTCATATATTCAAGACTATGATAATTAATGTGGGCACATGTTTTCCTTCAGGGAAAACTGATAATAGTTTGTTGTGTGCTGGCGAGAGATTGCTTCACCTTGAGATATTGAAGGTTGGCATACATACCACACATAAACGGAGACTAAGAAATGAAGAGGTAATTTTTTATAATCGGGTGCTTGCAGCCTGTTTCAAGTTGCAGCATCATGGTTTGAAATCAGTAACTAATACCCTGAGTGCCAAAGCAGGAAAAAGTATGACAACTCAAAAACAAGCTGTCAACATGATCACACATAATATTTATAGAGTCACCTGGCTGTTAGTCATCAGAAATTTGGCAATCAAATCTGCAGACGTTGGAACTGTGAAATAAAGAAAAACTAACAGCAGGTACTAAAACACTCAACATGTCAAGCAGTACATATCCATGGACAAAATAAATGTTTCAGGATGAAGTTTTGATGAAGGATCATCAACCAGAAATACTAACTCTGTTTCTCTCTTCAGTGATGCTGCCAGTTATGCTGAGTCCTTCCAGCAATTCTGTGTTTATTTCTGATACTGGGCAATTTATTCACACTGATAGATTAAGCTTAATTTTTGCTTCTTACAGTACATCAGTATTTTATTT
This sequence comes from Mobula hypostoma, assembly GCF_963921235.1. NCBI lineage: Eukaryota > Metazoa > Chordata > Chondrichthyes > Myliobatiformes > Myliobatidae > Mobula > Mobula hypostoma. Next base: position 131,795,663 of record NC_086101.1, on the reverse strand, counting down.
GTGAAAAAATTATAAATCTTAGGTATCATCTGTAACTAAAATAATGTCATCAAAAAACCACATGATGGTCAACTAGGGTGGTTATTGATGAAAAATGGAACTGGACTGAAATTAAATCAAAACTGCAGATATTAAATATAGAGATTTAATCAACTTGATTTGTGGATTGGACTCTGTAGTTCACATTATGATCTGTTTCTGATTGCTCCTTTTTTGTTACCATTTGGGTGATTTTGATTGCGGCAGCCTGTAGATAATGAACTGAGCTGAACTGGATATGCCCGGACTTTTTCGATTTTCTGCTTTGTATTTTGTGGGTTTTTTTTGCTCTTTTTTCCATTTGTGCAATTTGTTTTTTTGTGCATGGGGAGGGGGTTGATGTTTTCCTTTGAATGGGTTCAAAGGTTCAGAAGTTCACTTATAATCAAAATATGTATGGAGTGTACAATTCTGAGATTCTTCTTCTCCAGACAGCCACAAAACAAAGAAAATCCTTTGAAGTCAGTTCAGGGAGCAACAGCAAACGCCCCCACCCCCCACCCCGCAGAAAAAAAATGAACAGCAATGCGATTATCAACTCCCGAATCCCCCTCTCCCTGCATGAATTGTAACAAGAACATCAACCTCCAAATCCCTCTCTCCACACAAAATCTAACAAAAAAACACAACAAGATTAACCTTCAGACCTCTCTCCTCCTGCACAAAACATCACAAGAGCATTGGCCCCCAAATCCTCCTCCCTGACACAAAAAAGAGAAAAAACGGGCGAAAACAGATAATATAAAAACTACAAGACTGATAAAAAAAATCTGGTCCATCGTCCAAATCCATAAATGCAGAAAAATCTCGGTAACGTCCTCTAACATCTCAAAAGAGAGAGACCCAAGAGGCCTATGCTCGGGGCATAGCGATAGGTCACAGAGGCTTCCCTCTCTGGCAGCAGAGTGATCCCACCAGCGATCAGATGGCATGCAGTCAGCATTTACTCTCCTCATTCGCCTTGATATTTCAATATTTCAAGTTCCCTTGTTGCTGTAGTCAACACACTATGGAAGCTTTAATCAGTGAAATGGAATCAAACATTGTGTCCATCCTGCAAACTTCTTGCCTCAAGGTCTGCACTCACTGCCTCCTGGAATCCTCTCAGATTCAGCAAAGTGGTGGATCACCCAAACAACGTTCAAACTGCATTTCACATTCTCCAACACCTCCAAAAACACATTCAAGATGAAAAGCAGATGCAAAAGAAGTGAAATATATAGTTTTGTGTCCTATCCAGAAGATGTTGACTGGAAAACCATTGTACATGGGTGCCGACTTGAGCGGTAGTCATTGGTTCCATGGTTTTCTTTGATTTTCTTTGTTTTGTGGCTGTCTGTGGAGAAGACAAATCTCAGGGTTGTATACTGAATACAAACTCTGATAGTAAATGTATTTTGAATCTTTCAAATGTCAGAAATTAATAAATCCAGTAGTATATACTAAAGTGTTGCCATTACTTATTGTAACATGGAGCAGTTGAGAATGCCCGATGCTCTCAAAAACAAGGCTGAAACTGTGATACTGTTTGGACTGTTGCAAAATTCTTGCTCTCTGCTTATGAGCATCCTTATAAAGTCAAGCTACAGCAAAGTACAAAAGAGTAAAAAAGTAAAATAAAAAAACAAAGACTTAATGAAGATGATTGGTTTGGTTAGGCAAGCGCAGGGGGTGATGGATGGAAGAGAACAGCAGTTACAGTGAGAACTAGACAGAGTGGGTGTAGAAAATTTTGGATCTAGCTGAACCCACTTAAAGGCAGCCTACATCCCTTAAGGGGATGGTGCATTGTACCGTCAGGACTACTGGGGAAAAAAAAACAATTCCTTACCCTTATATTAGGTCTCCAGAAACATCATCATCAAATTCTGGGAATCATTTTGAAATTAGATGCCATATCTTTTTTGTAGGCAGATTTATCTAGAGACAATGTGATCGAGGTTTTGATAATTTATAAAGGAACCTGCGATTTCTGCCGACAGGCCACTCTACTTCTCTGCTCTTTATCTTTTCTTGCAGATAACAAAATTACAGGATTTCTATTTCTATTCCTTTAAATATAGTCATGTACAAATTATCCTATTAAATGCACTTATCTTAATTAGCTGTCATTGGATGACCTCATATCCCTTCAACAGGTAATTGCGGAAACACAATAGAATATCTTATCAGATGTACTATACTTGTTATTTTGATTGCACATTTTGACAATAAACCAGGAGCTTTGCGAATGTGATGGTTTTCAATTTTCTAAGGATTACATTTGCAATTCCCACAGGCGATGTTATCATTTAAATTAGTAAAAAAACTCAAAAAGGAAATTCACTCTCGACAAAAACAACGGATAAGAAGAATTAGATCTTGATTTTTGACCATTTTACCATTCTAATCCAACTTTATCAAAAGAGCTCGCTAAAATTGTGGGAAATCTTTGGTCCAATAAGTACTATGTTTGAATCTAGCAGCTGGTGTCAGTTGGACATAATGCTGAAATTGAGAAGTAATCAGTGTGATAAGAGAATAATCAAATATTTATGGAGACATGTCTGAATATTTTTAGACAGGAAGAATGATGAAGTCAAAGCACTTAGTCAGTCATCTCGATACACTTTTGAAGTAATGCAGTTTGTTATAACAATCGTCCCCAGGGTACATTCCATTCTGTCCAGTCCTCCAATTACTTCAAAGGGAGAATTATAATGACAAATGTATGGTCGTGCACCTCAGTAGAAGAAATATAAGGGTTGACTATTTTCTAAATGGAGAGAAAATACAAAACCTGTGTTACAAAGTGACTTGGGAGCCTTTATGCAAGATTCCCTAAAGGTTAATTTGCAGGTTGAGTCAGTGGTGAGAAAGGCAATGCAATATTAGCATTCATTTCAAGAGCATAAATCGAGGATATATTGCTGAAACTTTATAAAGCACTGGTGAGCATTGTGAGCAGTTTTGGGCCCCTTTTCAAGGAAAGGATGTGCTGAAACTGAAGAGGGTTTAAAGGAGATTAATGCAAGTGATTCCAGGATTGAATGGCTCGCTATATGAAGAGTATTTGATGGTTTTTGGCCTGTATTCACTATATTTTAGAAGAATGAGGGGTGGCCTCATTGAAACCTATTGAATGTTGAAAGGCCTTGGTAGAGTGGCTGTGAAGAGGATGTTTCCTGTGGTAGGAAAGTATAAGACCAGAGGACACAGCCTCAGAATAGAAGGATGTCCTTTTAGAATGGAGCTGAGCAGGAATTTCTTTCGTCAGAAAGTGGTGAATCTGTGAAAATTTTGCCACAGGCAGCTGTGGAGTCCAAGTCTTTATGTATATTTAAGGCAGAGTTTGATAGATTCTTGACTGGTCAGGGCATGAAAGGATATGGGAAAAGGCAGGAGGCTGGGGCTGGGAGAAAAATTGGATCAGCTTTGATGAAATGGCAGAGCAGACTCGATGGGCCAAATGGCCTAATTCTGCTCCTTTGTCTTATGGTCTTATGGTCTTAAGGTCTAAAAAAGGAAAGACAGGAGTGGGTTATGTGATCTCTGATAGGACTATTTAGACCTATAGGTATGTGAAGACATTTCTAGAGGAATATTAGATTTATTGCTCCCTTTTCCAGGAGATTATATGTTCATGGGATGTCCCAACGCAAGATAGTCTAACCGACAAAGATATGATTCAGGTTGTTTTGGAAATCTACTGTCTGTCATTGTTTCAAGCTTTTCAATCATACAGGAATAATTTCTATTTTCTGTGGACTAAATAGTGTTTCCAATAGTTCTACATGGAACAGGATCTCTTCTGAGCTGAAAGGATAGCTACTCCCCTACATGACCTCATGGTCTACTCCTGGTCCTAGGTTTTTTTGCTTCTTTCTGCATTTGCACACTTGTTGTTTTTGGCACATTGGTTGTTTGTTTGTTCTATTGGGTGTGACTTTTCATTGATTTTATTATGTTTCATGTATTTATTGTGAATGCCTACAAGAAAATGAACCTCAGGGTTGGATTTGGTGACATATATTGTTGAATATTTAAGATTTCAGTAATAGTTGAGTAATATATCCAGGCACTCAGTGTTACCTGGATGACACTATTGTTAATGGTGAGAATGACAAAGAACATCTCCAGCATCTCAAAACAGTGTTAAAATGATTAGAAGATTATGAGCTCGGAGCACAATGCCACATGTGTGAATTCTTTAAACCAATCATCATTTACTGTTACTGAAGCACAAGATTTGCTCAAGTGTGCTGAGAAAATTCTGGCAGTGGTGGATGCCCTAATGCCAAAGCATGTTTCACAGTTGTGGTCTTTTTTAGGATTTGTCAATTACGGTAACAAGTTCTTGCCAAACCTCGCTACCTTGCTCCATCCCTTGAACTCATCAGTACAGACTGTGAAGAAATGGCAATGGACAAAACAGTGCGAGGTGGCTTTCCAAAAGCTAAAGGAAATAGTGACATTAGTCACTATACGCACACATTATGATCCACATGATCCAGTGAAGCTTGCCTGTGATGCCTCACCTTATGGTATAGGTGCACTAATATCACATACTATGAGTGATGGTGTGAACAACCCATAGCAATTGTATCATATTCCCTCACTATTGCAGAGGAAAATTATGCACAGAATGACAGAGCGGCCTTGAGTCTGGTTTGGGGTGTAAGATATTTCAACCAGTACTTGTATGGGAGAGAGTTTACTCTCATTACTGATCATCAAACACCAGTATCACCAGCAGCACAAGTGCAGTGAGGGGCTCTGTTTCTTGGAGTATACAATAACAAGATCGAATTCAAATGCTGGTGGATTGGCCTGATTACTATTGGAAAGGGAAATACCTAAAAAATTTGCAAAAGTGGACACTCCTCTTGACATCGTCTCCCTAATGCAAATTGAAAGTCTCCCTATTACGACAGAGATGATCTAAAGGGAAACCAGGAAAGAACCCTCACTATCTTAGCTCCACCTGCCTACCCAAAATCGCTGGAATGTCCGGCAGAAATTCCGGTTCCCCCAATTTAACCAATTTTTAACTGGCGTTCGAGAACATTTAGTCAGTGCCAATAGACAGAGTCTGTTGCAGAATGGTTTCAGTCATTCCTGAAAGTAAATGGAATAAGACATATTACATCTGCACACATCTGTGCCAGGTATGAACTTGCCCTTGTTGGGGGTTGCCATATGTGGGGATTAGGAGTTGTTGTACCATCCAAGTTTTAAGCTAAAGTGTTGGAGGAGCTACATGCCGGTCATCTAGGTGTACTCAAAATAAACGTGTTGGCCCAAAGCTTTATCTGGAGGCCTAGGATAGATCAGCAGATCGAGCAGCACATCATGCACTCTTTGGGATGCCAACACGTCCAGAAGATGCTAAGAGCAGTGTCTCTCCATCCCTGGGAATGGCCTGCACTGCCCTGGCAGAGGAATCATGTGGATTTTGTTGGACCATTCATGGGCACAAGTTTCTTGGTAGTAGTGGATGCAGCTACAAAGGGTCCAGAAATGGTTCCTATACCCTCCACTACAGACTCACACACTGCTGATGTGTTGAGAAGCCTCTTCTCAAGAACTGGTGTTCGAGAGCAGTTAGTCAGTGCCAATAGACACAGTTTGTTGCAGAATTGTTTCAGTCATTCCTGAAAGTAAATGGAATAAGACATATTATATCTGCACCATGCAATCCAGCTACGAATGGCTTGAAAGAAAGGCTTGCCCTAAGTCTAAAGACATCACTGCGAACAATATCAGCAGAACACACTATACTGGGACTGAATCAGAAGCTCACCAATTTCAACCTTACATATTGCATGCTGCACACTCCACAACCAATAAATCACTAGATATGCTGTTCCTCGGTCGTCACTTGTGTTCACACATGGATCTCCTCAAACCCAATCTCAGAAGGAGTATGCAGGACAAGCTAATGAGACGAACTGAGGGCTTCTCAAGCAGAGACATTTGATAGTTCACTCCTGGAGAAGAAGTCTTGACGAGGGACTACAGAGGTGGCCAGATGTGGGTACTTGCAAAGATTAAGCACAGAACTGGACTGCTTTCCTACTCAGCGGAGATTGCGTCTGATGTCATCTGGAGACAACTTATCAATCAGTTCAGAAGAGCAGAGTCAATTGTTAGAGAAGAAAGGTGCCCAGAGCTTTCAGAACCACTTCCTGCTGTCCCAGAGTCAACTCCAACAACCACCACAGAGGAGGCCCCAGATGAGTAACATTATGTATTAGAGTTGAGATATATTCTACACAGAGATGGAGTTCATAGCTAAGCAGGGAGGAGTGTTGTGTGTTTAATATTTCAGAAATATTTGAGTAATATTAAAATATATTGTTTGATTAGCTCTACTCATTCATCATTTATTTATGTTGTATATAAGTGATTACAGCAATCTCTGTCTCTGGCTATCCAACCCATAGGATGATGATGTTTCCTTTCAGTTAGTTTAGGATACCTCACTCCTCAGAAAGGAACAGCGTGTGCGTGAATGGATTTTAGGTGAGTAGGGGGTTGCACAAGTCCAGACCCACCCTCTCGACATCCCCTCCCGGATCCAGTGGCATGGTGGAGTCCAAGACGACGGGAGGAAGTTCTGTTGCAGTGAGTAGCCAGACCAAGCTTCAGTGCAAGGGATGTCCTTTCCGCACTTCACGGCATGTGTTTGCTAGGTGGCCGTTGACCCTACAAGAGGGTTCATCCGCCCTTTGACAGGTCTTGTTTTTTGTCCTGCAGGGTGTCTGGCCACCCTCCTCACCAGGCAAGCCTGGTGGGGGAGCCGGTTTAGTCGCCGACCACACGACCATGCGACAGGTAGTACTGGGTTACGTGGTACCAGTAGCACTCAGACGAGTGACCTGACTAACAGCAATATTTAAGCCTTGAATTGCCTACTATTCATGAAATTTGGCAAAATTTCTGTGCTGTGCATAGAATTATTATCATCTGGAATCTATACACTGGAAGGGTGATTGAACCGGACTACTTAACAATTACAGTGGAAGGAACACTGCTGAATATCCAACATTGGCATGATGGCCTGAATTGCCTCTTTCTGTATCATATTATTGTAAGAAAGGGGTCTTTCAAGCCATTCCATGTCTTTGAAGAAGTTATCCTCTTTGCACTAATCTCTTGGGTTACCCTGTGACCATAGAAGTGTATGTTATTTTTCCTTCAAACATGAGCTACTTACAATTAATTATCCTGTTCATTTAATATTTCAATCTTGGCTTGCTCTGTGGTATAAATTGGAAGAATGTCAGGGAATGTCATGTCATTTCAGTAAGTTCAGTCCTTATCTTTACTCACCAACTTAATTCACCATTCTGATATTTTCTGATTCACTTCTGACTCCCAAAGCTTTTTAAAACATTAGTCCGAAGCAGTCGTTTCACAGAAACCCTTATCTAAAGTTTATCTCAACTTAAATAAAGAAGTGCTGAACAGTTCAAAATAATGAGTGTTTTCTGGCTTTAGCAGTTTATAACCATATAACAATTACAGCACGGAAACAGGCCATCTCAGCCCTTCTAGTCCATGCCGAACTCTTACTCTCACCTAGTCCCACCGACCTGCACTCAGCCCATAACCCTCCATTCCTTTCCTGTCCATATATCTATCCAATTTAACTTTAAACAACAACATTGAACCTGCCTCAACCACCTCTACTGGAAGCTCATTCCACACAGCTACCACTCTCTGAGTAAAGAAGTTCCCCCTCATGTTACCCCTAAACTTTTGCCCTTTAACTCTCAGCTCATGTCCTCTTGTATGAATCTCCCCCACTCTCAATGGAAAAAGTCTATCCACGTCAACTCTATCTATCCCCCTCATAATTTTAAATACCTCTATCAAGTCCACCCTCAACCTTCTACGTTCCAAAGAATAAAGACCTAACTTGTTCAACCTTTCTCTGTAACTTAGGAGATGAAACCCAGCTAACATTTTAGTAAATCTCCTCTGTTCTCTCTTAATTTTATTGACATCCTTCCTATAACTTGGTGACCAGAACTGTACACAATACTCCAAATTTGGCCTCACCAATGCCTTATACAATTCCAACATTATATCCCAACTCCTATACTCAATGCTCTGATTAATAAAGACCAGCATACCAAAAGCTTTCTTCACCACCCTATCCACATGAGATTCCACCTGCAGGGAACTATGCACCATTATTCCTAGATCCCTCTGTTCTACTGCATTCTTCAATGCCCTACCATTTACCAGGTATGTCCTATTTTGATTAGTCCTACCAAAATGTAGCACCTCACACTTATCAGCATTAAACTCCATCTGCCATCTTTCAGCCCACTCTTCTAACTGTCCTAAATCTCTCTGCAAGCTTTGAAAACCTACTTCATTATCCACAATGCCACCTATCTTATTATCATCTGCATACTTACTCATCCAATTTACCACCCCATCATCCAGATCATTAATATATATAATAGTTTCATGCTGTGCAAATCTCACAATGTGCCTCTATAAAAACATAACATTTAGGAGCACCCTTCTCTGCCTCTGTACCCTTCTGGTTGTTCCACTTCAGTCCCATCGCTGTCCTAAATAGCCCCTCCCTTATTTTGAAAATGGCATCCCTGGTCCTAGACTCTGAATCAAACATAATATTCTCCCTGTATCCAGTCTGTCAAAATAATATAAACCTTCAAAATACATCTCCTATAACTTTGAAGCACTGCTGAAGGTTATTTTCCCTGCAGTAATTGTCAACAGATATCAAAATGACAGAATGTCAAGCGGATCTAGAAAACAGCTTCTCCTACACAGACATAAAGGGAGATCATTCTTTGAATAAAAGCTACCTCTTAGTTAATACGATTTTAACTGGTTTGTCACAGTGACAGTAAAGAGCTTTTGTCCTAAACAACAGATGAGGGAGAAACTTCTCCAAGTTGATTGAATACTCCATTATTTTACAATGTTTTAAAACCTGTATATAGACTTACATTTTCTGTGTGACAGAATTTCATTTCAGAAACAATTATTACACTTCACTGTGTATGAAGGTGACACTTCTATTGCAATGATTTATGGATCTACAAAGCAATGGCAGAGTCCTGATGTCTTCCTTGCAATATTTATCAGCTGGCTTTTACAAAGAAGTCAATGTCTGCTTCCTAATATTTTATGACAATTTTAAACTTGGATACTATATTATGAGAGTCTGAAAAAAGCTGTAACTAATATGTTTGCATTAACAGGCTGTTTGGTGAGGTTTAGCCTGCGCCCTTGACTCACCATCCCAACTCCTGCACCCCCCCCCCCAACCGTGCCACATGCTGGTTACTGATTACTGAATGATCAAGAGTCATTAGGCCACTGATGTGCCATGGTTGCCAGGTGGAGACCAGGTAAAGGGGAGTTGAAGAATCAGAGGCATTTTGTGGCATGGGTTTGTTAAAATGCAGATATGGAATGCCGGCTGAATGTTGCAATGTCACTCACATTGTTGGACAGCTCAAATCCTGCTTGGCTGATAACAGAGTATATCCCGAAAGGGTGCTCTATCACAGAATGATCATGAGAAAACCAAAAATGATCTCACAATTGTTCTGCCTAGATTAGAAAGCCAACCAGAAGACATTGAACTAGTAGAGTATGAAAGTACCCTAAGCACAGATGAGATGAAAGAAGTCCAGCCATGTTACAGAGGTAGAAATGTGTGTTTTGGGTAATGGAGCAGTTTTAATTTAAGCATAATTGATTGAGGAGTACAATATTTTCCAGGGCAGAAAGGGCTAATACAAGGGGGCATAATTTTAAGGTGATTGGAAGAATGTATAGGGGAGATGTCAGTGGTAAGATTTTTACACAGAGAGTTGTGGGTGTGTGGAATGCCCGGCCAGGCATGGTGATAGACATATATGCATTAGGGATATTTAGGAAATTCTTAGAGAGGCATATGGATAATAGAAAAAATAGAGGGCTATGTAGAAGGGAGGAGTTGGATTGATCTTAGAGTACAGTAAAGATCAACACATCATCGTGGGCTGAAGGGCCTGCATTGTGGTATAGTTTCTATGTTCTATAGTATGTAGCTGATTAAATAGAATTGAAACAGGTTCATGGATAGGAAGGTTTAGAAGATATGGAACAAATGCTGGAAAATAAGCTAAAGAAATTTGGTCTGTCCCCTAAAACCCTCACTAATTTTTATAGATGCACCGTAGAAAGCATTCTTCTAGGGTGCATCACAACCTGGTATGGAAGTTGTCCTGTCCAAGACCGGAAGAAGCTGCAGAAGATCGTGAACACAGCCCAGCACATTACACAAACCAATCTTCCGTCCTTGGACTCACTTTACACCGCACACTGTCGGAGCAGTGCTACCAGGATAATCAAGGACACGACCCAGCCAGCCAACACGCTTTTCGTCTCTACTCTCTCCAGGAAAAGACTCAGGAGCTTGAAGACTTATACGGCCAGATTTGGGAACAGCTACTTTCCAAATGTGATAAGACTGCTGAGCGGATCCTGACCCGGATCTGGGCCGTACCCTCCAAATATCCGGACTTGCCTCTTGGTTTTTTGTACTACCTTACTTTCCCTTTTCTATTTTCTATTTATGATTTATAATTTAAATTTTTAGTATTTTCTATCGATTTGTACTCCAGGGAGCACGAAGCGCAGAATCAAATATCACTGTGATGATTGTACATTCTAGTATCAATTGTTTGGCGACAATGAAGTATAAAGTATTAAGTATTAAATTGGGCTAGCCCAGTGTGGCAACTTGGATGTGTTGGACTAAAGGATCTGATTGTGTGCTGTATGACTTTATGACTCTGTGAAATCAATTGACTGCTCATGGAACTGTTAGATTAAACTTCCTTCTATTTATATCCTTTGGAGTATGTTGTAAATAACTGCAAGTTTTACAGTGCATACATGGGATTAATGGCTAACAAATTGAATGGAGCTGATGTCCAGTCTCCCTGGTGTTAAAGCAAATAGATTTATCAGTCATAATCACTTTGGTAGAGCTTGCAATCACATTTGGTGGCTCCGTGTACAACTACCTCTGTCCACCCCTCAGTTTATCAACACCATCACAAAGTGCTTGTAGTATCCTTGGTCAAGGTCAATTTGTGGCTGCTGGATTTATCAGTCTCCATTCTGGGTTTCACATTGGAGCCATATGTCCATGCTTCCACTTCATTCTTTAAGAAAATTAGAAGGAAAATTATTCATTATTTTGCCGACTTATTTGTAGAAGCTTCCAATCAGAATGTTCCCTTTCTGTTCAGGATAAAAATAAGCAAAGAAAGAGTTAAAATCTGACAGATTACATACATTGTCCGAAACAGATAAAACCCTGCCAATTCTTTGCTTGAGGCTGGGAGGAATGAATAATGCCAGCAGGGGATTTATTTACAAATTTTAATTGCAACCTCCACAGTACCCCATTGAATATTAACACCATGCAGTGAAAATGGATTATCATACATGGTAACTATATAAAAATAGGTTTTAACATCTTTCATTGCTTTGTTAACACCCAAACACTAGGTATTATTATCAGTCAGCAGAGTGGTCATCAAAGTAGCACAGTCCCTGTGCTAATAGCCCCTGACATTCCTGGTATATTAAGTGAAGCTACAATAGCTGAAATCAACAGAAGTCAGGAGCCAGTAGAAATCCAAGGTAACAAGTGAACACTTCAAGGCAGCTCTTACACTTGCCCCTTTTAACAGAGAAATACATTAAAGTAATTCATCGTTGAGCAACACAGAGCAGGTTGTCACATTCCAGAGAAAAATATACAGAGGACTGCCAGACAGTATGATCAATGGTTATGGAGGTAACTTCAGTACACTAACTGCAAGCACTCATTATGGGCATTTCAAAATTAAATGTAATGAGCCATAACATCTTTTTTCCCCATAATTATTTCCCTTCCATTTTTCCGTCTTCTATACACTGTAAGGGTAGAAAGAACTTTTATACATTACTAAAGAACATGTACCTAGAAATTATTTTTTGTTTGATTAAACACATTTGACATTTATAGCAGAGATATCCGTTGAGGCAAAATGAACACATCAAAGTCTTTGTTTTAGTATTTGTTTAGATCCTAGTTGATCTCAATTTTAATTTCACCTTTATTTTGCATCTTCTAATACACATTACCTAATGAAAACCAATCAATGTGAGTTTTGAAATTTCCCACTGGTCCCCATATCTGACATGACATTTTAGAGCTCTGGGTTTCCCGTAAATAATTGATTCCAGACATCACTCCAGGCAGCCTTGCTGTAATCGGGAGGTAGGGACCACGTCTTCCCTGGATCCTCTTGTGTGATCAAATAATGACTAAGGTACAGCACAGAAATGATTACTAGCACACTGATGAAAATAACTTAGCATCATCAATACATGTGCTCTGCCCTCTGCACATTAAATGCACTCCGATAACACCCAACTCTGCCTCACCATCGCCTGATACATCTATCCGGCATCTCTAAATTAGAAGATAGCTTGCCTGCCATCCTACAGTGAAGGAAGGGACATTTCTTCAACTAAAATTGTAAATACTGAAACCATCAGTACAGGTTCTCTTCCCTAGCTAGCAATTCCATTATTCTTGCTGTCAACAGCCTGAACTTGAATGACATTGTTAATAAACATGAAATCACACTCAATCATTGAATAAACTCCAGACTTAATTATTCCCATGTATTCCTGACCAGACTTCCTCAGTCTAAATGATGACATCCAACATGTAGTGGTAGAGGCAAATACATAAGAGGATTTTTGAAAGATGCTTAGAAAGACACATGTATGTGAGAAAGATGGAGGAATATATGTACTGTTCTGGCTGCATCACTATAGATGACTGGCTACATCAACTTCTGTGAGGACAGTGTATTACATCAAGGACTGTTTGCTGCTTCCCTAACAACAAACCATGGGTCACCAGTGATCTAAAGGCTCTTCTCAACCACAAAATGAGACCCTTTAGATCAGGAGACAATGAGAATTGAAACATGTACACAGGGGGCTAAAGGAGAAGATCAAAGTGGTTAAAGAAGAATACAGGAGAGAGCTGGACAACAAGCTTCAGCAAAGTAGCACATGGGAGATGCAAAGAGGTATGATGAACATCATTGGCTTCAATCAGCCTAGCTGTAGAGCTATGAATCGGCTAATCAGATGTAAGGATTTCTTCTTTTATGTTACTGCTAAGGTGAATAAAATGGCTTCTCTGTACTGTTAACTGCTAAGACAGTGGTTCTCTATAGCATTATGTTTGGGTTATAATTAGTGATAACGAGACTTGTATTCATTTGCTAACCAATTGGGATAGATGTTATTCTTTCTGTCTGTGTGAAAGCTGTTAGTTTGTGCGGGCTTCAGGGAGAATGCGCGAGGAAGATGAAGAGAGAAGACGTGGTTTGAGGAGACGATGGCCAGACCCGCTGGGACTGGGCTCGGGGCGGCAGCCTAGGGGCCGATTAGCGAATCCGTGAACTGCAGTGTTTGTGCACTGGACATGTTTACGAGATTATTGGCATTCTATTTGTTTTCCTTTTCTTTTGTTTCTCTACCTCATACTTAAACATAAAATCTTAATCATTTAACCGCACATTGTAGACTGAATGTTATTTCAGGGCACTGATGTTACACAGGAGACACAACACTCAGCATCCAATCAAACGAGAGTGCTAAAGTTTGGCCGAATAGGGGGCGCCACTAGGCAAAGCGAGTCTTACACAGATAAACCAATTCTTCGATAGGTTTGATAATTGCCCTCCTGTTCACACTCCCCTTCGCACATCAGCCAGGGAGCTGAGGCACCCAGTATTCCATCAACACCAATGCCTCCCTTCCTCCTTCCTCTTCCATCCATTTCAACGCATGGATGAACAACACAGGCCACTACTGTCTACATGCCCTCTTTGCCTTACACCTACCATCTACACCTCCACATACCAACTGTGATCATCCAAATTTTCACCCCCACCCCCCAACCCTCACCTTCCACCAACTCCCCCGTCATCATGGACTCAATTTCACTACCGAGCAGGTGAGAAGGGCTCTGGGGAAACTCAGACATGGCAAAGCATTGGGGCCAGATGATGTGAACCCCAAGGTCCTAAAGCAATGGGCTAAGCTGTTGTTTGGAGTTCTCCAGCACATTTTCAATCTGAGCCTTAGCCTGGAAAGGGTCCCGACTGTGTGGAAAATATCATGTGTAGACCCAGTACCAAAAATGGGCCAACCAAAAGCTTTTAATGACTACTGTCTAGTAGCCCTGACCTCACACATCATGATGACCCTAGAGAGGCTGGTCCTGGCTCACCTCTGACCCCCTGGTCTGATCAGCCCTCGAATCCCTGTAATTTGCCTACCAGGAACATATTGGAGTCAATAATGCTGCAACCTAGCTGCTGAACAGAGCCTACTCTCATTTGGATAAGCAGGGCAGCACGATCGGAATCCTGTTTTTTGATTTCTCAAGTGTCTTCAGTACCATACTGCACTCATTGCTGGGGGAAAAGCTCCATTCAATGCATGTTGGAACTCATATTTTATCCTGGATAATGGACAACCTGACTGACAGACCACAGTTTGTGTGGATTCAGAGCTGTGTGTTAGATGTGGCTATAAGCAGTTCTGGGGCCCCATGGGGGACTGTATTGGCTGTTTACCCTGTATACCTCAGAATTTAGATACAACACTGAGTCATGACATCTGCAGAAATTCTCTGATGACTCAGCTATAGTTGGCTGTCAAAAGGGAGGACAGGAGGATGAATACATTCATAGTCACATTGATCCCAAGGGAAATTTGGTTTTGTTAGTTGCACCAACCAAGAACAGAGTATAAATATAGTATAGCCATATAAAACCATAAATAATTAAATAATAATATGTAAATTATGCCAGGAAATAAGTCCAGGACCAGCCTATTGACTCAGGGTGTCTGACCCTCCAAGGGAGGAGCGTAAAGTTTGATTGCCACAGGCAGGAATGACTTCCTATGATGCTCAGTGTTGCATCTCGGTGGAATGAGTCTCTGGCTGAATGTATTCCTGTGCCTAACCAGTACATTATGTAGTGGATGGGAGACATTGTCCAAGATGGCATGCAACTTGGACAGCATCCTCTTTTCAGACACCATCGTCAGAGAGTCCAGTTCCATCCCCACAACATCACTGGCCTTATAAATGAGTTTGTTGATTCTGTTGGTGTCTGCTACCCTCAGCCTGCTGCCCCAGCACACAACAGCAAACATGATAGCACTGGCCATCACAAACTCGTAGAACATCCTCAGCATCATCCGACAGAGGTTAAAGGACCTCAGTCTCCTCAGGAAATAGAGATGGCTCTGACACTTCTTGTAGACAGCCTCAGTGTTCTTTGACCAGTCCAGTTTATTGTCAATTCGTATCCCTAGGTATTTGTAATCCTCCACCATGTCCACACTAATCCCCTGGATGGAAACAGGAGTCACTGGTGCCTTAGCCCTCCTCAGGTCCACCACCAGCTCCTTAGTCTTTTTCACATTAAGCTGCAGATAATTCTGCTCACACCATGTGACAAGGTTTCCTACTGTAGCCCTGTACTCAGCGTCATCTCCCTTGCTGATGCACCCAACTATGGCAGAGTCATCAGAAAACTTCTGAAGATGACAAGACTCCGTGCAGTAGTTGAAGTCCAAGGTGTAAATGGTGAAGAGAAAGGGAGACAAGACAGTCCCCTGTGGAGCCCCAGTGCTGCTGATCACTCTGTCTGACACACAGTGTTGCAAGCACATGTACTGTGGTCTGCCAGTCAGGTAATCAAGAATCCATGACACCAGGAAAGCATCCACCTGCATCGCTGTCAGCTTCTCCCCCAGCAGAGCAAGGCGGATGGTGTTGAACGCACTGGAGAAGTCAAAAAACATGACCCTCACAGTGCTCAAAGGGCCCTGGTGCATCTGCAGCTCATCATCAGTAAGACAAAGGAGATAGTGATGGACTTTAGGAAGCCTAAGCCTGAACTGCTCCCAGTTACTATTGATGGTGAGGATGTGGATGTGGTGAGGACCTACAGGTGCCTGGGGGTGCACACTGATGATGGACCTGAGTGGAGCACCAACACTGAAGCTGTGTATAAGAAGAGTCAGCGTCACCTCAACTTCCTGAGGAGACTGAAAGACATCTACTGAAAGACAAAGTACCCAGGATATCATTATGGAGCAGTGTCTCAAAAAGGCAGCTCCTGCACCCAGGACATGCTCTTTTCTCACTGTTATCATCAGGTAGGAGGTACAGAAGCCTGAAGGCACACACTCAGTGATTCAGGAACAGTTTCTTCCCCTCTGCCATCCGATTCCTAAATGGACATTGAATCTTTGGACACTACCTCACTTTTTTTTAATATATAGTATTTCTATTTTTGCACATTTTAAAAAAACTATTCAATAAACATAACTTATTTACTTGTTTATTCATTATTATTTTTCATTTTATTTGTTATTATTATTGTTTTCTCTGCTAGATTATGTATTGCATTGAACTGCTGTTGCTGTTAACAAATTTCATGTCACATGCCAATGGTAATAAACCTGATTATGATTCTGATTTTGAAGTCCTTTGGAGTATGCAAGGTTCTCCTTCACATGTTCCACCAGTCTGTTGTCACCAGTACAATCTTCTATGAGCTGGTATGCTGGGGCAATGTCATCAACATGGGTTATGCAAGCAGGGTCAATAAACTGATGAGAAAGATAGGCTCTGTTATAAGAGTCAAACTGGACACACTGGAGGCTGTGCTAGAACAAAGGGCCCCTTGGAAAATCCTGGCAATTCTGGACAATGTTATTTTACCCTCTGCATGCCACCTTGGCTGAAAAGAGAAGCACTTTTAGTAATAGACGAAGGCAACTGCACTGCTCCAAATAGCGCTACATGAGGTCATTCTTACTCTTAACCATTAGGTTCTATAATGAGTCAACCTATAGCCAGGGTAGTGATGATCCCTTCCTGATAGACTGTTTTAGGTAACTATTTTTCAATTCTTTCTTACTTCTCTTCTAATATTTGTATATCTGTGCACTTGTAATCCTGCCATGACACTGTAATTTCCTTTGGGATCAATGAAGTAGCTACCTATCTATGTTCTATGTTTTATGGCATTCCTGGTCGTTTGAGGAGGAGATGAAATGTCAGTCAATCAGACTTTCTTGTTCTGGATGCCTTTGAGGTTCTTAAACGTTGCTAGAACATAACTCTTCAAAAGTGAGTGTAGAATATCCCATGAAGTTCCTGAAGTTTGTAGATGGTGGAAAGTCTTGGTATGTCAGGAATTGAGTTACTTGTTTTAGGATTACCAGTCACACACATGATCTGAAAGCTATCGAGTTTAAGTATCTGGGCTATTCAAATTTCTGCTCAATGGTGTGGAACGTTGATGGAGGGGTTTCACTGTATTAATCATGCAATATTGGAAATATTCATGCCTAATACTTCTGTGGTGGGAATATTATTTACTACTTACCAGCCTCAATATTGTCTGTAGGTTTGAGATTAAGTTTTCCTTTTCCTGTTTATGTTTAAACACATATAGGTCAAATAACAGATGTTATTTAATAAGTTAGTAAAAGTTGTAAGTTAGATATTTAGTATGTTAGTAAAAGATCATCTCTATTGTCCATGAACCTGATGATTTGCAAAACAATTTGCAGGATAGTTAACAATCAACCATACTGTTGAGAGTTCAAAGTCATAGACTTAATAAGGAGAGAAGGTATTGTGTCTTTCAGACCACTAGTTGGGTAGGTAGGTTTATAAAATAACCTTGTGGTTTTATGATCATTGTTAAAGATACTGTATTGAATTATTTGAATTTAAATTCACAGCTGTTGAGAAAAGATTCAAACTCCTGGTCTCCTCCAAATATTTAAACTTTGCTTTGGAATGCAATATTTGAAAATATTGTTGAATTAAATTCCACCATGACTTCCTAAATGCAATAGAAAGGGTAACAGAGGGGGAATTTTTGAGCAAGAGAGTAAAAGATGGATGTAGTACTGTCTGGATAGTTCTTTCAAAGGACCATTAAAACATATGATGAGACAAAAGCTTCTATCCATGTTGTACCGTTCTACAATTTCCATATTTAGAAGCATCTGCACCAAATCTAAACTTGAATCATCTATAATTAGTGTTTTTATTACCTACACTACCATCCTCATGGTACATGCATCAGAATCGGAATCAGGTTTAATATCACTGACATATGTCATAATATGTGTGGTTTTGCAGCAGCAATACATAAAAATAATGTAAATTACAATAAGAAATATATGCAGTATATTATAAATTAAATTAAATAAGTAGTGCAAAAGAGAGCAAAATAGTGAGGTAATGTTCATGGGATGTTTCATTGTTCAGAAATCTCTGACTGAGAGGAAGAAGCTGTGCCTAAAGCATTGAGTATGTGTCTTTAGGCTTTTTTTTTCTCTTCTTCAATGGTATTAATAAGAAGAGAGCTTGTCCTGGGTGACAAGGTTCCTCAACGATGAATGCTGCCTTTTTGAGGCATCACCGTTTGAGGATGTCCTTGTTGCCGGGGAGCTGGTGCTCATGATGGAGCTGGCTGAGTTTGCAACCATCTACAACACTGTTCCCATCCTGTGCAGTGGACCCTCCATATCAGACAGTGGTGCAACCAGTTAGATACGTCTCTGGAAACTTGCTAGAGTCATTGCTGACATACCAAATCTCCTCTAAAAAATGTGAAATTCACTGCACAAGAAGAAAGCCTTTGAAAATACATTGGAGATGTGCACAAAACAATAGAGCACATATTTTACCTGAGAGTGAGAGAAAAACAATATTGATGGTTGGTCACAGCAAGCAATGAACAGAAGAACAAACAGGGATTCATAATGATATGGCAGTTGATATAATTGGGAATGAAATGGGAGCAATTACAATTCTAAAATGATTTCTTCTGACCAATATTCAGAAGAGATGTAAGCAGCAGCCTCTACTCTATTGCCAAGCTGATAGAATTGCTGTTAGTCATAATGCTCAGATGCTGTATTCTTATTAAGATGTCAGTATTAAAATCTAGTTCTTGAATGGAATGCATTTGAGAATACTAAATTGGAAATGTTTGAAATAAGGAGAGCTATCTCTATAACAGGTATCTTGCACACCTGTTAGCTTACATTGTTTTTAACTGCATCAGGACTACATATCTGCTCTTACACATTACATTTCCCTTACCGATAATGAGATCCCTTTTGTAAATGTCAATTTAGCTGTTATAGAAAATTGCACAATTTTACCTTGTGGGAAATGCACTGAAACCTCCTGATCTTTTTTTATTTAGCTGAATTACTGATGTTAAAGAAAAATATTAAGAAGTCTGAATGAGTCAAGATCCAGAGATTAAGCAAATGAGTTTTAACACCCGTCCCCATTTTGAAATAATCTACTACAGGAACATAAGAAACCTCACGTCTGATAAAGGAACATTGTACTCGCTGGACTACAGAAAACCTACAAGCAAAGAAAGTAACATGATTATGTGCCATTTAGCAAAACGTAGAAAAACTCAAGAAACCAACTGGAAAGTTTCATCTTATCCAGAAAACAGTTATATAAACGGAAGGACCAGCATTAATATCACATCTTTCACAATCTCAGTAATTTCAGAAACATAATGTAGCCAATAGAAGCATTCTGAGGAGAAACCTTTAATTTTCAATTGGAAATAATAAGTTTTATGAGAATCAGAAGGAGAATGTCCCACATATCCCACTGAGGTAGCCATAGACACAATTATTTAGGTTCCTATAATTATTTGTAGTAAGTGAGCAAATGCAAGTACAGACAGCTGGAGGAGTAATGCAATTTAAGGTGAATGGTTTAGCCTTTGTAATAAAGAGCAGCAGATGGCTCTCAAGCTAACCTCATGAGGGATCAGGGTGTGGGGAACTGGATGGTTATTGTGAAAATATGCAAACTATATGGGCTTTGGATGTGTCATGGACATAGATTGGAAGAATTTGAAAAAAGAGATAAAATAGAGCCAAGACCAGGCAAGACATAACGACAGCAGAGCAGTGTAATAAGTGGAGATCTAATTCACAATTCCAGTGACTATCAACACCTAAATTTAATCCTGACCTCCAGTGCTTTCTATCTGGAGTTGCATGCTCCTTCTGTGATGGTATGCTTTCTCTCTGAGTGTTTCGCTTTCCTGTCATATCCCACAGATGTGAAGATGGTAAGCAAAATCCCATTGTCAATTGCTCCTAGTGCTTAGGTGAGTGTTAAAATCTGGGTGGAGCTGATTGGAATGTGGAAGAATAAGATGGGATTTGTGTAAGATTAGTGAAAATGGTTAGCATGAATCCAGCGGGCTAAAGTCTCAGTTTCCATACTCTTATGACTTTATTACACTTACCATGATCATACAGTTATAGAGTCATATACACCACTGGAACAAGCCCTTCAGCCCATCTAGTCCACGCTCAAACTTGGAGGCGGTCTCCGAGACGAGAAGGAACACTCAAACAAAATAATAGGGTTGACAAGGTAGTCTCAGTGTGGTTATGGAGAAAAAGTGGAATCAGTCTATGCACTGTTGAGGGTCTATAAATTTGAGGGAAATTCTCTTGAGAAGAGAAATCAGTTCCCACCAGGGAAACAAAGGTGGGATCATAGTCCAAAGGGAGAAATGAAGTAATGTCAGAGAGCAAGTAATCACACTTCGCAAATTCTCAAACAATATCAGTTTTACCCCTGTAATTAGTTCAATGAGAATATCTATATTGGACCTTGGTGAACAAAATGTGCTAATGTAAGGGTCACTTGGCTGGAGAAGGTAGAGAGGAAAGTTTTAGATGGGTGATGTCATATCAGTAGTCTAAGAAAGTGAGCAACCAGAGAGATGGTGAAAGAATCAGGATAGTTAAAACATTATTACTTCCCATTTGTCAAACCTGCTGCCCCATATTATTCCCTTTAAAGTCTTTGTGACTACAAATGTCAAGTTATCAGACCTGCACTTATCAGATGTTTCCTTATTCCACTTTACAGTCCTTCATTCTTCTGACCTCACTTTAATCCCTCAGAAGATTAGAAAAGTATCATTGCCAGCAGTTATTGGTATTCATTCTTTTAATTCCATCAACAATAAGAACATTTCCTATACACTCGTAGCAAGATTCACTTTACTACTGCCACTGCTTCTTAGCACGTGGAAAAAAAGATAGTTGCGACAAATAAGGTACGTCAAATCTGAAGTGACTTAGGTGACACATTTTCATACCTGTTCTTTATCACCAGCTTATTCAGTACCCAGTTACCTCCTTGCATATGATGGCTACAAAACATAAGAACTAGGAGCAGAAAGTTCATAAAGACCCTGGCAACAGATTTACCAATTACTAGGATTGTACACCTGAATTCCACTTCGCTACCTTCAAACTCTTAATTGGCCAAACATTCATTGATCTCCATTGCTACAAAAATTATCCCTTGTAATAATGATCAAGGAGACACATAAAGAATCTACAATTACCAATAATTACTTTATTGTCTAAACAGAAGAACATGTCAACTTACACAGTCAAATAACTGTGTGCACATCTACTACGTTTTCCTAGCCTTCCATGAACAGTCAAGGAATAGTAAAAGTAGTACCAGTTAAAAAGGAGTTTCTTCTGTTGGCCATATGTTCCTCATTGTCCCATTTCAAATCTCCACATTGTGGGGTACCTCACATCCACAGTGGTGAGCCTTCTACAGAGTTATCGCTGCAATGGATGTGAAAACCTTTGCTTTTATACTCATTGCTTACCAAGTCAAATATTGCATTTCAGTGTCATTGACTGTAGGTCATGTGTCTGACATTTAACACCATCTTGTTGGCTCTAATCCAGGCCAGCATCCATTTATTGTCCTTTTCCCAACAAGTGACAATTGACAATTCATGGCTCTTTGTTCTCATTCTGCAACCAGCTTGAATTACGCAGACCAGGCACAAACCCCCAACATTTACAAACCTGCATGTTATATCCAACTAAAGAACACTTCACAAAGAACTTCTTATTTGAAAATGATCCCTAGTTCAGTAGACTACCTGAGACATAATTGTGTCTACTTTAAAACACTGAACAAACCAAGCAACTTCATCTCACAAAATAGAGAACAGAGTCTCTTCATAAAATGGCAGTTTCCATCTCCTCCATCATGGTAAGAACACAGGCAATTGGTCAGTCTCCTTTCACTGTCCTTGGTTCATTCACATTCATTGATTTGTAGACTGTGGCTCTTTCTGGCCAACATCTCCCTCCTCTTGATCCAAAGATATTTACCTTAGGATCACTATCCCCTTCATTCTGTTGACTACTCATAGGACTGCCATGAACCCCAAGTAGGTATGTGACACTTACATTTTATAAAGATAAAGGAACCATTTACTTACTGAATCCAAACATTCTGTACACAGACAATCATCTTCCCTGTATTACAAAACTATCATCCTCTTCCTTTTGCACAACTTCAGCCTTTCAGCTTCTAAGGTGATGCACATTAAATAATACCATTACCAGCATACATAAAATTGATATTACCGCAGCATATGATACTATCCTCAGCCATGGATGTACTTGGGTATTTAATCGCCAATTGCAAAACCTATCCCAAGAATCTGAGTCACGTAATATCTCATTTACTTTATCAACATGTCTTTAGTCTATTGATGGATTATCGCCTTTGCCTTCTCCACGACTCATGTCCAGTCTGCAGTCAAATGAAGAATTGGTTACGAATCAGTAAAACATAGTCCCACAAATATCGATCCATATCAGTTCATTGGATGGAAAGGTTTTCCTTCATTACCGCATTTATTGCTGGTTGAGACAACATTCATCCTTCAATAGTCAAACCTAAAGTCATGCTCCTAAGTACAACATTATGACTTTCTGAAGGACACTATTTCCATCCCTTGGTATAAATCTATTTTGGATTCTGATAGGTCTAATCTTATCAACTCCATTAACCCTCTCATTTCTCTTCTGGTCATGAGTTTATAAGGGGGTGCAACCCATTGATGACTCTAGCGTATTCCTTATTATCATCAGTATGTAAGGCAAAACTACCTGCCCTGTTGTCCCATTTTTTTGCACCATTTTGTGCATCAGGTTTTTAATATTCATCTCATCCTTTCCATAGTTCCACTAGAATGCGGTCTATAGGGTATATGAAATCTCAGCTCGATCCCTAAAAGTACCATGACATCTTGCATTATACGGACTGTACAAAGTGTGTCTGAATCTAATTCTATACTCTGAGGTATTCCCAGCAAGTAAAACTGCTTTCCAATAGATTTTTGCAGCAGCTTTGGCCATGTTTGTCTTAATCAGGGAAGCTTCTACCCACTTGTTACAAGTTTCTACCATGACAAGAATATATTTGTACCCTCCAGGGGTGTGTGACAAAAGTCCAAAATAATATACCTGTATATCAGTCGAAGGCCCTTCCACTGGTCTGGTATGTTGAAGGGCACCTTTCTTTACATTTCATTTTAATTCTACGTCTTCCTTCTGCTTCTTGGTTAAATCCATAACCTTAACCTGCTGCTCCTTTGGCCGTCCCATCTCCCCAATCTGCATTTGCCATTCTTTCCCACTTAAACCACCTTGCTTTGCGAACTCATCAGCCATCTTATTCCATTTGGGGGACAACTTTGAGAGGGCTTTCACTTTTGTGACTCTGTATTCTTTCCCTTTTGCTTCTTCAAATACATACCACACACAAAGCAGCAGATGGGAGGGACTTCCCATCAGCTGAAATAAGCCCTCTTGCTTCCCATAGAGGTGAATGTTCTATAAGGATATTAGTAATGTGCATACTATCAAAGTGGATTACTGATCTGGGCGGAATGCATTCTGAGCGGCTAACCACATACCACAGCTGCCACTTCTGCTGCCAGTGCACTCATGATGTTGGGTAACTTTAACGCTATACTTTACCTTTCTGGCCATCTTTATCCTCTGCATATTTATTGCACCCAGTTCTCCTCTCACCCATCTGTACCAATGAGGAGCCATCAACAGATATTTCAAAATAGCATTTTCCTTGACGTTTTCCCTTTGTTTGTTTCTTTGTTCTCAGGGATGCTTTCTAATCTCCTTCCATCACACCCATTATTATTATGATACAAATGGTCCCTAGGGATCACTTGCTATCATATCCTGATGCCCATGCAGCTCCCCAGTACAGTAAAGATTATCTGCAA
Organism: Mobula hypostoma; assembly: GCF_963921235.1. NCBI lineage: Eukaryota > Metazoa > Chordata > Chondrichthyes > Myliobatiformes > Myliobatidae > Mobula > Mobula hypostoma. The sequence goes on along the minus strand of NC_086101.1, from coordinate 131,771,346 downwards.
GGAAGGTAGAAACTTTAATATCCTTTACTGTTACATCTCAACCCTACAGTGCCAAGGCTAAGCTGACCAAGATATTAATTTGAGCATCAGCCAGTAGCTAGATAAATGCTGAAATGCCATTTGGACCAGTCCAATATTTAAATTGAACTTCCATTTGCAATTTACATAACAAAACACTGGTTGCTTCAAAACTATTTATCAAGGGAAAACATGTTAGCTGCCTCTGGAATATTCCTCAAGTTAAAATCTAGCTCCCACACTTTCTTCTCCCATGCTCTAATCATTTTCCCAAGTATTCATGTCTCAGTATGTCTAGGGTTACTGGGATTAAACAGTTCCAACACTTTTTTAGATCAGTTGGTGCTATGAGACACTAATGTTCTCAACCATCTATTTGTGAGTTCTGGCTCCAAATGATCGTGATCTAACATTGATCCATACACCCCTTGGAATACGATCTACAGACACAAATGCAGTGGGATGTTCCCCTTTACTCTGGTAACATTTATGTAATACATCAATTCAGTCCCCGCTGTTATTACCCATAATCATCAGTGGCTCATTCTTTGGTTCCTCATTTGTTCCCCCAGAGTGATGCTGTGTTATTTTGGCAAAATAGGGTGTATATCCGATGCAAGCAGTTTATAACCAATCTTCTTTGTTCAGCATCATCTTGTCCATGTATTGTTTTCTGATAGCTAAACTGCTTGGTCCCTCAGATCAACCCTGGGCACATATTTCCTGAAATGCTTAGCAATATCCCTCAGCAGCTGTACCCCGAGCAGTATAATGTATGTTATATTCTGGTTTTGATTTCCTGCCCCAGCTCCTGCCTCTCTGATAGTAACTACGGGAGCCAATTGTGCTGTCAGTAGCACAGGGTCTTTTTGATTGAAAGTCAGTGGAGGGCCCTCGTTCAAAAGCTCCTCTTCATGATCATATCTGGTCGCCTTATCTACTAAACCCTGCCAATCCATATCTTCATATTCCTGCCTTCTTTTAGATCCAAAAGCACACATTATTCCTCTCTGTGTAGCAAGTTGGTCCAGCAGCTTTTGTACCTGTTTTAAACACTTTGTGATCACTAGTCTTAATTCTGTTTTCAGAAACTGATTTCTGTATCACATTTATAGCTGTTTTTAAATCACTGCACATTCTTTTTTAATTCCTCCACCTGGCTTCTTCTTCCCATGAGTAACCAATTCTCACACTTCAGCTGAAGTGGGTTGATATGCACCAACTTCCTATATTTCTGTCCCTGCAAACCAATAACTTTTCCCTTAAGTGTTTCTACCACAATCTCTAATCTATCCTTCTCTACCTTAGTTTCTAGCTGATATTCCAGCATTTCTTGTTGTAATCTATCTCATTTGGCGTCAGCTTTTTGCTGACATTTCAGGATTTCCTGTGGTAACCTATCTTGCTCGGCTTCTGCTTTTTGCCAATATCCTTTAAAATCTTCGATGAAGCAAGCTTCAGTAGCTGCTTAAATTCCTTGTCTGACAATTTCTGTTTGGCAATTTTAAAAAGAACTTCACTCCCTTCACCGCTGGTGTATCCAGCATACTTCCTGTATTGTGGCCATTTCCTCAATATGTATTTCTGGAGGAATCCCCTCAAATCAAAGCAATCCCAGTCCTTCAGACTTGCAGAGTTCCCTGAATTTTTCATCCTGTGTCTGTATCAACTAACAACCCAGCCCCGAGATCTCTGTTTTGTATCAACATGGTCTGACTCGAGTCTTCCACTGACAGAGATTTATTTTCTGTCAAATCTCTGCCAAATCTGTTCAAAGAATCATCCCTTGTAGAAATGATTAGGGAGGCACAGACAGAATCTATAATTACCCACAAGTACCTTCCTTTCTTTCTTTTTCCAATATTTAATTAAATTTATTAATTTTCATATACATAAATACAGAATTCATAAGGATACTTATTATAAATCAAAATAAGGTAGCATATAATGCACTATATATAAATCACACTGATACAATCACGGTATCCCATATTCATGATCAATCAAACAAAATAAATTGAATTATGAAATGCAATAATATGGTTAATTATATTATTTAAAAAAAATCTACACCCACTACCAAGACAAAGCTGGTGGGTTAAAAAAAATCAAAAAATGAGTACTTTACCATATAGTGTTTTATAATAATAGCCCAGATCTATATTTTAATAACAATAACAATTCAAAGATTTTCAAAATAGTTCAGAAAGGGTCCCCATAACGTTTGAAAATCTTGATTAGAATCAGAAATCGAACAACGAGTCTTCTTTAAATTTAAACATGACATAACATTGCATAACCATTGAGCATGTGTTGCGGGGGGGGGGGCAACCTCCTTCCATTAAGCAAGATTGCCCTCCTAGCCATGAGAGAAATAAAAGCCAGTACCCACAAATGAGAAGGCTCCAAAATTATAGCTCTTTCCTCAACAATACCAAATAAGGCAGTCAAAGGATTGGGCTTAAAATTAACTTTAAAAAGTACAGAAAAAGTTTGGAATACATCTTTCCAATATTTTTCAAGGCTCAAACATGACCAAAACGTATGAATTAATGAAGCCTCTCCATTATTACATCTGTCAGATTAAGGAGATATATCTGCAAAAGAACGAGAGAGCTTGTCTTTAGACATATGAGCCCTATGTACCACTTTAAATTGTTGGAGGGAATGACGAGCACATAATTAGGAAGATTTAACCATTTTGAAGATAGCCCTCCAGGTCTCATCAGATAATGAAATTTGTAAATCCTTTTGCCAATCTTTTTTTAATTTTGTCTAAAGGAGCCATTCTCAGTCCCAACAACAGACCATAAATGTAAGATATTGAGCCATTAATAAAATGGTTTCAAATTAAAAATTACATCTATTATGTTCTTTTCTGGGCTGGTAGGAAATATATGTAGTTTAGATCTTAAAAAATCTCTAATCTGTAGATATCGAAAAAAGTGGGTATTTGGTAAGTTATATTTCACTGAGAGCTGCTCTAAAGAATGAAGAATCCCTCCAACAAACAGATCCTGAAATTGTTTAATGCCTAATCTATCCCATTCTCTAAAAAACAGATCACTCGTAGATGGTTTAAAAGAAATCAGAAAAAATAGGACTAGAAGGAGAAAATCTCAATAAACCAAAATGTATTCTAAATTGTAGCCAGTGTGACGAGAATACACATAGATTAAGATGTTAGCTGTCCTGTGCTGGCACCAGTGGGATCAGCAGTTGGTCTGCCACCTGTCTTCAGGAGAAAGAGAGATAAGGAAAACAATGGAACAGCATTTGAACATGTTAATGAAGGGACAGGAGAGTTTAACGGAAGGAGAGCTGTCAAGATCGGCTCCCCCTTTGAATCCTGAACTGCTTGAAGTGATGGACAGGCGATACCCCAGCAGGGGGATAAAAAGGGACAGGTTCACTAAGGCAAGACACACATGACACCCCGAGGTAACGAGACCCTGGAAGCGGTGCATCTCCCACAAGTCGGTGGGAAGTTTTGGAAGGCTGGTCGCGGGACAAAGCCATAGACGTACAGGGTGGAAAGGCATGATCAGCGGGAACCTGGTGTGTGTCCGCCCTTGCCTGGGTGCCAGGTTCACCGCAGAGAAACGATCGAATCTGGAAGCGGAGGGGTCACGGTCGGTGACCTCAGATGACATCACAAAGGGCTCGCCCGAAAGCTAACTGCGAAGAATATCGAAGGTCTGTGTGGAAGCCATTTGAATATTCATTCGTTTTGATCTCTCCCTCCTTCCCCCCACTGTCCATCTCCCAGGGCAGCGATTACTGCGAACTGAACTGAACTAAATTGAACTGAACTTTGCATCACTTTGAAACTGGTCATTTACCCCTAGACAACGATAGAGCTTGATTGATCCTGTTATCTTAATTCTGGGTACATGTGTGTTTATCATTGCTGAACTGTTGCATTTATTATCCGTTTGAATAGAGTACTGTGTTGCTTGTTTCTTTAATAAAACTTTCTTAGCTCTAGTAATCCAGACTCCAACTGAGTGATCCATTTCAGCTGGTTTGGCAACCCAATTACAGGGTACGTAACATAAGTGGGGTTCTCGTCCACGATTTTGAACGCTAAATTTGGGACGGAGTAAATTGATTGGGTTAAAATTCCCGAAAGAAAGAAAAGACAAACAGCAGAAATGGAGGTTGAGGGATTTATAAAGGCACCGACCTTGGAGGCATTAGAGGATGCCAGGAAAGCGGAATTGGTAGCTGTGGCCAAACGGTTGAACTTGCTAAGGGGAAGTCGACAATGAGGAGAGAGGAGATACACAGAGCTATCGCAGAGCACTATGTATCTAAAGGTGTGTTTCCCCAAGGCGAGCTGGAGGTGGTGTCTATTGAAAAACCTGCTGGAGACGCGGTACAGGTGCAGCTTGAAAAACTGAGACTCGAGCACGAGCTCCGGGTACGGCAGTTAGAACACGAAGAGAAGCAGTTAGAAAGGCAGGAGAGAGAGTTAGAAAGGCGGGAGAAAGAGCGAGAGTTAGAAAGGCAGGAGAGAGAGAAACAGTTAGAAAGCCAGGAGAAAGAGAAACAGTTATAAAGGCAGGAGAGAGAGAGAGAGAGAGAGACAGTTGGAGTGAGAGGAGAAACAGAGGGAAAGGGAATTCGAGCTGGAGAAGTTTAGGATAAGGGCAGAGCAGAGGCCTGTGCCGAACCAAGGTGGAGGGTTCCGGGCGACCCAGGAGGTTAGGCTGGTTCCCCCATTTGACGGTACCGACATGGATCGGTACTTTCTCCATTTCAGAAAAGTTGCTACATGTCAGGACTGGCTGAGGGATAAGTGGGCTGTTTTGCTTCGGAGTGTACTGAAAGGGAAAGCCCAACAAGCTTGCTCAGCTTTGTCCGCGGAAGATGCCCAGAGGTATGAGGTGGTGAAAGAGGCCATCCTCAGGATTTATGAGTTGGTCCCGGAGGCATACCGGCAGAGGTTCTGGAATGGAAGGAAGCAGTGGGACCGCACGTATTTAGAGTTTGCCCGTGAGATGCAGACACATTGTGAGCGTTGGTGCACCTCGAAGGGGGTAGAGGGGGATTATAACAGACTGCTACAGCTGATCCTGATTGAACAGTTTAAAGGTTGTGACCCTGAGGGTATGAGACCCTACCTAGATGAGCAGAAGGGTAGTCAGGACGGCGGGGAGAGTCCGCCAGAAAAGTCAGAAAGTAAGCCAGGGACTAGTGAGAAGGATAAGGTAGACCGGGAGCAGTCTGGTAGGAAGTCTCCTGGGTTCGTCTGTTATAATTGCGGGAAAGTCGGACACTTTGCGTCCAGGTGCTCTGCCCCAAAAAAGGAGACGGAAAGGAAAAACGGCAATTTTGACTGGCTGTATCGAGCTGGTAAACGAACCGCTAGGAAAGGACAGGTCTGCCAAAGTTCAGGAAGGGCACGAGAGGTTTATCTCGGCCGGATTGGTGTCAGTGAAGGAGGGGTTAAAACCAGTTCCAGTGCGGATCTGGAAAGACAAGGGAGCATGTCAGTCACTGATACTGAAGAGTGTATTAGAGTTTAGCTCAGAGACCCAGACTGGGGAGGTCAAGGTTAAAGGTACTGGGGAAGGGATAGAGGCAGTCCCTTTGCACCAGATACACTTACAAAGCAACCTGGTCTCTGGACTAGTCACCATCGGGGTGAGGCCCGAATTACCGATGAAAGGCGTGGAAGTCTTGCTTGGTAATGACCTCGCCGGGGGAATCGTGTTCCCAGCCGTGAGATTGACAGGTCAGCCTGCCAGCATTGAGGCCCCGCCCATGGACTTACAGGTTCATCACGGGACTGCGGAAGTAAATTTGGCGGAGACGTTTCTGCCAGCCTTGTACGAGAAGGGGGTAGAAAGTGAAAAGGAGTGTAGTGAAACAAGAGGTAGTGAGGGAGCTGAGACAGACTTAGCATTAGCCAGGAAAGAATTTGTGCAGGCGCAGGAGCGAGACAAGGGGCTGATGGTTTTGGCGGAGACAGCTCTCTCTGAAGCAGAATTAACAAGGGAACCAGTAGGCTATTGTGTGGAGGAGGAAGTGCTAAGGAAGAAAGGGAGACCAAGTACCGTACCCACAGATGAGGAATGGGGGGTGGTGAAAAAGAGTTATGGGGATGAGATTTTTAACCTGGCCCACAAGGTACCCCTCGGTGGACATTTTGCGGTGCTGGAGGAAACAGGTGGTGGAATCATGAAAGAGGTTTACCGGCTGCAGCGGAGGAAGGATGTTATTGATTATGGCCGATGCGAACTGAGACGGTCACAGGCTTTTGATATGCTAACAAACCTAGTCGGTGTTAGCGCGGAAATCAATGAAGCTAGGGTCCCCCTGATAAGAGAAAGAAACCATTTTGAAAAGATGAGTATGGTATCGACCAGATGGGAGAAGGCTATTGTTTTGGCCAGCTCTGCTGATAAGGTCTCTCCCTTAATCCCCGAACAAAGTGACTCTTTAGGAGAATTAATTAAACAACTCGCACACGTGTGTTTGATTGTCCCGAGGCGATGCAAAGAACTGGGATGTTGGGTGGTATTTGTTACGCTAGGTCAGCCTAGCGAGCAATAGCCCTATAGAATGAGTAATTCAGTGACGAAAGGGCTGACGAACACAGAGGTGTGTATTGGCGATGTAATACGGCTGTCTGAAGCCAGCTTGATAGTGAACCTTGAAAAAAATGAGTTCGGCCACACGAAGGTCACTTACCTGGGAATTGTGGTGACACAGGGGCAGCTGGCAGCGATGCAAGCTAAAGTGCGGGCTATCGCTGACCTCCCAACCCCGACAGACAAGAGGGCCCTCAGTAGGCTCTTGGAGACGGTGGGGTACTGTAGGAAGTTTTGCAATAACTCTGCGGTTACTAACCCTCCCCCTCCTACTAAGCCCTTGCGAGAGAAAACTAAGTCGGAATGGGACGGCCCTTGTTATTTTGGTCCGGGACGAAACCCAATGAGAGGTTACATTGATCGCAATTCATCAGTGTTTTTGGCCACTATGAAGTTTGCTAAGTTGGAGCATGGTCTAAGGGATTATTAATAACACATATAAAAGGAACAGAAAATGTGATGGCTGACTGTCTGTCAGGTGTTGACAACTTCAAATTCGCTGTATTAGCCAAATAGCTGATAAAGATGTGTATTTGTGTGTATCAAATAATGTATTCATGTTTGTAATTTTTACCCCGGTAAAAATCCTTAAAGGTGGGAAGTGTGACGAGAATACGCATAGATTAAGATGTAAGCTGTCCTGTGCTGGCACCAGTGGGATCAGCCGTTGGTCTGCCACCTGTCTTCAGGAGAAAGAGAGATAAGGAAAACAATGGAACAGCATTTGAACATGTTAATGAAGGGACGGGAGAGTTTAACGGAAGGAGAGCTGTCAAGATCGGCTCCCCCTTTGAACCCTGAACTGTTTGAAGTGATGGACAGGGGTCACCCCAGCGGGGAGATAAAAAGGGACAGGTTCGCTAAGGCAGGACACACACGACACCCCGAGGTAATGAGACCCTGGAAGCGGTGCGTCTCCCACAAGTCAGTGGGAAGTTTTGGAAGGCTGGTCGCGGGACAAAGCCATAGACGTACAGGGTGGAAAGGCACGATCAGCGGGAACCTGGTGTACTTCCGCCCTTGCCTGGGTGCCAGGTTCACCGCAGAGAAACGATCGAATCTGGAAGTGGAGGGGTCACGGTCGGTGACCTCAGATGACATCACAAAGGGCTCGCCTGAAAGCTGACTGCGAAGAATATCGAAGGTCTGTGTGGAAGCAGTTTGAATATTCATTCGTTTTGCTCTCTCTCTCCTTCCCCCCACTGTCCATCTCCCACGGCAGCGATTACTGCGAACTGAACTGAATTGAACTGAATTGAACTTTAAATTGAACTGAATTTTGCATCACTTTGAAACTGGTCATTTACCCCTAGACAACGACAGAGCTTGATTGATCCTGTTATCTTAATTCTGGGTACATGTGTGTCTATCATTGCTGAACTGTTGCATTTATTATCCGTTTGATTAGAGTACTGTGTTGCTTGTTTCTTTAATAAAACTTTCTTAGTTCTAGTAATCCAGACTCCAACTGAGTGATCCATTTCTGCTGGTTTGGCAACCCAGTTACGGGGTACGTAACACCAGATCCTCAAAGTGTGTTTAATCACCAAACTGTCAGTTAATTTATTTAAAGAGAAAGGAAGAGAGGATCCAAGAAGAGAAATAATAGAAAATTTCATAACAGAGTTGGCTTCCAAAAAGACCCATATTGGACAATCCTCACGATTAATATAATATAACCAGAACATGAGATTTCGTATGTTAATTGCCTAATAATATAAGCTAAAATTGGGTACAGCAAGGCCTCCATTCTTTTTAATTTTTTGAAGGTGGGCTTTATTTAATTGGGGTTTTCTGTTCTTGCATATATAGGAAGAAAGAATCGAATCTAAAGAATCAAAAGAAGACAGGAATAAAAACAGGTATGGCTTGAAAAAGGTATACAAATGTCAGTAAAATATTCATTTTAATAGAATTAATTCAACCAATCAATGATAAAAAGAAAGTGTCTTTTTCACATAATTCATTAAGGTTAGAAAATTTTCTTTGAATAGATCTTTATAATTCTTAGTGATTCTTACACCCAAATATGTAAATTGTTTTCTTACAATTTTAAAAGGAATGTCAATATCAGATGGTATCAAATTATTTAAAGGAAACAATTTACTCTTGTGTAAATTCAATTTATATATGTAAAACTACTAAAATTATTCAGTAAAAGAAACATAGAGGATAAAGAATTTGTAACATTAGATATAAAAAGCAATAGGTCATCAGCATAAAGCAAAACATTATGAATAGTACCTTTCCTTAAGATACTGGTGATATCTTTAGACTCTCGAAAGGCAATTGCTAAAGGTTCTAATACCAAATCAAAAAGCAAAGGGCTCAACGGACATCTTTGTCTGGTTCCACATTGGAGTTTAGTTGGTTTAGAATTCTGAAAGTTGGTAAGGACCTGAGCAGAGGGAGATAAGTAAAGTAATTTAATCCAAAAATTAATATTGGACCCAAAATTAAATTTTGCGAAGGTTTTAAATAGGTAATTCCATTCAACTCAGTCAAAAGCCTTCTCCGCATCCAGAGGAATCATACATTCCAATATTACCTTCAATGGAGAATGCATAACATTTAACAATCGCCGTATATTAAAATGGGAATATTGATTTTTAATAAATCTTATCTGATCATCAGATATTGTAGAAGGTATAATATTCTCAAGTCTACAGGCCAAAACTTTAGATAGGATCTTAGCATCAACATTGAATAAAGAAATTGGTCTATATGAAGGGCATTCAGTAGGATTCTTATTCTTATTAAGAATATGCAAAATGGAAGCTTCATAAAAAGACTCTGGCAACCTACCCACGTTGAAGGAATGAGTAAGAGTAGAACATAAATGAGGTATAAGCAATGAAGAAAAAGCCTTATAAAATTCTCCAGAGAATCTGTCAGGTCCTGGAGATTTCCCAGAATGCAATGAACGTATACCCTCAGTGATTTCCTCCTGAGAAATAGGTTGATCCAACTGCTTTCGATTATCAACCGAAAGTCCAGGAATATTTAATTGGTCTAAAAATTGTTCATTGCAGTATTATCTTTAACAAAATCAGAACTATACTGTTTAGAATAAAATTCTCTAAAAGTGTCATTTATTTCAAAATGGTAAGTTGTCAAATTACCATTGGTTTTACAAATGTCTTTAATTTGCCATTTAAATATAAAGGTCTTCATTTGATTAGCCAATAGTTTACCAGGTTTTTCTCCATGTATATAGATTGGCTTCTATCTTTTAAAAGTTGGCTTCCAATTGGATACGTTATAAGAAGATCATATTTAGTTTTAATTTCAATATGTCTTTTGTATAGTTCAGGATCTGGTGCCAAAGCATATCTCTGGTCTAATTGTTTTAATTGATTAACTAAGTCAGTTCTCTCTTTATTAGCTTTTTTCTTAATATATGCAGTATAGGAGATAATTTGTCCTCTAATATATGCCTTAAAAGCGTCTCAAATGATAAGACTGGAAGTCTTTTCCAACGTATTTCTTCCAAAAAAAAAAGAGTAATTTGATTCTCTGGAAATTTTAGAAAGTCCTTATCAGATAACAAAGTTAAATTAAAATGTCAGGATCTGTTCATATGAGTGAAACCAGGAAGTTTTAAAGATAGAAATACAGGAGAATGGTTGGATACAGCTATTTCTTTATATTCAATGGATTGAACTAATGGAATCATTTGACAATCAATAAAAAAATCAATCCTGGTATAGGAATGATGGGCATGAGAGAAGAATGAATACTCCCTTTCTGCCGGGTGAAAAAAAATGCCAGACATCAACAATATCACATTTCATTAGAAAGGATTGAATAAATAAAGCTGATTTATTAGGTGTGGCTGATTTAGGAGAAGAACGATCTAACAGTGGGTCTAGACCACAATTAAAATCTCCTCCCATCACTATAGAATAAAGACTCAAATCTGGGAGGAATGAAAAGAAATGCTCAAAAAATCCTGTGTCATCCAGATTGGGGGCGTACACATTAGTAAATACAATTAATTTATTATCTAGTATCCCTGACACTATGACAAATTGCTCATAAGGGTCAGAGACAATTTTATGTTGAACAAAATAAATTGTATTGGCTATAAAAATCGAGACTCAGGAATAATCCAGTCTGTTCTCGGTTTGTCCATCACTGTCTGGTTTGGATCAGCTACCAAACAAGACAAGAATAGACTCCAAAGAAAACCGTCAGGGCTGCGGAAAGGATTATTGGTGTGAATCTGCCCTCAATCCAGCACTTATATGCATCTAGAGTCAGGAAGCGAGCAAGCAGCATCATTGTAGACTCATCGCACCTTGGACATCACCTGTTCCAAATCCTTCCTTCTGGTAGGAGCTTTAGATAGTTGTATGCCAGGACAAATAGGTACAAGAACAGTTTCTTTCCATATGCCATCAGTCTTATGAACACTTAAATTTTAGTCTATTGTAACTCAAATCCACCTGTACATACACTGGTATACCTCATTGTATATAGTTCACGATTATTTGCCCTATTGTTTTGTTTGCTTTTTGATTCTGTACAGCAAGAGCTCAGGGAAACCGGCATCAAATTCCATCTATGTGTCCGCATACTTGGCGATAATAAAGGATTCAGATTCAGATTCTGATTCTGAATGAAGAATGAAATTTAAACCCCTCTACCCATTAAAAAGGCATGCATTGTCACAACTACGTAAATGCGTTTCTTGTAGACAAACAATGGGGGTCCTTATCTTCTTAATATAAGCAAAAATCTTCTTCCATTTCACAGAATGGTTTAACCCTTTCCATTAAAACTAAGTAAATTAATATTTTGATCCATTTTAGATACTAATTAACAGAAGTGTTAAAAGATCTGACCATAAGTTATTAGGACTGGATAACTTTATGTCTTCGTTGTCCACGAGAATGGTACCGGAGGATTGGTGGGAGGCGAATGTTGTCCCCTTGTTCAAAAAAGGTAGTAGAGATAGTCCAGGTAATTATAGACCAGTGAGCCTTACGTCTGTGGTGGGAAAGCTGTTGGAAAATATCCTTAGAGATAGGATCTATGGGTATTTAGAGAATCATGGTCTGCTCAGGGACAGTCAGCATGGTTTTGTGAAGGGCAGATCGTGTCTAACAAGCCTGATAGAGTTCTTTGAGGAGGTGATCAGGCATATAGATGAGGGTAGTGCAGTGGATGTGATCAACATGGATTTTAATAAGGCATTTGACAAGGTTCCACATGGTAGGCTTATCAGAATGTCAGAAGGCATGGGATCCAGAGAAGTTTGGCCAAGTGGAGTCAGAATTGGCTTGCCTGCAGAAGGCAGAGGGTCATGGTGGAGGGAGTACATTCAGATTGGAGGGTTGTGACTAGTGGTGTCCCACAAGGATTGTTTCCGGGACTTCTACTTTTCGTGATTTTTATTAACAACCTGGATTTGGGGGTAGAAGGGTGGGTTGGCAAGTTTGCAGATGACACAAAGGTTGGTGGTGTTGTAGATAGTGTAGAGGATTGTCAAAAATTGCGGAGGATAGGACATTTATAGGGTGCAGAACTGGGCTGAGAAGTGGCAGGTGGAGTTCAACCCGGAGAAGTCTGAGGTGGTACGCATTGGAAGGACAAACTCCAAGGCAGAGTACAAAGTAAATGGCAGGATACTTGGCAGTGTGTAGGAGCAGAGGGATCTGGGGGTATATGTCCAAAGATCCCTGAAAGTTGCCTTATAGGTAGATAGGGTAGTTAAGAAAGCTTATGAGGTGTTGGCTTTTATAAGTCGAAGGATAGAGTTTAAGAGTCGCGATGTAATGATACAGCTCTATAAAACTCTGGTTAGGCCACACTTGGAGTACTGTGTCCAGTTCTGGTTACCTCACTATAGGAAGGATGTGGAAATATTGGAAAGGGTACAGAGGAGATTTACCAGGATGCTGCCTGGTTTAGAGAGTATGGATTATGATCAGAGATTAAGGGAGCTAGGGCTTTACTCTTTGGAGAGAAGGAGGATGTGAGGAGAGATGATAGAGGTGTACAAGATAATAAGAGGAATAGATAGAGTGGGTAGCTGGTGCCTCTTCCCCAGGGCACCACTGCTCAATACAAGAGGACATGGCTTTAAGGTAAGGGGTGGGAAGTTCAAGGGGGATATTAGAGGAAGGTTTTTTACTCAGAGAGTTGTTGGTGCGTGGAATGCACTGCCTGAGTCCGTGGTGGAGGCAGATACACTAGTGAAGTTTAAGTGACTACTAAACAGGTATATGGAGGAATTTAAGTTGGGGGTTTATATGGGAGGCAGGGTTTGAGGGTCAGCACAACATTGTGGGCCAAAGGGCCTGTAATTGGCTGTACTACTCTATGTTCTATGCTCTATGCAAATCCTTGACTTCTTCACCAGGAGACCACATTCTGTATGGATTTAAATTAGCATCTCCTCTTTGCTGATAATCAATACTGACATTTGTCAAGGATGTGTGCTTAGCCCACTGCTCTGCTCTCTCTACACTACGACTGTATGGCTAGACGCAACTCAAATGTCATCTTTAAATTTACCGATGGAACAATTATTGTTGGCAGAATTTCAAATGATGATGAGGAGGCATACAGGAGCAAGATAGATCAGCTGGTTGCATGGTGTCACAACAATAATCTTGCACTCAACATCAATAAGACTAAGAAATTATTGATTCTGGACTTCAGTTAGGGCAAATCCAGGGAACACACATCAGACCTCATCGAGGGATCTGAAGTGAAAAGGGTGAGTAGTTTCAAGTCCCTGAGGACCTATCCTCGGCCTAATATATTGATGAAATTGCAAAGAAGGCACAACAGCAGCTATGTTTTATTTGGAGTTTGAGGAGAATCTGTACGTCACCAAAGACACTAGAAAATTTCTACAGGTGTACTGTGGAGTTTTTTTCTAACTTGTTGCATCACTGTCTGGTTTGGGGAGGCCACTGCACAGGATTGGAATAAGCCACAGAAAGTTGTAAACTCATACAGCTTCATCATAGGCAGTAGCCTCACCTGCATCGAGCACACCTTCAGAAGGTGATGCCTCAAAAAGATTATGTCCATCATTAACGATACCATCATCCAGGAGATGCCCTCTTCTAATTGCTACCATAAAGAAAAAGATACAGGAACCTGAAGACGCACACTCAATGTTTCAGGAAGAACTTCTTCCCCTCTACCTTCAGAATAATGAATGGACAATGAATTCATGAACATTACTGCACTATTTATATTAATTTAATTTTTTAATACATACCTATTGTAATTTATCACTTTTAAAAATTATTATATATTGCAATGTACTGTTGCCACAAAACAATAAATTTCACGATGTATGCCAGTGATATTATACATGATTCTGATTCTGATTCTAATTCATTATCCAAATAGGACCTAACTATCTCAGTGCATTTCCATCCCATTCTATAAATATCTAGATGACCAAACAAGACTTGCAGTCTAACTGATGGCTCCTGACTTTTTGTGTTATGTTCAATTGGATTGGGTGATTATTCTGATCAAACATTTGATGTTCATTTTTGGTAAGACCTAACTAACCTGGCTCAGTACTTTTCTCAAGGCCATATTTTGCTTATTTTTGTTGCATGTAATCTCTATCCCTGATCAGTATTAGTGCTTCATCCTCAAACAAATCAACAATCTACCTTGCTTCCAACTTCCACCCTGCCCTCAAATTTACTTGGTATTTCAGATGCCTCTCTTCTCTTTCAAAAGACCATAAGACCATAAGCCATAAGAGCAGAATTAGGCCATCTGGCCCATCGATCTGCTCTGCTATTCAATCATGGCTGATACTTTTGTTTTTCTCCTCCTCAACCCCAGTTCCCGGCCTTCTCCCCATAACCTTTGATGATATGTCCAATCAAGAACTAAGCAATCTCTGCTTTAAATATACCCGAAGACCTGGCCTCCATAGCTTTTGTTGTATGTGGCAACAAACTCCACAAATTCACCACCCTTTGGCTAAAGAGATTTCTCCACATCTGTGTTTTGAAAAGGTGCCGCTCTATCCTGAGGCTATGCCCTCTTGTCCTAGACTCTCCCACCATGGAAAACATTCTTTCCACATCTACTCTGTCTAGGCCTTTCAACATTCAAAAGGTTTCAGTGAATCCCTCCTCATCCTTCTGAATTCCAGTGAGTACAGACCCAGAGCCATCAAACGTTCCTCGTATGATAATGCTTTCATTCCTGGAATCATCCTTGTGAACCTCCTCTGGACCCTGTCCAATGCTAGCACCTCTTTTGTAAGATGAGGGGCACAAAACTGTTCACAATACTCAAGGTGAGGCCTCACCAGTGCCTTATAAAGCCTCAGCATCACGTCCTTGCTCTTGTATTCCAGACCTCTTGAAATGAATGCTAACATGGCATTTGCCTTCCTCACCACAGACTCAGCCTGCAAGTTAACCTTCAGGGTGTTCTACACAAGGACTCCCAAGTCCCCTTGCATCTCAGATCCCATGATTTTCTCCCCGTTTAGAAAATAATCTGCACATTTATTTCTTCTACCAAAGTCTATGATCATATATTTTCCAACATTGTATTTCATTTGCCACTTTCTTGCCCATTTTCCTAATCTGTCTAAGTTCTTCTGCAAACTACCTGTTTCCTCAACACTACCTGCCCCTCCACCAAACTTCGTATCATTGGCAAACTTGGCAACAAAGCCATCTATTCCATCATCTAAACCATTTGTATACAGCATAAAAAGAAGTGGTCCCAACACCGACCCCTGCAGAACACCACTAGTCACTGGCAGCCAACCAGAAAAGGATCCTTTTATTCCCACTCACTGAATTCTACCAATCAGCCAATGCTCTAACCATGATAGTAACTTTCCTGTAATACCATGGGCTCTTAACTTGGTAAGCAGCCTCATGTGTGGCATCTTGTCAAAGGCCTTCTGAAAGTCCAAATATACAATATCCAGTACATCCCCTTTATCTATCCTACTTGTAATCTCTCCAAAGAATTTTAACAAATTCGTCAGGTAGGATTTTCCCTGAAGGAAACCATGCTGACTTTGTACTATCTTGTGCTGTATCATCAAGTACTCCATCACCTCATCTTTAACAATTGACTCAAACATCTTCCCAACCACTGAGGTAAGGCTAACTGGTTTATAATTTCCTTTCTGCTGACTTCCTCCCTTCTTAAAGAGTGGAGTGACATTTGCAATTTTTCAGTCCTCTGGCATTATGCCAGAATCCAATGATTTCTGAAAGATAATTTCTAATGCCACCACAATCTCTAACTCTACCTCTTTCAGAACCCGAGAATGAAGTTCATCTGGTCTGGGTGACTTATGTACCTTTAGGTCTTTCAGCTTTTTGAGCACCTACTCTCTTGTAATAGTAACTAAACCCACTTCTGTTCCTTCACACAATACAACATCAGGCATACTGCTAGTGTCTTTCACAGTGAAGACTGATGCAAAATACTCATTTAGTTCTACAGCCATCTCCTTGTGCCCCCTTATTATTTCTCCTGCGTCATTTTCTAGTGGTCTTATATCCACTCTCATTTCTCTTTTATTTTCAACATACTTGAAAAAACTTTTACTATCCACTTTGATATTATTTGCTAGCTTGCTTTTATATTTCATCTTTTCTCTTCTCATGATTTTTTTAGTTGCTCTCTGTAGGTTTTTAAAAACTTCCCAGTCCTCTGTCTGCCCACTAATTTTTGTTTTGTTGTATGCCCTTTCTTTTGCTCTTACAATGGCTCTGACTTCCTTTGTCAGCCATAGTTGTACTATTTTACCATTTGAGTATTTCTTTATTTTTGGAATACATGGTCCTGCATCTTCCTCATTTTTCCTAGAAACACATGCCATTGCTGATCTGCTGACATCCCTGCCAGCAGCTCCTTCCAGTTCACTTTGGCCAACTCCTCTCTCATACCACTGTAATTTCCCTTATGCCACTGAAGTACTGCTACATCAGACTTCACTTTCTCCCTATCAAATTTCAAGCTGAACTCAATCATTTTGTGATCATTGGTTCCTAAGCTTCTCTTACCTTAAGTTTCCTAATCGTCTCCAGTTCCGTACATAACACCCAATCCAGTATAGCTGATCCCCTAGTAGGCTCAATGACAAACTGCTCTAAAAAGCTATCTCTTTGGCATTCAAGAAACTCCCTCTCTTGAGATCCATTACCAAGCTGATTTTCCCAATCAAGCTGCATGTTAAAATCTCCCATGACTACTATAATATTTCCCGTTTGACTTGCCTTTTTTATTTCCTGTTTTTAACCTGTAGTCCACCTTCGAGCCACTGTTTGGCGGCCTGTATATAACTGCCACCAACGTCCTTTTACCCTTGCAGTTTCTTACCTCAACCCTCAAGGATTTAACATCCTCCAATCCTATGTCACATCTTTCTACTGATTTGATGGCATTCTTTACCAGTAAAGCCACACCACCCCCTCTGCCTCCCTTCCTATCCCTCCAATATAACTTGTAACCTTGGACATTCAGCTCCCGATTACAGCCATCTTTCAACCACGGCTCAGTGATGGCCACAACATCATACCTGTCAGTCTGTAATATTTCAACAAGATCATCTACCTTATTTCCTATACTACGTGCATTTAGATACAACTCCTTGAGTACCGTATTTGCTATCCTTTCTGATTCTGCATCCCTAATGATTTGATACTCAGCCTGATGGCTGCAACTAAGTCCCATCACTTGACTGCCCTTCCTGCAATCTAACTGCACACGATCTTTACTTTTTTTACCATCCGTCCTATCCTGAGTCCCTTCACTCTGGTTCCCATCCCCCTGCCAAGTTAGTTTAAACCCTCCCCAACAGCTCTAACAAACCTGCCCGTGAGAATATTCATCCCCCTCGGGTTCGGGTGAAACCTGTCACTTTTGAACAGGTCATACCTCCCCCAGCTGAGATCCCAATGATCCAAGAATCTGAAGCCCTGCCCCCTGCACCAGCTTCTCAGCCATGCATTTATCTGCTAAATCATCCTGTTTCAACCCTCACTGGTGTGTGGCACAGGCAACATCCAGAAATTACGACCCTGGAGGTCCTGCTTCTCAGCTTTCTACCTAGCTCTCTAAATTCTCTTTTCAGGTCCTCATTGCTTTTCCTTCCTATGTTATTGGTACCAACATGTACCAAGACATCTGGCTGCTCTCCCTCCCTCTCTAAAATGCTGTGGACATGATCTGAGACATACCTAACCCTGGCACCTGGGAGGCAACATACCACCTGGGTGTCCCGTTCACGTCCACAGAATCTCCTGTCTGTTCCCCTCACTCTCGAGTCCCCTATTACTACCACTCCCTTCTTCTCTGTCTTTCCCCCCTGTACCATAGACTCATGGTCAGTGCCTGTAACCTGGTCACCATAGCATTATCCTGGGAGGTCATCTCCCACAGAAGAATCTAAAGCGGTATACTTTTTTCTTGAGGGGAATGGCCACAGGGGTGTTCTGCTCTATCTGCCTATTTCCGTTTCTCCTGTCAGTCACCTAGCTACTCGCCTCCTGCAACTTCGGGGTGACTACTTCCCTGTAACTTTGTTCAATTATGTCCTCACTGTCCCATACAAGCCAAAGGTCATCCAGTTGCTGCTCTAGATCTCTAACACGGTCTTCA
Organism: Mobula hypostoma; assembly: GCF_963921235.1. NCBI lineage: Eukaryota > Metazoa > Chordata > Chondrichthyes > Myliobatiformes > Myliobatidae > Mobula > Mobula hypostoma. The sequence continues at coordinate 131,753,104 of NC_086101.1, read as the reverse complement.
AGCAGATGCACCCGGATGCGTTTCACGCAGATGTAGTTACGCGGGAGAATCTGGGTCTCCTAGTTCTCTAGCATCCTGCACGAACAGCATACCACAGCTATTTAGATGGTACAGTAACAGAGGAAAAGAATTAGAAAGGAAACCTTAATAGGCACTTTACACAGAGCCGACATCACTTTGGACCCTTTTTTGAGCCAAAGCCTGTCGCATCTACTCTCGCCACCGGCTTGCTCCCAACAGTGGCCATTCCACTTATCCCTTCTGTACTTTTATTTAGTTGGTAAAGCTCTGTTGACATGGCTGACAGGCCCCACACAATGGACAAGTGCCCACGAAGCTCCCTTTTTAAATAACCGTCACTGACCTGCGAGAAGCACCTCTTCGTAGAGCTCTGTTGATGCCATTGATAGGCCGCTTTCTTGCTCTATCTCCATCTCTGGAGAGAATCTATCTATTGATATGCTTTATAGACCCACTAACTTTCACAGTCATCTGGACTATACCTCTTCCCACCATGCCACTTGTAAAAATGCAGTTTCCTTTTCTCTGTTCCTTTGTCTCTGCTGCATCTGCTCAGGATGAAGCTTCTCATTCCAGAGCAACTGAGATGTGCATCTTTTTCAAAGAAAGGGTCTTCCCTTCCTCTACCATCATCCCTGCCCTCACTCACGTCTCTTCTATTTTGTGCCCATTGTCCTCACCCCATCCTCCCGCTGCCACACTAGGGACAAGATTCCTCTTGTTCTCACCTACCTCCCTACAGGCCTCCACATCCAGCACATAATTCTCTGTACCTTCCACCATTTCCAATGGAATCCAATCACCAAAACATCTTCCCCCCCACCACTTTTTGCTTTCTGTAGTGATTTCTCCTGACATGAATCCCTTGTCCACTTGTCCCTCCCCATTGATCTCCCTCCTGGTACTTACCCTTGCAAGTAGAACAAGTGCTACACCTGCCCCTACATCTCTTCCTTCACTACCTTTCAGGACCCCAAACTGTCCCTCCAGCTGAGGCGACACTTCGCCTGTGTGTTTGTTGGGGTCATCTACTATATCTGGTGCTCCTGGATATCAGTGAAAAGAGACATGGAGTGGGAGACCACTTTCGCTCTATCCATCACAACAAGGTGGATCTACTGGCAGCCATCCATCTCAATTCTACTTCCCATTCTCATTCTAACATGTCAGTCCATGGGCTGCTCTGCTGTCATGATGAGGCCACACTCAGGTTGAAGGAGCAAAACCTTATACTCCATCTGGGTACCTTCCAATATGATGGCATTAACATCGATTTCTCAAACTTCCGGTGATTGCCCACCCCCTCCTCTCCCTCACATCCCTCATTCTTGTTTACCTCTCACACCTTATCTCCTTACCCACCCTTCACCTCCCACTGGTGTTTCTCCCCTCCTCTTTCTTCCATGGTCTTCTGTCTTTTCCCATTACATTCCCCCCTTCTTCAGCCCTATCTCTTTCACTAATCGAATTCCCAGCACTTTACTTTACCTCTACCCCCTCCTGATTTCACCTATCACCTATTACCTTGTACTTCTTCCTCCCCTCCTCTCACCTTCTTACTCTGAATTCTACCCTCCATTTCCAGTCCTGATTAACTGTCTCAGCCTGAAATGTTTACTGTTTATTCTTTTCCATGGAAGCTGCCTGACCTACTGAGTTCCTCCAGCATTTTGTATGTGTTACTTTGAATTTCTAGCATTTGCATTTTTTCCCATGAACGTTTGAGATTGTAATGTTGACAGCAAGTGGACAATGACATGGCTCTTGGGCTTTGCTTGGCCCCAGAGTAAACTTGGATTGGTTTGGTTTAGGAATTGCTATGGTCATATTTGGTTTGTTTTTTTTTTGGAGATAGCCAGGGTCAGGTTTGCCTAGGTTATCATTTAATTCACCAATTCACAAATCTCTGCATATTTCAGTGCTTAACATCATATTTAGATTCCACTGATTTTAGACTTAATTTCTCCCGAACTGTACACGTTGGCTGCCTTTCTCCAACAGTTACAGGTGTACTCCCTGTTTTATTTTCCCCAAAGTGGTTGCAATACACTGAGTGCCTGCCCAGACATCTGCCATTCTCTTACCCCCCCTCAGCCCCCGCAGTCCTCCACTGCCTATCCTCTTTTACCACCCATCAAATCTTTTAGATGTTTCTTTAAGCAACATTCTACGTGCCCACACTAAAAAAATTGTGCTTTAGCTCAATGTCAGCTTCTGTTCAATAGCGTTCCTGTGGAGAGCTGTGGTCCATTTTGCAATGCTACAGACACTATCTAAATGGTAATTGTGGGGAAAATGCATTGCCATCCAATTAGATGAAAAATCTAAATTAGAATCTCACACAGAAATTCATGAACATTTATGACAAGAGGGGCCCATCATGTTCATGTTCATTTCACTTATCTTAGCATCTCATTTTATTAACCTAAATCAAACCTCTGCCAATGTAGAATTAAATGACTACACTGGTAGCCATCAATACAAATTTATAGCACCAAATGGCAGTGCATTCGATAATAATTCACGGTTATCCAGAAAAGAAAAGAAAACACGGTGAAACTATTGCAAAGCAAGAATCAAACTGAGTTTCAATCTCACCAGCATATGTCATGAAGTTTGTTGCCTTTGTTACAACAGTATAATGCATAATAGATATAACACAATACATTACAGTAATAGAGAAAAAAATCTGAATTACAGTCATTATATTTATATTAAATATTGAAATAAGTAGTGCAAAAATAAAAATAAAAAAAGTAGTGAGATAGTGTTCATGGGTTCAATGTCCATTCAGAAATTGTATGGCAGAGAGCAATCAGCTGTTCCTAACTAATTAGTGTGCATCTTCAGGCTCTTGTACCTTCTCCCTGATGGGAGCAATGAGAACAGGGCATGTCCTGGGTGTTGAGGGTCCTTGATGATGGATGCTGCCTTTTTAAGGTATTTGTCCTTGAAAATGTGCTGAATATGATGGAGGCTAGTGGCCTTGATGGAGCTGTCTAAGTTTCCAACTCTCTGTGGCTTATTTTGATCCTGTGCAGTAGCCCCTCCTCCCTATACCAGACGGTGATGCAGCCAATTAGAGGTATGATCTGTAGACCATCATTACAATGCTATTTTCATCTGAGGAAAGCTGTTGGAACAGAGTTAAGGGGTGATAAATCTACCTTGCCTATTTTCAGCCCCTTCTTATTATCCATCAGCCTCTCCAGGGTGGTCATTCACCTACAGCTCATTGTCAGTCTATCAGTCTGATTGGTGTAAGATTTGCCCAGGAAGCTTGTCCTCCAGATGCTGAAAACATGCTGTAGATCAAGCAAGGTACACTGTGGAAAAAATTGAGTTAATGCTTCAATGTGTCAGAACAGGCACTAAGCAGAAATGTAGAATATTCTAACAAGTACAGCGAAAGGAAATCTGTAGGGAGGGAAGAACAATAAGAAATACCTCAGAGAGGCAAATGTAGACGTGGTCAATAATTGGATCTCACTGCTTTCCTTCACCTATTGGAACATGATTGTGCATTATTAAAACTATACAAAGGATGTGTCAATGATTCAATCATGCTATTTAATGTCTAACAATAAGCAATTAATGTATTTGCTTGGTCTAAAACAAAAATTTCTCACTCGTAATCATTTACAAAAATGTCTGTCCCTGGATGAACAAGACCTGAAGCTCTGCTAATAATACAGTTGTACAACATATTGCAGATAAAAACAGCTCATAAAGTGGTTACATGTGAACCTCCAAGTGAATAAGATCCATGCTTAATGTTCTGTCTGTTTTGTCAGCTTCATTCTCCTAAAGGCACTCATGTGTTTGGAAATTCCATTATAGCCTGGTTGAACTGATCTTCTTTTAATTGGATCAAATCAAAATTAATCTCAAATTAATACTGTTGTTTGACACTGATGGCTGATTAATCTGTTAAAATCTGAAATACAGGAAAATGGGGCTACCGTCCTGCCTGAGGTAATATGTTGTTATAAATCTTGTTCGCATAGAACAACCATTAGTCAAGCTGATCAGATGTTTCCATTAGAGTCTGAAGGAAAAGTTCACACATGGAATGGCTGGGTAAAACATTTATCTATAAAGCTATTTTTGTATGAATAATGGCTTGGAACTGCTGTCTAAATAACACTAACTTAGAATTCTATAATGGGCATTTTATGCATTTATAGCTTGGTTCCAATTTTACTGAGACGTCAGCAAAGAACTCAGGTATGATGAGCTCCAAAGTGCCAATCAACGAAAACTTCCTTGTTTCAAATGCAATTAGATCATAGAGCATATTCCATTATAGAAAGAGCTGAGATTTTAAACTTTCAAATGGCCCGAAAAAAACGACACAAGTCTCCTTTGATTGGTCAGTTGATAACTTATATGTTAGTCATTCATTTGAGCAGAATATTCATTCGTAACCCTCATTTGCCTTTAATTGGCTACTGTCAGCTGCCTTGCCAATGCAGGTCAACTTCTGATTCAGTCTTGTGTTTATCTTATTTTTCATGACATTGTGTGACCCTCCCTTCCCCCGACCTTGTTTGTCTTAGAGTGGAAAAAAAAGTAAATAATAACGATAACAACAACAAGTTAAGTATTTGTCAAGTAGGGTGCCGTGCACAATCCTGATTTGATGGAGACGAACGTGAGAGCACAAAGGAAAATCTGGTGAAATTTCTGAAATGCCCGCTTCGCTGCTGCTGCTACTGTGTGGTCCAGAATCTCCGGAGGAGAAGGCCCCGAGTCCTCAGCTTTGCTTGTTGCTCGGCGACCGGGGCAGGGTCGAAGCACTCAGCAGAGGATGGTGCTCGGAGAGGCTGTGTCGGAGGGGCTGGTCGGAGGCTCGAAGTTTTCAGATGGACTCAGAGTCCGCTGCCGTCGGGTGCTTTCAATGGTGCTGCACTGGCAAGTTGGCGGCACTTGGAGGGTCATGGCAGGGAGAGTTTCTCCCTTCTGCCACGTGCGTGAGATGATGAACCTATAGGGACTTCGAGACTTTTTTTTTACAGTGCTGTTTATCAAATTATGGTATTGCTTTGCATTGTTGTAACTATATGTTATATTTATGTGGTTTTGTCAGTTTTAGTCTTGGTTTGTCCTGTGTTTTCTTGTGATATCATTCTGGAGGAACGTTGCATCATTTTTTAATGCATGCATTTCTAAATGACAATAAACGAGGACTGAGTGCCCTCATAATCCAATAATCTAATCTAATCTAACAACAATAAATAAATAAACAGTAAATATCGAGATCAGGAAGATGGGTCAGCGAACAATGTGGCCAGGGACAACTTCCTTCACACAGTTCATAAAACTACTTTAATTTTTTTCTCTTTCAAATGTTGTTCTGCTACTGTTGGAGACTGTGATCTACATTTTGGTGGCATGCTTTTGGGCGAGTTGAGTGATTGTTCACTTTGCTGTTTCCAGTGGGGTTCCACAAGGTTTTGAGGTTCTGTGCTTATCACTCAATACTGTCGGAGGAAGGTCCCTGCATTTGAATCATCTCTTTCTCTCTCTCTTGCTCAATGCTACGAAAGGATGCTGCCGGAGTCCTGCGCCTTGGACAAGCTTTAATCAATGTGGCTTGTGGATTGGAGTTTGCAGTTCATGTTATGATGTTCTTCTGGCTTCTGATTGCTTCTTTTTGTTTCTACTTTATACGATTTTGATGGGGGCAGACTGGCTCTGCGGCCTGAATTCAGTGGATGATACAGAGCTAGATTGAACTGAACTTGAATATGCCTGTGCTGGTTTGATGATTTGTAGTTTGGTGTTTTATATTCTGTGTTTTTCACTCTTTTTTTTGCCATTTGCATCACTTGTTCATTGGGTGCCAGATGTTTTTCTTTGAATAGGTTCCATGGTTTTTTCTTTCTTTGTTTTGTGGCTGTCTGTGGGAAGACAAATTTCAGGGTTGTATACTGCATACATACTTTGAATCTTGAATCTTTGTGAACATGGTTGAAAGTGAGTTCATAGGTTGTGGGAACAGTTCAGTGATGAGGCAAGTGAAGATGAGTGAAGTGATCCCTTTGGTTCAAAAGTCTAATGGTTGAGGGGTAATAACTGTTCCTGAACCTGGTGGTGTAAGTCCTAAGGCTCTTGTACCTTCTTCCTGATGGCAACAGTAACAAGAAACTTCATTAGGAGTTTGAAGGGATTTGGTATGTCAGCAAAAACACTCAAAAACAGTGCAGAGCATTCTGACAGGCTGCATCACTGTCTGGTATGTGGGTGGGAGGGGCTGCTACTGCTAGGATCGAAAGAAGCTGCAGAGTGTCATAAATTTAGTCGGCTCCATCCTGGGTACTAACGAACAAAGTACCAAGGACATCTTCAAGGAGCAGTGTCTCAGAAAGGCAGCATCCAATATTAATGGCCCTCAGAAACCAGGGTATGGCCTTTTTTCACTGTTACCATCAGGTAGGAGGTACAGAAGCCTAAAGGCACACACTCAGTGATTAAAGAAAAGCTTCTTCCCCTCTGCCATCTGATTCCTAAATGGACATTGTGAACAGTACTTCACCTTTTAAATATATAATATTTCTGATTTTGGAGGGTTTGATCTATTTAATATACATATACTGTAAATGATTTACTTTTTTTTCTTCTGTATTATGTATTGCATTGAACTGCTGCTACTAACAAGTTTCACAACACATGCTAGTGATAAACCTGATTCTGAAGAGAGCATGACCATTGTGGTGGGGGTCCCTGATAATAGATGCTGCTTTTCTGTGACAATATTTCTTGTAGATGTGCTCAATGGTGGGGAAGGCTTTTCCAATGATGGACTGGGCTGTTCAATGGCCTTGGTATTTCCATACTAAGCTGTGATGGAGCCAGTCTCCATCTAGAAGTTTTAGAATCTTTGCAAACTTCTAAGGAAGTAAAGGCACTGCTATGCTTTCTTCACAATTGCAGTTATGTACCGGGCTCCAGGACAGGTCCTCTGAAATGATAACACCGAGGAATTTAAGTTGCATAAATTTAAACTACATTGTACATCTAATCATCTGGGGATCAATTTCTGGGCAAGTATTGTATGTCAATAATTTTATAAAATATTTCAGTTTCTGACGGATCATCTATTCAATGTATTTTAGTAACATGTTGACTGTAATCACTATGATACCATTAATGGGATATCAACTTTTTAATGTAACACTAAAACAATGATTGTCACATGGTCACCATTAACATGTGATTAACATAATCACAAATTACTCAATATCTTTTTGGAATGTATTAAATTCAGAACATAATTCAGAAAGAAATAAGGATGTAAAGTATAATTAAACCTTCTCCAACCTACCATCTTTTCCGTAAGATCATAGTAGCATAAGACATAGGAGCAAAATTAGGCCATTCAGCCATTGAGTCTGCTCTGTCATTCCATCACGGCTAATCCCAGATCCCACTCAACCCTATACACCTGCCTTCTCACCATATCCTTTGCTGCCCTGACAAATCAGGAAACGATCAACTCCTACTTTAAATACACACACGGACTTGGTCTCCACTGCAGTCTGTGCCAGAGCATTCCACAGATTCATTACTCTTTGCTTAAGATAATTCCTCCTTACCTCTGTTCTAAAGGGTCACTCCTCAATGCTGAGGCTGTGCTCACTAGTTCTGGCTGCCCCTACCATAGGAAACATCCTCTCCACATTCACCCTACCTAGTCCTTTCAACATTTGGTAGGCTTCAGTGAGATCCCCACACATTCTTCTAAATTCCAGTGAGTACAGGAACAAAGTTGCCAAATGCTACTCATATGTTAACCCCTTCATTCCCATAATCATCCTCATAAACCTCCTCTGGATTCTCTCCAATGACAACCCGTCCTTTCTGAGATATGAGGCCCAAAGCTGTTGACAATACTGCAAGTGCAGCCTGACTAGTGTATTATATAGGCTCAGCATTTTCTCCTTGCTTTTATATTCTAATCCCCTTGAAATAAATGCCAACATTGCATTTGCCTTCTTTACCACAGATTGAACCTGTAAACTAACCTTCTGGTAGTCTTGCACAAGTCCCTCTTCACTTTTGATGTTCGAACCTTCTCCCCATTTAGATAATAGTCCGCACTATTGTTCCTTTTACCAAAATGCATTATCATGTATTTCCCAACACTGTATTCCATCTGCCAATTTTTTGCCCATTCTTCCAATTTGTCTAAGTCCTGCTGCAATTGCATTGCTTCCTCAGCGCTACCTACCCCTCCACCTATCTTAGTATCATCCACAAACGTTGCCACAAGCCATCACTTCCATTATCTAAATCACTGACAAACAATGAGAAAAGCAGCAGTCCCAATACCAACCCTTGAGAAACACTACTAGTCGCTGGCAGCCAACCAGAAAAGGCCCCTTTTATTCCTAGTCACTGCAATTTGCCTGTCAGCCTTTCCACTATCCCTGCCAGTATCTTTCATATAACACCATAGGATTTTACCTTGTTAAGCAGCCTCATGTGTGACACACTATCAAACGCCTTCTGAAAATACAAGTGGCATCCACTGCTTTTCCTTTGTCCACCTTTCTTGTTACTTCCTCCAGAACTCCAACAGATTTGTCAGGCAAGATTTCTCTTTAAAGAAACCATGCTGATTTTGACTTATTTTATCATTCTTCTCCAAAAGTTTCTGTGTAGATTTGGCTGTTATTTCTCCTCCAATATTTTGGCCACTGTTTTGGCTGACAATTGTTCCTCAGTCTACTGACTACCTTGAACTGCTGGAAGTATCAGAAACCGTTCTGATTATTTTTGTCAAACTATTGGAAAAACAAAGCAAGTTTCATAGGACTAATTAAATAAAAAGTTTTCTTGAAGGGCGAATTAAAAGCAAATCCCTTTGTATTATTTCTCAATGCAATTAAAACAGTAATTAACATACTATTATCTTTTTAATTGTGCAATTGATCATAATTAACTTTTTAATCACTTGACAGTCCTATAACAATTATTATTTCTGTTTGTGCTATCTCTGTTTTCTGTATCTGTATTCCCTATTGCTGATTTATTTTCTTACTTTTTCTAACTCCACCATGGGATTTTCAACAATGCATAATCAAACGCAAAGTTAAAATTCATTTCTTTAAGCTAGCATCTCAGATCCAATTGAAATTTACTTTATCCAGAGAAGGGCAAAAGATTGGACCCAGTTGCACTCTCAAAACATGTCCCACCAACTCTGCCAGGTTTTTTCAGATTAGGAATTTACCCCCCCACCCCGCCCAAGGCCCCACCAACCATGTTCCCTGACCAGAATAAATTGCCTGCTCGTTCTAAGAATTGAGAAAGGAAATGATAACAAGAGGGAATTCAGCCTTTGAAACATTCCTGCTGTCCAGAAAGTGCAGATCAGCTCCTCAATATTATGCATCATCCTTTGCTCCAAGATCTTGATATCCTGATCTATTTAAAAAAGTGTCACTCCCAGTCTTGAAAATTTCAGTTCAAGAGGGAGAGTGCTGCAATTTTTATTATCTTTGGTCAAGAGCAAAGGTTCCTGACCTGTGGGCTATGGACCCCTTGCTTTATGGTATTGGTCCATGGCATAAAAAAAAAGCTGGGAACCACTGATCTAGAAATTTGCTACTTTATTCCACTTCCGTCAGTTGTGGGCCATATTTAATTCCAGTCCTGATCATCTGACACAGCAGCAGTACAAAGGTAATAATCTATCCAATAAGCACCATTGACTCAATGTCACAGTATTACAGATGATTACAGCAGGGAAAGAGTGAGGGATAAGTGGCTACTTTCTCTTGCTGAGGAAGTTTCTGATGTGAATGTCGCTCCCTACTTATTAGCATATGCTTGAATGTTGACCCACCTTGCAGATTGCAGAGATTGTGATGGAAAACTTCTCTTGATTTGATGCTCTGAGTGTGATTAAGTCATCCTGTTGCTTGATGAATACAGATCCTGTGTGCATAAACTGTGTCTTTTCATTTTGAATTATTGAAGTAATTTACTAATCTTTCCTCTCGGAAGAAACAAGATACTACAGTTGATCATTGATGTGCTCCGAGGTGTTTCCACCACAAGTAAGTAAGTACACATTAAAAAAAAATTCTGGGATGAGATGTATCATTAGCAAAACCAAAACTTAAAGCCAACAATTTTCCCTCCAAGTCATGCACCATCCTGGAATTATATTCCTGATCCTTTCTTGTCACCAGGTTTAAATCTGTGAACACCTGAGCCAATAGCAGGGGTACATTCATCAGAAGGAGTGCAATAGTTTAAGAATATGGCTCATCACTTTTGTCGCAAAGGTAATTAAAGAATGGACAAAGACTTGACAGGCAATGGCCAAATCCTAAAAATGAATATGTTGAAAAAAATAAATGTGAAATATCACTTTCTTGTAATGAGATGGAGTGCCCAGCTCAAAGGACAAGAAGAGAGTAGGATGGTCCCTGATGAAACTTGTGGTGTATCAGGAATTTCCTCAAATATACTCCTAAGTGGCTGCCATTCTTTTCATGAAAGCTTGCCAGAAACACCAAGCCAGTCATACAGTTTTGCAATGATTTTCCTCCTTAGTGCAATTAAACACAGATAAACAGCTATCAAATCCCAGTGGTTTGGCATGTGAATGGCTGGTGTCCCATTCCCATACTCATTTCAAACACACTGGAACACTGTTCCCAAGCTAATTTTATACATATTCACTTTAACACATTGAGATCAAGGTCTCATGCCCACTTTAAACTCACCAAGGCCCTGTCCCACTCTTTCTTTAAACACTCCTGTGCCATACTCCCAGTCACTTTTAAACTTTCTTGTGAGCCAGATTCTCCATTCTTTTTAATCTCACTTGATTCACTGAAAAATTTTATATCTGTTCTACATTTAATAAAACTGTGAATTGAAAATGTGCTGGCATATTAAGAGAAGTAATATTGAATAGTCCAAAAATTCTGCTTGGCTAATACTTCCAAAATCACATGGATGCTGGATTATTGAAGTTGAGCTTATCCTAAATAAAGAATATTACATGCAGAAATTAGATTTCATCATAATGTGGCATGTAATTTAGAAACTTGTAATAAACTTTCTGTAAATATAATAATTAATGTAATATTAATGGTGCATTACAAAGTCACAAAATCAGTTAAATGAAGTAGTTTTCCTTCATGTCCTAGTATCTCCATTTTATGTCCTTGCGTCCTCCATTACCTCTTAGGTGCTATCCAGGGAAGCTTTTGTGAGCAAAATTTTAGAGCTACTGGAATAGTTCCCGTAGAATAGAGAGAAGCTAATTGAATCCCATTATTTCAGAAAAGGAGAGAGAAAATAAATTATTAATTTGTTATCATAACATCTGTATTAAAGAAAGTGCTGGAATCTACAATGAAGGACTACCTTTGAAGATATTAAGAGTGGCTGGGGAGAAATGAGTGTAGTTACTATTACTAAGGAGAAGATACTTGGAAAGCTCAAAGGACTGAAGGTAGATGGGTCACCTGGATCACCAGATACTGAAGCGGTTCCAGAGTACTAGAAAAATGGAAATGTCACTCCACTCTTCAAGACGCGAAGGAGACAGAAGAAAGGAAGTTATAGGCCACACACATCAAAGTTGCTGGTGAACGCAGCAGGCCAGGCAGCATCTGTAGGAAGAGGTGCAGTCGACGTTTCAGGCCAAGACCCTTCGTCAGTTATATATTATTATAGGCCAGTTAGCTTGACTTCAGAGATTTGGAAGGTATTGAAGTCCATTATTAAGGATGAAGTTTCAGGGAACTCAGAGACACATGTTTGCAGATAATACATAGATAGGTGGGAGGTGCGGGTGGTGTTGAGGACGGAGGGAGACTGCATCAGAAAGAGTGGGAGAATGGGCTGTTACGTACCCCGTAACTGGGTTGCCAAACCAGCAGAAATGGATCACTCAGTTGGAGTCTGGAGTACTAGAACTAAGAAAGTTTTATTAAAGAAACAAGCAACACAGTAATCGAAAGGATAATAAATGCAACAGTTCAACAATGATAACCACACATGTGCACAGAATTAAGATAACAGCATCAATCAAGCTCTATCGTTGTCTAGGGGTAAATGACCAAATTTAAAAGTGACTCAAAGTTCAGTCCAGTTAGTAGTTCAGTTCGCAGTAATCGTTGCCATGGATGGACAACGTGGGGGAAGAGAGACAGAGAACAGGAACAACTGATCATTCAGAACACTGCTTCACTCACAGACCGGCGAGATTGCTCACAAGCAACTTTTGGGCGGGTCCTTGGTGATGTCACCTGAGGTCACCGACTGTGACCCCTCCTCCAGATGCGGTCGATCCTCTGCAGTGAACCCGGCACCCAGGCAAGGGCGGACACACACCGGGTTCCCGCTGATCGTACCTTTCCACCCTGGTCGTTGTCTGATACTTCTCACCCACTCGTGAGAGGCGCACCGCTTCCAGGGTCTCGTTACCTCGGGTGGCGTGTGTGTCTGTCTTAGCGAACCTGTCCCTTTTTATCCCCCTGCTGGGGTATCGCCTGTCCATCACTTCAAGCAGTTCAGGGTTCAAAGGGGGAGCCGCTCCAGACAGCTCTCTCTCCCCCACGTCCCTTCATTACACATCTCCAGACGCTGCTCCATTGTTCCTTATCTCTCCTTCCCCTGAGGGCAGGTGGCAGACCAACTGCTGATGTCACTGATGCTAACCCAGGCCAGCAAACATCTTAATTTTATGTGTATTCTCGTAACAGGGCAAAGAAGTGGCAGTGGAATATAATTTAGGGAAGAGTATGACCATGCATTTGGGTAGAAGAAATATAAGAGTAGACTATTTTCAAATAGGGAGAGAGCTCAAAAATCAGAGGCGCAAAGGGACTTGGGAGACATTGTGCAAAATTCCCTGTAGATTAACTTGCAGGTTAAATCAACAGTAAGGAAGGCAAATGCAATGTTAGCATTGATTTTGAGAGGACTAGAATATGAAAGGATGTAATGCTAAGGCTGTGCCTGGAGACCCTACTACAGACAAGAGCGGCGTCTCAATGCTTTCCACCTTCGCAGCCTGAGACGCATCCTGGACATCACGTGGACTGACCGAGTCACCAACTATGAGGTCCTGGCCTGCACCCAGGTACCCAGCCTCTTCACCCTGCTCCAACAACGCCGTCTCCGCTGGCTGGGCCACGTACACCGCATGTCAGACGGGAGGATCTCGAAAGACCTGCTGTACGGGGTACTGGCCTCCGGCAAGAGAGCACAAGAGAGCACCATCTTCGTTTCAAAGGCGTTTGCAAGAGAGACATGAAGTCACTGAAAATGAATGTCGAGAGGTGGGAGGACATCGCAAGCGATCACTCTCACTGGAGGCTGGAACTACGCAGAGATCTAAAAAGAGGAGAAGAGAAGCTGAGACTTGTTGCTGAAGAAAAGCACACTTGTCGGAAAAACAGCACCAAGACAACATTGGAGGACAGTGCCTTCAAGTGCAGTCGCTGCAGCCGAGACTGTCAATCCCTTGTGGGCCTCTACAGCCACAACAGACGCTGCTCAACCAACACAGACTGAAGCAAGACTTTCCAGGTGCAGATCCATAGTCTCACGAGACTAATGGATGCCACCACAATGCTAAGGCTTTATAAGACAGTAGTCAGAGTGCACTTGGAGCATTGTCGGGAGTTTGGGCCCCAAATATAAGAAATGATATGTTTGCATTGGAGAGGATCGAGAGGAGGTTCACAAGAATGATTCTAGGAGTGAAAGGGTTAACATATAAAGAGTGTTTAATGGCTTTGGGCCTGTACTTGCTGGAGTTTAGTAGTATAAGGGGGGGATCACATTGAAATCTATTGAATATTGAAAGGCCTAGAGACAGTAGATGTGAAGAGGTTGTTTCCTACAGTGCGGAGTCAGGACCAGCCTTAGAATTGAGGGACATCTATTTAGAACAGAGATGAGGAGGAATTTCTTTAGCCTGAGGATAGCGAACCTGTGGAATTCATTGGGTGTATTTAAAGCAGGGTTGAAAGGTTCTTGATTAGTCAAATGTTTTAGAAGTCAAGAGAGTGGGGTTGAGAGGGATAATAAAACAGTCATGCTGGAAAAGTGCAGCAGACTTGATGGACCGAATGACCTAATTCAGCTCCTATATTTTATGATCTAATGGTACTAACCTTGAAACTTCAGTCTCTTATAATTTGTTTGGTTTTAAGGGAAAGTAATTTAAAAACAAAAGGTAACAATTTCATTAAAGTTAATACACTCAAAGTGGCATTTCCAAATCTTTCTCTCCGACCACTAATTTTCTCCTAGGGCAGCATGATAGTAACAGTTATACAAACACTTTACAGCGCGGGTGATCACTGATCAGGGTTCAATTCTCGCCACTGTTTATAAGGCATTTGTACATTCTCCCCGTGACTGTGTGGGTTTCTTTCAGGTGCTGTCATTTCATTTTGGGCACATTATGTTAACACCTATGGGCAGCCCCCAGGATAATCGTCATTGATTTGATTTGACGAAAGTGATGCGTTTCATTATATCTTTCAATGTACATGTGACGACAAAGTTAATCTTAACCTAACTTTACCTTAATATTAAAAACAATGCTTAATCTTGTCATAAAGTTTATCAGTGCAGTAATCACACCTAATGTCCATTTATCTCTAACTCTCAAGTGAAGCAGCAACTCCTATTTGTTGCAATACATTAACCCCAAGGGTTCTACCATTCATTAATTTATGTCCTAGCCTTATTTCTCCTATAAAACTTCATTAACTCCAGCTTATCGGGATTAGATTCCTTCTCACATTGTTCTGCTTATTTTACCAATTTACTGATGTTGACTTTTAACATTACATTACCTTCCTCACAATCAATTGTCTTTCGTGTCATCAGCAAATTTGTGAATCATGCCTCCTATACTTACAAACGACTTGTTTGTGTGCAGGAGGATTTCCTATGTTGTGGCACTGATCACAGCTTTGCAACCACTAAAATAAGCCACCACCAACACTGTCTCCTTTCTATAACCAGGACAATATTGGATACAATTTCTTAATTTGCTCTGGACCTCATGAACTCTATCTATTTGGATTTGTCTTCTGTAAGTATTACTGATGTCCATGCACTGTCCTCTTCAAAGTCATTTGTTATACCTTCAAAGAGTTGAATTAAATTAATCAAATCAGATTTCGATTTCTCCCTAACTTCAATAGATGTTGACTGTCTTTCAGTAATACCTGTAGATTAACCCAGTGCCCCATTTTTTTCCCCCGTATTATTTCTACCTCAAATGTTTGACACACAGGCAACCTTTCAAAGACACTTGGACAGGTTCGTGAGATGGAAGTGCTCAGAGCGATATGGACCAAATGCAAGCAAATAAGACTGGGTCAGTTAGAAATCATGGTCAACATCAGCCAATTAGGCCAAATGCCTGATTCTATGCCATATTACTGTATAACTCTATGACTCTACTGCTCTTATTGCCGTCCTCCAATCACCTGACACCTCATCTATGGCTAAAGAAGTTTTAAAAACCCTGTCACTTCCATTGCTTTCCATTGAGGCCCCATCAGGTGCTGGTATTAGATTTTTTATATCTCCTAGCTGCAAGTAAATTGACTGCCACATTTAATTCTTTGACTACACTTCAGAAGCATTTCATGGCTATAAAGTGTTTTGGGACACCCTGACTCCGTAAATGGCAGTATATAAATATAAATCTTCCTTTTAAGGAAATAAAAGAATGTTGCCACACTGAAACAGGCCAGTTATTTAATTGTGCCTTTGCTGGTGCTTTCTCCAAAGGAAACCATTTAGCCTTATGTCAGGGAAAATTACAGAATTTTCACATTTCAAGTTATATAAAGACATGCAGATCAAATCAGCTGTTTTCACCATAGGCTGGATCTTCTCAGGTTGAATATGATGTGCGAACTATTCTAGTAATATGCAGTCAGATCCTTTGTAGTTGTTAACAAGATGTTGCTAGCTACTAGAGACAGGTTTTAACCCAACTTTACCTTAGAGAAGAAGTTATAATTAGGAAAGATGAATGGATGGTAATAGGGAAAATAACCATTGGAGAAATATAATATTTCTTTATATATGGTAGGCTGTTAAACTGGAATTGTGTGTATGAAACAGACGCAAAGTATTTTTGAAAGCAAATCAGGCATAAACTTCAAAGCAACAGCCTATTTGTTGCCATGAGGACAGAGTATGGAATAGCAAGCTCCAAAACCTGCAACTCTATCAAGCGCCATCCTTGATTCCTCACCGGGAGACCACAGTCAGTGTGGATTAAACATAGCATCGCCCCCTCGCTAATGATCAACACCAGCACACGCCAAGGATGCGTGCTTAGCCTACTGCTCTGTTTTCTCCACCACGACTGTGTAACTAGGAATAGCTCAAACACCATCTATAAATGTGCCAATTACCCAACAATTGTTGTCAGTATCTTGGATGGCGATGAGGAGGTGTACAGGAGTGAGATAGATCAGTTGGTTGAGCGGAGTGGAAACAACAACCTTGCATTCAACATCAGTAAGACCAAGGAATTGATTGTGGACTTCAGGAGGAGGAAGTTGATGGGAACACACGCCAGTCCTCACTGAAGGATCAGAGGTGGAAAGGGTGAGCAATTTCAAGATCCTGGTCTTTGATGATCTGTTTTAGGTCCAACATATTGATTCAATTGCAAAGAAGGCATGACAGTAGTTATATTTCATTAGGAGTTTGAGGAGAATTGGCACGTCACCAAAGTTATGAAAATTTCTACAGATGTACCCTGGAGAACATTCTAACTGGTTGCATCATCATCGGGTATGGAGGGGCCACTGTAAAGGATCAGAGCAAGCTGCAGAAAGTTGTAAACTCAGCCAGCTCCATCATGAGCACGAGCTCCCCTCCTCACCCACCCCAGCATTGAGGACACCTTCAAAAGCCAATGCCTCAAAAATGTGGTATCAATCAGTAAGGACCTCCATCCCCAGAACATGCCCTCTTCTCATTGCTACCAATAAGGAGAAGGTACAGGAGCCTGAAGACACTCGCTCAATGTTTCAGGAACAGCTTCTTCCCCTCCACCATCAGATTTCTGAATGTGCAATAAACCATCTACACTTCCACACTATTTTTTCTTTTTTCTCTCTTTTTGCATTATTTATTTATTTTTTTTTTAAAATACAGTGTATATTGCAATTTATATTTTGATTATTATATAGTACAATGTATTTTTGCTGCAGAACAACAAATTTCACAATATATGCCAGTGATTCTAAACCTGATTCTGATTCTGAATAATGGGGGAGGTGCTTCAATTAGTTTTCCCCTTGTGAAATTCTTCCAAAAATATCTGCAAGATGTTCAGAACTTGATGGTAATTTTTTGCTAATGTCTGCCTGTTTTCCATGGAAGACCAGTGCTGTCCAGTCCAATATAGATTGCAATGACACCAATTATATCTAGGTGTGAAGGCAGGCTTTCTTACAGAGGTAGTTATAGAACTGATTTAAAAGCTTGGCATGTGGCCAAGTGGTTAAGGTGTTTGTCTAGTGATCTGAAGATCGCTAACTTGCGCCTTGGCCGAGGCAGTGTGTTGTGTCCTTGAGCAAGGCACTTAACCACACATTGCTCTGGGACGACACCGGTGCCAAGCTGCATGGGTCCTAATGTCCCTCTCTTGGACAACATCGGTGGCGTGGAAAGGGGAGACTTGCAGCATGGGCAACTGCCGGTCTTTCATATAACCTTGCCCCGGCCTGTGCCCTGGAAACCTTCCAAGACGCAAATCCATGGTTTCAAGAGACTACGAATGCGATCTGGTACAAGGCAAAGAACCTGGTCAGGTGACAGATCTTTTGGTGGGTGAGCGTTTTGGAGACAGTAACTACAAAGCAGGCATAAAAAGCATTGAGGTCCTCTGGTGATGAAGCATCACTGTCATTCCTGCTATTGGGTTTCAGTTTGTAAGAAGTAATGTCTTGTAAATCCTGCCAGAGTTGACGTGCATCTGATGTTGCCTCCAACCTCATTTGGAATCGTTTCTTTGCTGGCATTCATCATAGGACAGGGATAGGTGCAGATGTTATGGGAAAGTGTTTATTTTGGGAGAGGATGAATTATGATATTATTGAGCAGGAGCTTCGGAGTGTTAATTGGGAAAAAATGTTCAAGAGAAATGCACAATGGAAACGTGAAAGTTGTTTAGGAAGCACATGCATGACTTTCTGGATAGGTTTTGCCCTATTGAGGGAAGGATAAGATGGCAGGGTGATGGAACAAGAGAAGTGAAATAGGTAGTCAAAAGGAAGAAGGAAGTATACTTAAGGTTTGGGAAGCAAGGTCCAGAGAGGGCACGAGAGTTATAATGTAGCCAGGAAGGAGCTTAAAGATGGACAGGAAACTTAGAAAGGGACATGAGATGGCCTTGATGAATAGGATGGAAAAAAAACCTATGGCGTTCTATACATACATGAAGAACATGAGGAGTAGTAATGTTGGGATAGGACCAATAAGGGATAAAAGAGGAATCGTATACCTGGATTCTGAGGAGATGGAAGAAGTGCTTAATGAATACATTGCTTCAGTATTCACCAGTTCCAGAGACCTTGACAAATATGAGACCAGTGTAGAAGAGATCAATATACTGAAACATGTCGATATTAAGGAAGAGGTTGTGCTGGATTTTTTTTGAAAAACATTTAGATAGATAAGTCCCAGGTACCAGACATGATATACCCCAGGTTACTACGGGAAGCAAGGGAAGAGATTGTTACATCTTTGGCAATGATATTTGCATCCTTACTGACAAAAAGAGCAGTACTAGAAGATTGGAAGGTGGCAAATGTAATTCCTTCATTCAAGAAAGTTAACAGGGATAATCCTGGGAATTGTAAGCCAGTGATTCTTACATCAATGGTGGGAAAACTATTGGAAAGTACTCTTAGAGACAGGATTTATGAGCATTTTGGTAATTTATTGTCTGATTAGGGATAGTCAGTATGGCATTGTGAGGAGCAGGTCATGCCTCACGAGCCTGATTGAATACTTTGAGGATATGACAAAGCTCATTGATGAAGATAGAACAGTGGATGTAAGGTATATGGATTTTAGTAAGGCATTTGATGAGGTTCGCCATGGTAGTCTCATTCAGAAATTCAGGAGGCACAGGATCTAGACGAATTTGTGGAGTAAAGGAAGTTACAGTGGTATAAGAGAGGAGTTGGCCTAAAGAAATTGGAAAGGACTGCTGGCAGGGAAGACAGCAGAGCAGCAACAGTGTGAGTTTCTGGAAAAATTGAGGAAGATACAGTGTAGATGTATTCCAAAGACAAAGAAATATTCAAATAACAAAATAGTTCAACCGTGGTTAAGAAGCGAAGTCAAAGTTAATGTAAAAGCAGAAGAGAGTGCATATAACAATGCAAAAAATTGTGGTAAGAGAAAGGATTGGGAAGCTTTCAAAATTTACAGAAAGCAACTAAAAGAATCCTTAAGATGGTAAAGATAAAATATGAAAGTAAACTAGCAAACAATATCAAAGTGGATTGTAAAAGCTTTTTCAAGTATGTAAAAAATAAATGAGAGGTGAGAGTAGATATAGGACTGTGGAAAACAAGGCTGGAGAAACAATAATGCGGGGAAAGGAGATGGCGTATGAACCAAATGAGTATTTTGCATCAGTCTTCACTGTGGAAGACACTAGCCGGGTGTCAGATGTTGAAGGGTGCGAGGGAAGAGAAGTGAGTGCAGTTACAATTAGAAGAGAGAAAGTGCTCTAATAGCTGAAAAGAATAGCTGAAAGGCCTGAAGGTACATAAGTCACCCAGACCAGGTGAACTGCACCCTAGGGCTCTGAAAGAGCTGGTGGTAGAGATTGTGGAAGCATTAGTAATGATTTTTCAAAAATCATTGGGCAATAGCGTGGTACCAGAGGACTGGAAATTTGAAAATGTCACTCCACTTGTTAAGAAAGGAAGAAGACAGTGGAAAGGAAATTATAGACCAGTTAGCCTGACCTCAATGGTTGGGAAAATATTGGAGTCAGTTGTTAAGGGTTTGGTTATGGAGGACAAGATAGGATAAAGTCAGCATGATTTCTTTCAGGGACAATCTTGCCTGATTAACCTGTTGGAATTCTTTGAGGAGATTACAGATAGGATAGATAAAGGGGAACTAGTGGATGTTGTATATTTGGACTTTCAGCAGGCCTTTGACAAGGTTTCACACATGAGGCTACTTACCCAGTTGAACATATAGTATCACAGGAAAGTTACTGGCATAGTTAGAGCATTGGCCAATTGGTAGTAGGCAATGAGTGGGAATAAACAGATCCTTTTCTTGTTTGCTGCCAGTGACTAGTGGTATTCCACAGGGATTGGTGTTGGGACCACATTTTACTATGTTGTATCTAATGATTAAGATGATGGAAAAGTTTGAGCATGATACCAAGATTGGTGGCAGGGCAGGTAGTGTTGAGGAAACAGGTAGGCTGCAGAAGGACGTAGGCAGATTAGGAGAATAGGCAAGAATGTGACAAATTAAATGCAATGTTGGAAAATGCACGGTCATGCACTTTGGTAGAAGAAATAAATGTACAGACTATTTTCTAAACGGGGAGAAAATCCAAAAATCTGAGATGCAAAGGGACTTGGGAGTCCTTGTGTAGAACATCCTAAAGGTTAACTTGCAGGTAGAGTTAGTGGTGAGGAAAGCAAATGCAATGTCAACATTCATTTCATGATGTCTAGAATACAAATGGAGGGATGTGATGCTAAGGCTTTATAAAGCACTGGCGAGGTCTCACCTTGAGTATTGTGTACAGTTTTGGGCTCCTCTTCCTAGAGGGGATTTCACCAATATGCTGGGCCCAGGATAGATCTTCAGAGATATCGACACCCAAGAACTTGAAACTCTCACCCTTTCCATTGTTGATTCCATTGTTGGGATTACTGTGTGCTCCCTCAACTACCCCTTTCTGAAGTCCACAATCAATTCTATGGTCTTATAGATGCTGAGTACAAGGTTGGTGTTCTCAAAACCACTCAAGCAGCTGATCTCTCTCACTCCTGTGCACTCCCTCACCACCATCTGAAATACTGCCAGCAACAGTTTGTCATCATCAACTTTATCGATGCAGTTTGAGTTGTAGCTAGCCATAAAGTCGAGGATGTAGAGGAAGTAGAGCAGTGGACTAAGCACACATCCTGACGTGTGTCAGTATTGATTGTCAGCAAGTATGAGATGTTATTTCCAATCTGCACCTACCATGGTCTCCTGCTGAGGAAGTCAAGGATCCAGTTGCAGAGGGAGGTACAGAGCCCCATGTTTTAGAGCTTGTTAATTAGATATAAGGGTATAATTATATTGAACGTTGACCTGTTCTGAGCTGAACTGAGTAGTAAACAGCAGCCTGACATAGGTATTGCTATAATCCAGGTGATCCAAGGCCAAGTGGAGAGCCAGTGAGAATGCTTTTGCTGTAGACCTACTGTAGTGATAAGCAAATTGCGGTGGGTCTAGGTTCTCTCTTAAACAGGAGTTGATTCTGGCCATGAACAAACTCTCAAGTCTCTTCATCACAGTAACGTGAATGCTGCTGGGTGATAGTCATTGAGGCAGCTCACCCTGCTCTTCTTGGGCACTGGTATGATTGTTGCCCTTTTCAAACAGTTGGGAACCTCTGGCTGCAGCAATGAGAGATTGAAGATGTCCCTGAACACTCCTGTCAGTTGGTTGGCACAGATTTCAATGCCCTACCAGATACATCATAAATACCTGATACCTTACAAAGGTTCACCCTCTTGAAAGATATTCTGACATTGGCCTCTGAGACGAAGATCATGGAGTCTCCAAATACTGCAGGGATTCACACAGGTGTAGTTTTATTCTCCTTTTCAAAGTGTGCATAAAAGATGTTAAGCTCATCTGGGAGTGAGTATCACGGCCATTCATGTTGCTAGGTTTGGACTTGTAGGAAATAACGGCCTGCAAATGCTGCCAGAGCTGATGTTCATCCGATCTTGTCTCTAACTTCAATCAGAACTATTTTTTTGCTCTTAAAATAGCCGTCCATAGGTCACACCGAGACTCCTTGCATAGTCTGGATCACCGATCCTGAAAGCTACATATCTAGCTTTCAGCAGACTATGAATCTCCTGGTTCATCTATGGCTTTTTGTTTGGGTATGTCCGGTATGTTCTTTGAGGCACACATTCAACCGCACAGGTCTTGAAGAAGTCGATGGCAACAATGGCAAATTCTTTCAGATTTGAAGATGAGTCCCTGAATATTGTTCAGTCCGCTGACTCAAAGCAGTCCCTTAAGCAATCATTCGCCTCTTTTCACCATACCTTCTTGGACCCCCCCACCCCCCCCCCCACTGGTGCTATAGTCTTAGTCTCTACCTATATGCCAGGAGTAAAAGTACAGCTAGGCAATCGGACCTTCCAAAATGCAAATGTGGAATGACATGGTAAGTGTTCTTGATGCTGGTATTACTGTTGTCTTGTGTGTTGGCTCCTCTGGTTTCACAGGTGATATGTTGGTGCTAGTTGTTCATAGATCTCTTTAAGTCTTCCTGGTTGAAATCCCCCACAAACATGAACTCTGTTGCATGGTCTACACGCCTGCACAGTCAGGCTGTGGAATATGTTCAGCAATCGTGCTTGTTCCACTGTAATTGTTGTTTCATTATAATGGCATTTTACTCACTTCTTTTCATTCGAGTCTTGTCAAGAATGACCAAAAGCACAGCAATGTTTACATTCCCTGCTTAACCTCGTTCTTGTCGATTGACACTGCAAGGGAGCGGTATTCATTTAGTATTTAGTGATTGCTTCCAGCCGTTGTGTTGGCATTTAATTTTCACTTGAGAGTTCTGGTTAACGGCCCTGTTGTCCTAGTTTTTATTGATTTTATTTTTTGTTTAAGTTTTGCAACAGTTCTCATTAAAGTAAGTGAACTGTTGACACTCTTCAGTGTCTTTCTCTCCGCTCTTGGGCCATACCCAATTGTTTTGACCACCTGAGGTGGAATGAACATGACAAGTAGAGTGTTGTTGGAAAGCTTCCTTGACAGGTAAAATGGGCAATTTTTGACTGCTAGGTGCTCTAGATTAGGTGAGCAGCACTGAAGCAGAATGACTATGTCTGTGCATCACAATGAGTTAATCATAAAGCATACTCTGACTCCTCTAGCTTTAAAAGAGTGAGCTGTCCAGTCGTTACAGAGAAGGGTGAAGCCATTGAGCTTCAGTACTGCAGCTGAAATGGTGGATGTGAGCCATGTGTCAATGAAGCAAAGTACATAGCAGTCCCTTCTGTCCTTCTCGTACTGCAATTTTGCTCTGATATTTTCAATTTTATTTTTCCAGCGTCTGTACATTTGCCAGCAGGATAGTCAGGAGTGGGAGTTGAAGGTCTCTGCATTTCAATCATACCTGTGGCTGAGCACATGTTCCCTGCTTCTGTTTTCTTAAAGGGGAACTGCAGTCTAGGTTCTGGCAATATTGCTACATTTGAATACTGAGAGATTTTTTTATACGTCTTAAAATGATGTTATTTACTGATGTATCCACAGCTGTAACTATGGATTTCAGCATTAGTAGTCCTGAACGGGAATATTAAACGATTTCCAATGGAGCTGCATGCAAAGAATCGCCACTTATCTGTGCCTCTTTCCCAAAAATGATGAGTACCACAGGTACTTTCTCACTTCCTCAAGACCAAATGTTCTCTGAAACTGATACAGCTGGTGCAGTCTAGAGTGAAATCCTCATGGGCTCCAAAACACAATAGCTATCTGCCAGAAACATTGCAGGCTGCAGAGAAGGGACGTGATTCAATATATGTTAAAGCCACATGAAAGAACCATTAAAATAATAGTTGGTGATTACATGGAATCTCAGTACTACTGATGCTGAGTTTGAAACCAAATTAGAAAGTGATGGAAATACTCCACAGATGAGGAGACAGCTGTGGAGAGAGAAACAGAGATGAGATCTATATATTTAGAAATAGACATGTTTTAAGATGTAGGTGAAGAGGGATATCCAAGGAAGCACAAAGGAAGATCTATTACCGTTTGACATTTCACAAGGTATGCATATGGGTGAGCTACACATTTTGAGAATTTATGTTTTTAATTTTATGTTTCACCCATGCAATTATATTCTTTTTTATCGGCTTTCTGCTCATCCTATTCCTACTTGTTAGTTTTCATAATGATGAATGAACGAGATAGAGGAGTATAACAGGCCCTTCAGCCCACAATGTTGTGCTGAAACAGCCAAAAAGTAAATCAAAAACCCCCAATAATTAATCCTTCCTACTTACACAATGTCCGTATCCCTCCATCTTCTTCACGTTTGTGTTCGTACCTAAATGTCTCTTAATAGCCTCTAATATATTTGTCTCTATCACCATATCAGGTAGTGCATTCCAGGCATCCAACACTCTTTGAGTAAAAAAACTTACCCCTCACATCCCTTTGAACCTACTCTTTCTTACCTTCAATGTAAGCCCACTGGTATTAGACAATTCTACCCTGAGAAAAAGATGCTCTTTGTCTACTATATCTATCCCTCTCATAATCTTATGAACCTTTATCAGATCTCTCCTCAGCCTTCGCCACTCCAAAGAAGACAATCCAAGTTTGTCCAGCCTCTTATAACAGCAAACATCCTCTAAAGCAGACAGCAGCCTGGTAAACATCTTCTGCACCCTCTCTAAAGCCTCAACATCCTTCCTGTTGTGGAGTGATCAGAACTGTATCCAATACTCCAGAGCTGGCCTAACAAGAGATTTATAAAGTTACAACTTAACCTCTTGACTTTTGTACTCAATTTCTCGACTAATAAAAGCAAGCATTCCATAAGCCTTCTTAACCACTTTATCGACCTGTGTAGACGCTGTCATGAAGCTACGAACTTGAACCTAATGAAATGATGCCAGAAGTGGGAAACGTGAGAGCGAGAGTCAGAAGTTTGGACAACTCCTTTATCCATAGGTGGAGGAGAAGTAATGTACAGGTGGAAGTTCTATTGTGAACCTTTTAGATAGTTCAACAACAAAATGCTGGAGGAACTCAACAAATCAAACAGCACCCTGGGTTGAAATTATTTGTCAAACTTTCACATCAAAACCCTGTAAGAAGGGTATGAGAGGAAATAAAGGAACCCTTGCAGGAATAAAAGCAATCAGGCAGCAAAGTGGGGAACCTGTTGGGAAATGGCTACATTACCTTCTCCTTCCTCTTCCTTGGAAGTTGCAGGAGAGGTCATTTTATCCACACCTGATATATTTTACAGATATCAACTGATTTTTATGTGTACTCAGAAAACTGTTGGTGTAAGGTGTTTGGTTGGTTGTGTATGAAATGTGGTATAATTATATTCATACATACTAAGCTCTACTCCCATGCACTTTCTGAAGGAGCATTTCTCTGATCTTGTGAATGACCATAATGGCTTTTGCTGTACATTCTCCTAGAATAGAATGATTTACTATGTGTTCATGTTCTTATATAGAGGACAATAGAGGTCATTTTTACAGAAGTCCTCCAAGATCCGCAGCTACCTTAAATTTCCATTTCTACCAACGTTGATCTGAAAAGGTTGCCACTGGAAGCAGGAGAACTGGAAATAATTATATAATATTAGTGTTCATGGATCTATCAGAGTTCTTCTATTGCATATAAGTCTTGACTGTTTAGTGAATATTGGTCCCATTTCCCATATTGGGGAAATAACTATCCTTTCTCTTTTCATTCTATCTCAGTTCCTGCTTTAAGAATTTAGCATGGTGTGTTGAGATATCTGCCGTTTCTACTTTAATAACTGACATTTGGAAATTGTCAACAGTCTACATTTATTTTCTGTGAGTAGGCTAGCAATGTGAAGAATCTGAAAATGTGTAGGGAGCCAGTTAAATAGTGTAATAGAAAGAACCACTAAAATTCTCAGATTTCATAATTTCAATGAAAGAACAGGAAATGTGGTTAATTGGACAGCATCAACACAAACGTGATAGACAGATATTTTTCTGACTTGGATCGTAGACAATTATTTCTCCCTCTGTACAATTACATCAGGCATTACTCCGTTGAGCATTTTTTTCTTGCCAGGAATATTAATGCTGAAGGCCCTCTTTAGTAGCAGTAGATGGGCACACCATATTTGAAATTTAAGTGCATGAGAGATAATAATGGTTAACAACTACATTTTCAATTCTGTCAGTTAAATGGAATTTAATTACACCCTGTTACAGATACAGGGCTTTAAAACAGGCAATATTATGTTAGCTAAGGAGCCTGCAGTGACTGAATGGGTACAAACCTTGGCCTCTGAAGCAACAAATTCATCCAAACACACTGTCTTGAGTCCAAAAACCTGGGGTCAGTACGTGGCTAAGGAAGAGCCAAAGGTTAGTTTACTTTCATTTGCACAAGTATGTGTACAGGGATGCGAGAATGCAGTAAAAAAAACTTACATGCAGCAGCATCACTGATACATCATCAGGTCCATTTCTGACACCTCCCTCCCTTTCTTGATCTCACTGTCTCTATCTCTGGAGACAGCTTACCCACGGACTCTCACAGCTATCTGGACTATACCTCTTCCACCCTGTTACTTGTAAAAACACCATCCCCTTCTCACAGTTCCTCTGTCTCCGCCGCATCTGCTCTCAGGTAGGCTTTTCAATCTACAATGAAGATGATGTCTTCCTTTTTTCAAAGAAAGGGACTTCCCTTCCTCCACCATCAACACTGCCCTCAACGGCAACGCTTCCATTTCATGCACATCTGCTCTTACCCCATCCTCCAACCCACCCTACCAAGGATAGGGTTCCTCTTGTCCTCACTTACCACTCCACCAACCTCCGCATCCAGCACATAATTCTTTGAAATGTCCACCATCTCCAATAAGATCCCACCATCAAGCACATCATTCCCTTGCCCCCAATTTTGCTTTTCACAGGGATCCCTCCCTAAGCGACTCCCTTGTCCATTCATCCCTCCCCACTGATCTCCTTCCTGGAACATATCCTCGCAAGCCGAACAAGTACTATACCTGCCCCTACATCTCCTCCCTCACTACCATTCAGGGCCCTAAACAGTCCTTGCAGGTGAGGTGACACTTCACCTGTGAGTCTGTTGTGGTCATATATTGTATCCAGTGCTCCCAGTGTGGCCTCCTGTATATCGGCGAGACCCGGCGTAAATTGGGAAAACAATTTGCTAGGCACCCATGCTCTGTCCACCAGAAAATGCCAGTGGCCACCCATTTTAATTCCACGTCCCATTCCCATTCTGTTATGTCCATCCATGGCCTCCTCCACTATTGTGATAAGGCCACACTCAGTTTGGAGGAACAACATTATATATTCCGTGTGGGTAGTCTCCAGCCTGATGGCATGAACAACAATTTCTCAAACTTCCAGTGATGTCCCGAACCCCCTCTCCTTCACCATTTCCCATCCCCTTTTCTCTCTCTCACCTTATCTCCTTACCCATCACCTCCCTCTTGTATACCCACACTCCCCCTTTTCTCTTTCTTCCATGGCCTTCTGTCTCTTCAACTAATCAATTTCCCAGCTCTTTACTTCATCCCTCCCCCTTCAGGTTTCACCTATCACGATCAATAAAGTATGACTATGACTATGACTATGACTATCACCTTGTGTTTCTCTCTCCACTAACCCCACCTTTTAAATCTACTCCTCAGCTTTTTTCCTCCAGTCCTGCCAAAGGGTTTCGGCCTGAAACGTTGACTGTACTCTTTTCCTAGATGCTACCTGGCCTGCTGAGTTCATGCAGCATTTTGTATGAGTTACAGCTACATGATATTGAAATCGTATTAAAAGAAAACATAAATTAAGCCTACATTATGCAACATTATACAAGAAAGAACATATTTTCATTAATTGTACTGTAAAGTGGTCATCGTGTTGCTATTCCGAGGCCTCCGTCTGACAGAGTTGACCATGGATATTGTGTCTCAGTTGTTTAGATACGCAAGCCTGGGCAGTAAGATATGGAGAGCGTTGTTGCCCATGTAGTAAGTTACCCGTCTCCATGCATCTGATGAACCCAAAGGAAGAGCAGAGACCGATATGGTTTGGTACCAGAAACATCACTGGAGTTGCCAGTCAGCGTTGAACTCAACGTTGGACTGCCTTAGGGACTCCAGCTCCAAATTTTTCCCTTGGGGTTTACTCCTGAAGTCTTCCCCATGAGTACATTTAGCTGCAAGGCAGCGGAGGTTGGAGACTAGAGATTTCCTTCTCCTAGATTACTTCCCAACCACGGATGACGAGCCCCATCTGCTCAAAGTGACTGGTTCTAAGGCACTAGTAACCCGCTTTGCTCCTTCTCCTGTCAGTAGAAATGGATCCGCTGGTCTTAGTAGCTAAGCCACATGCAAGGTCAGGAGCTGGGCATGGTGTTACTATACTGATGTATGATATACAGTGAGGTGAGGTGTATGGGGCACCCAGCAAAGGGTAGTACTTCTTGCGAAAGGCTTTGTCGCGTCCATTCTGGGCAGCTCACTCATTTTTGGTTCCCCTCAGACAGTCAGCTCCCACCTGTGGCTCCAAGTAGTTGTTTGCATACGACAGCGGCCACGGCCTGGTACACCGCTTCGACTGGTGGGCTAAACCAGCTGAGGATAGCTGGCGGGCTAAACCAGATGAGGATAGCTGGCGGCCTCAAACCCTGACGAGTTAGGGACATGTCTGTCCCAGTATGTGAAGTCAGCTCCTACAGACTGGACAGATGAGATATGCAGTGAAATCCAGCAGCCAGGAAGGCGGTACTGGAATGCTCTGTGGAGAGTGGAGGGCGTGACAAGGCACAGAAGACATCATGATCATCCATCACAACCAAGGAAGACCCCAGTTTGTGGCGCCTGTTCGTACTACTAGACTTCTGAGGTCAAGAGAGTAGAACTGCCCCAGTCCAATGGCTTTTGCTCTTTAAAAGCTCTCCCACACAGTTTTCCGGTGGTCCACATCAGCGGTGATTGATCCGTACATGGCCTAAGGTAGAAGGAGATGAGTTATACAGCTCTCGTTACATGCACGTGCAGTTCAACTCTTTGAGTGATTATGCAGAAAGTTTTCAGTTAATATATCATCTCCTTCTACCTTAGGCCACAAACTTATCAATCACTCCTGCTGCGGACCACTTCCTGGAGGTCCAAGACGCCGACTTCTACAAAGAAGGGATCCATATGTTCCACAACTGCTGGACTAAGTGTGTAAATATAGGAGGAGACTATGTTGAAAAAGTAAATGTGCTAGATTTTCTAAAATTGACTCCTTCTACCTTAGGCCACAAACTTATAAATCACCTCTCGTATGTTGATAATAAATTTACTTTGATTTTTGAAATTTGTTATTTCATTTATTTAAGTATTGTGTAATTAAAGGTTCTCTATCCACGTAACTTAGTGCTGCATCAAATCTTGCATGCTTTACTTTTCCATTCATTTTACAATGGAAGTCCAGTAAAAAGCTAGTAAAATTGTAGGCCGTATCTCGGGTAATGATGAGCTTGAGTACGGAGAGGAAATTAAGAACCTGGTGGCATGGTGTGAAGACAATAACCTATCCCTCAACGTCAGCAAGACGAAGGAATTCGTTGTTGACTTCAGAAGGAGTAGCGGACCGCACGACCCAATTTACATCGGTGGTGTGCAAGTGGAACAAGTCAAAAGCTTTAAGTTCCTCGGGGTCAATATCACAAATGACCTGACTTGGTCCAATCAAGCAGAGTTCACTGCAAAGAAGGCCCACCAGCACCTTTACTTCCTGAGAAAACTAAAGAAATTTGGCCTGTCCCCTAAAACCCTCACTAATTTTTATAGATGCACCGTAGAAAGCATTCTTCTAGGGTGCACCACAACCTGGTATGGAAGTTGTCCTGTCCAAGATCGAAAGAATCTGCAGAAGATTGTGAACACGGCGCAGCACATCACACAAACCAATCTCCCGTCTGTGGACTCACTTTACACCGCACGCTGTCAGAGCAGTGCTGCCAGGATAATCAAGGACGTGACCCACCCAGCCAACAGACTTTTCTGGGAGAAGGTTCAGGAGCTTGAAGACTTGTATGGCCAGATTTGGGAACAGCTTCTTTCCAACTGTGATAAGACTGCTGAACGGATCCTGACCCGGATCTGGGCCGTACCCTCCAAACATCCAGACCTGCCTCCTGGTTTTTTTGCACTACCTTACTTCCCATTTTTCTATTTTCTATTTATGATTTATAATTCAAATTTTTAATATTTACTAATTTTAACTATTTTTAATATTTATAATATTTAATATTTGTAATCCAGGGAGTGTGAAGCGCAGAATGAAATATCGCTGTGATGATTGTATGTTCTAATACCAATTGTTTGGCGACAATAAAGTATAAAGTATAACAACTTAACGGTATTAATGGTAAGCAGTAGAATTATTGTTGTTGTACTGTATCTAAAGTATTTGCCATTGCAAACCTTGATGTATAGCACACTTCCACTAATTCCAATATTCCTCTCTTCTTTCTATTTTTGACCAATTTAAAATCATTCCTGATTAGTTGTCTTCTAAAAAAATGAGTAAATATCTGTCCCTTTTGAGACAAGCACCGTTCAGGCACCACTTCTTCAGTTAGATTAAAAATAACCTGCACATGCTAGTACCCTGATACTAAAATATTCCCCTGTATCTCCTAATACAGATCGTGCACCTTTATGTTATGCTGGACCTCACTACATTTAGACCCTGCTATAGGTCCAGCTACTTGAGGCTGTGAGCTAGTTGATTTTACATTATTCTCGTGGTCAAATTAAACCTGTAACACCAGTGCAATTTCTGCTCTTATTTCCAGTTTGAAGTTTCAATCATAAATCATTTTAAGTCTATATTACCTATTTGTTTTCTAGTCCATCCAATCCAGGCTCCCAATTGTCTTTGGACTCAAGCATTCCATCTTTTTCCTACCCTATGTCATTCCAGGATAGGGGAGGCAGCATGTTTTTTTTTTCCTTTTCTTTATTTTCTTGGGAAAACTCTCTTGATTCTCAAACTGAGAGAATGGAAAAACTCCTCCTTAGTCAAATCTGTCACTCTCTACTTGGAACAGCTGTTCCAACCTCAAATCTTCCAAATCAGGATTACCATTTACATCACGTAAACACGTGAAAATCTGCAGATGGTGGAAATTCAAGCAACACACACAAAATGCTGGTAGACACAGCAGGCCAGGCAGCATCCAGAGGGAGAGGTACAGTTGACGTTTCAGGCCGAGACCATTCGTCAGGACTATCTGAAAGAAGAAATAGTAAGAGATTTGAAAGTGGGAGGGGGAGGGGGAGATCCGAAATGATAGGAGAAGACAGGAGGGGGTGGGATGAAGCCAAGAGCTGGGAAGTTGATTGGCTAAAGGGATTCGAAGCTGGAGACACAGGAGAAAGAAAGGGGAGGGGAGCACCAGAGGAAGATGGAGAGCAGGCAAGGAGTGATTGTGAAAGGGAAAGAGAGAGAAAAAAGGGGGGGAATAATAAATGAATAAATAAATATAATAGGGGATAGGGTAAGAAGGGGAGGAGGGGCATTAGCGGAAGTTAGAGAAATCAATGTTCATGCCATCAGGTTGGCCTGCTGTGTTCTACCAGCTTTTTGTGTGTGTTGCTTACCATATACATCATTATCAAGTATCTGGAATTGGGACAATCATGTACATAAATTGTTACGTGCCAATGATGCTAACATTCCTGTTACTCCCCTACCAATTTCAACTGGGCGGTGTGGTACAATTCTATTATATGTGAAGAAATCCGTACCTTATATACTGATGGAGTTGGTTTGTCTATAATTCCATGGGCCCCAGCAAACCTTTAGTGTATTTGAATCATCACTTTCTCCTGGACTTAATTCTGTGGGACAGACTCTAGAGTCAAAATAGGCTTCATTCTTTTACCTTTATTTCCTGTTTGGTGGGCTGCCACATGATTGGCCTCCTTCACTATCACTACCAATTATTGTACCCACGTTTCTAGCACAATCTCATCTATTTTGGGTTCATGAAAGTTGGAAGCATGAAATCCCCACATTAACCAAAATTCCAACACATTCCGACTCTTCTGTAACTCCAATCTCTGATTTTTGTTAGGATTTAAACTATATACAACTGTCTGTTGTACAGTTCTGGGCATATTGACCCATATGATCACATTTAAAACAGCAGATTTGAGTTCTACATTGTCCCCGACAATAGTTTCCCTGATTGGGCAAAGGCACATTCCAGCGCGGTATTACTTCCCTTCTGCAATCTCTCCGCTGGCTTCTGTCCAGATCTGCATTTCTGTACACGATATCCCATGTACTTTCTCAAAGGAAAAATACAAACGTTTGTACTTCAGTTGCCTTTGGAATACTCCTAATGTTAAAATTTAGCTCCTACGCTTCCTTCTTTCATGCTCTTTTCATTTCCCTAAGTATCCATGCCTCAGTATGTGTAGGGTCACTGGGATTAAACAGTTCCAACAGTTTTTTCAGAGTCGTCGGTGCTATGAGGCACCAATGTTCTTAACCATCTATTTGTGGTTCTGGCTCTAACTGATCCTGTTGATTCATACACCCTTTGGAACACCATCCACAGATTGGACGCAAATGTAGTAGGGTGTTCTCCTTTCCTCTGGTAACATTTACGTAACTCATCTACTGGGTCCCCACTGTTATTAATCGTCAGTGTTGTATTCTTTAATTCCTCATTTGTTCCCCCAGCGTGTCGCTTTGTTTCTTGCAAAGTGGAGAGTATGTGTCATGGCCGGTCCGTGAAGTCCGCATTCCGGTTCATGGTCCAGTCCATGGACTCAGGACTCTGGGTCTTTTAGCTGCCCTTGTTTGACTAAATCAAATACACCTGATTCCTATCTTTGGGCTTGCATTATAAGTAGCCTTGGGATTGAGTGTGGGCTGCTGGTTTGTCTTGTCAGTCACCCTCAGAGCAACTTGCTGATGGAAGGCTAGTGAAACCATTTGTGATCTGTAGGCCTGGTTGGAGGATGAATGCTTCATGGAGCCTTGTTGCCACTCATTGGAGTGGTCTTTGTGGTATGGATTTGGCTGTTTCCTGGGCCTGCTGAGTTGGTGCCAGCCACTCTGAGCTAGGTAGGGATCTGGTTGTTTCTGTAGCCAGCTGAGGTTGCTGGCTGAACTGAGACTTGGAGCTACCCTGGAGCAGAAATGGAACTGTCTGTTGTTCTTTGGTGTTTGTCTCTTCTTGTCCTTGCCTCTTTGGGGTAAGCCAGGCTGTCTTGCTGTTGCCCTGTGGGGGACATGTCTTGTCTTTGCCTCTGCTGGGTAAATCTGGCTGTCCTGCTGTTACCCAACAGGTGGACCTGTCCCACCTTGGTGTGGAGATGAAGTTGAGTCCTGGCTTGTTGTAGGATAAGTCCTGGTTCTATGTTGATGTTCAGTTCCCAGTCTGTCTCTCAGCTCCAGCCTCTGAGTTATCAACCTCTGCGTTTCAAGATGACGGTCCTGCAGCCGAACTCCAGGAATCCCAGCTGCGACGGTCCTGCAGCTGAGCTCCAGGAACCCCAGACCCTGAGCCTTAAACCATGTCATGTCCTTGCCTGGTTCTGGTGTTTGAGCCCAAGGCAAGACCCAGGTTCTGCGACCTTGTTTAGTCTCTGCCTCGGAGTCCAAGCCTTGTCTCCTTGTCCATGGTTCCTAGTCCTGGTCCTGCTTTCCCTAGCCCAACTCTGCATTCTTGTCCCTGCTCCTTGCCTGAATCCTGTCATGTCCCTACTCTAGTCAAGTCCTGTCCATTACACTTCAGTGTCTGTGTCTTGCATTTGGGTCTGTTCTCAGCACCCCATGTGACAGTATGTTTGGATGCGAATATATTATAATCAATCTTTGTTTGGCATCATCTAGTCCATGTGTTGCTTTCTGGTAACTAATTACTTGTTCCCTAGGATCATCCCTGAGCATGTATGTGCTGATAAGTTTAGCAATAACCCTCAGCTGCTGTACTCCAAATGGGGTTGCATACATTATATTCTGGTATTGATTTCCTGCCCTGGCTCCTCCCCCACTGTAACCATGGGAGCCTATCGTATCATTAGTAGAACAGGCTCTTTTTGATTGAACATTGGTGTAGGGCCCTCAGATGCAGGTTCCTCATCATGTCCATACCTGTTCCCTTATTTGTTAAATCGTGCCAATCCATATCTCCATATTCATCCTCCTTCCCTCTTTTAGATTAAAAAGCACATACTGTATTAATCCTTTCTGTGCAGCAAGTTGGTCCTGCAGCTTTTGTATCTGTTTTAAACATGTTTTAGCTCTGAGGATGCTCACTCTGCTTCACTTGTCCACTGGAACCCTGCAGAGGTCTTCTTGGTAAGTGCCTTTATGGGAGCCTCAATGGAACTGAAGTTTCTGATAAAGTGGCTATAAAAGTTTGCAAACCCAATGAAGTGCCACACCTATTTGACTGTACCTGGTCTGGGCCACTCCGTGACTGTTTGACTTCACATGGGCCCATTTGTACACTGGCAGGATTAGGATATAGCCCAAGAATAACACCTACTCCTTGTGGAACTCACACTTCTCAGGCTTGGCATTGAAGTTGTTCTTGAGGAACCATCTGGGAACCTTCCAGACATGCTGGAAGTGTTCTTGGTGAGTGCAGGAATAGATAAGAATGTTGTCAACATATGTACCAAACTACATAAGCAGTATACAACTCTGACATTGTTCTTCTCCAGTTAGCCATGAAACAAAAAATAACCATGGAAGTCAGTTCAAAGAGAAACCGCAAACCCAACCCTTCACAAAAAAAAAGGAATGGGAATACCTTCCTCTGCACAGAACGCAACAAGAACGTCAGCCCCCAAACCCAGTCCCCCCACACAAAACGCAATGGAAAATTGGCCCCCAGATCCTCCTCCCCACTCAAAAAAACTAACAAAAACGTAACAAGAACATTAAAGCCCAAACCCCCTTCCCCTCACACAAAAAAACAATGAGAATGAATGGGTGAAAACCATAAGACTGAAGTAGTCCATAGTCCATAGTCCAAATCCATAAATGCAGAACCTCGGTAATCTGACATCATCGAAAGAGAGAGACACCACTCAAATGCAGTGACCTAACACTCCAGGCACAGCTATAAGCCACTCAGGCTCCTTCTCCAGCTGTGGAGGGATACCATCAGCAGGTAGTCAACACTCACCTTCTGCATTCGCTTTGATGCTTCAATCTTCCTCATCGCTTTAATCAGCAACTAATGGAAGCTTCAATTGACAAAATGGAGTTGAACATCAGCTCACACCACATCTCAGAGTTTCTTAGCCACAAGGCTCATGCTTGTTTCCTGGAATTTTCTCAGACGGTCAAGTGCCATATCAATCAATCAATCTCCAAACTGTAAGTTGTCGGCTCTAACAGCTCCAGAAACACACTTAATATGAAAAACAGACATAAAAGAAGTGAAATAAACAGTTTTTTGGTTCTGTGCAGAAGATGTTGACTGTGGGAGCATAGTACACAGATGCCATCTTGTCTGGAGGACCAGTAGTTTGCTTAAGGAGAGAATACATTGACAGGGTATGATCTGGACACAGACAGGTAGACAGGCATGCTGATCCCTGCTCTTAGAGCACCTTTCAGGACCAAAATATCCATGGAATGGGCTGTGTTGAGAAGGGGCCAGGCAAGTCCAAGCACTGGCATCATTTCAGGAGAATTAACCAGATAGAAGGAGAGCTGTTCCCTCTGGTTGCCCTCCAGCACAAGTTGGAGATGTACCTACTGCTGCCCAGAAGCCAACTATCCAGAGCCAGCCTTGATATCAATATTCTCTGTCAATTGTTGAGTGGGAGCTTTCCATCCTGACAGATATCCATGTGGTTCCCAGCTGCCCCAGAGTCAGTCAATATCAGAAGTTCATGGGTCAAGGACACCCATGACAGGGAAGTGAGGAACATTACTCAATTAAGGGAAGATGCTTGCAGGATGAATCAGTCCATCAGAATCCTCTTCTTACTGATGGGTATCCTCTTTTACTGGACCCTTTGTGCATGATGACTGGAAGTATCCTGGAGA
Source organism: Mobula hypostoma (assembly GCF_963921235.1). NCBI lineage: Eukaryota > Metazoa > Chordata > Chondrichthyes > Myliobatiformes > Myliobatidae > Mobula > Mobula hypostoma. The sequence goes on along the minus strand of NC_086101.1, from coordinate 131,716,982 downwards.
GTCACAGTAGAGGCAGCAACCTATTCTTCTGCACCGATCTTGTGCTTCTTGTGATAGGTGCAGGCTCCCCTTCTGCATGGGCTCGTCTGCAGACTGAGTGATGGCGGGGGGTGGGGGGGCAGTGGTATAGACAGGTGGTAACCTAATGAATAGGAGGCTGAGGGCATTCCTTCTCTGCACCAGTCAGCTGCCCACTTTCTTATTTCAATGGTCAGATTTATCACATCATCCAGTCTGTCCTGTTCATCACACACTGTGATGTGATGATCAGCCCAAGCTGGAAAAAATCAATGAGAGATCTCTCATTCCACCCTGGCTCAACAGCAATGGTACAGAATGTCACTGTGTAGTCCCTCACTGTCCCTCTCCCTTGGCACAGGTTCAGGAGTCGGTGGGCAGTCTCCTAACCCTGAAATGGAAGGTCAAACACGTTCTTGGTCTTGACTACAAACTGCTGTAGTTCAGAGAAAGAATGGGCAGCAGGGGAACTTGGTTCTCAGAGACCGTTGCGCAGGCTGAGTGGGGGTCCATCTAAGAGATTCACAACATAAGCCAGCTTACATGCATTATCACTGAACTCACCTGGCTTGGCTTGGAAGGTCAGCTCACACTGGGTAATAGAGTTCCTGCTGCCATCAGCATCACTGGAGTATCCGCCTGGTAGAGAATTGTTCGGTTCCAGTCCGGAAGCCACCAAGGGAATTGGGGTATTAGTGGCTGAGGCTGATGGGACTGCAGCTCAGGAGGATGGGAGATGTGCTGGTGCTGGACGTGCGGCTGAGTTGACAGAGGGCTGCTGGAGGGTAGTAATGGCTGACATCTGGTTCTAGCTGTTTGCTGTGAGCTGCTGACTAGCAGTACTGAGAGCAAAAATGGCTGTCACCTTCTTCAAATTGTCTGTGTCACGGTCCGGTCCGTGGATTCTGTACTCCGGTTATTCAGTTTCTCCCTTGTTCCGTTGGGCCCCTTAATTGAGGCAACTGATTCTCGTTTCGGGCTGGCAACATAAGTAGCACTGGTGTCCAGTGATTCCTTGCTGGATTGTCCTCTGCAGTAACTTCATCAGTGTCCTCAGCATTGTCCTCATCTGTAACCTCGTCAGTAACCTCGTCAATAACCCCTTCAATATCCCCGTCAAGTAAACCCGCCGGAGTGCGACTAGAGCTGCTGTCTGTAGTTACTGGGCCATGTCTAGGGCTTTCTGCAACTTGGAGCCTTTTCATGTCAAGATAAAGGTCAGTCTATCGTTGAATAGTTTTGTCTCTCCGTGTTCTCTCCTCCACTGGGTATGTCCGGTATTTGCCGCTACCCTAAGGAGGGAACGGTCTCAGTGTTCCGTGTCCTGTGTCTAAGAAGAGTCCCGGCTCTATGTCCTGTGTCCAAGGAGGAGCCCCGGCTCAGTGTACTGTGAACTGTGTCTAAATCAAGTCTGAGCCTAGTCCAAGTCAAGAGTCAAGTTCCAAGTCCAGGTCAAGAGTCAAGCCCGAGTCAAGTCCAAGCCAAGCCCGAGTCCTAGTCAAGAGCCAAGTCTAGATCCAGGTACCAAGTCCCAGCCAGGACCCAGGTTCCAAGTCATGACCTGATTTCCCAGTCAAGTTCTAGTCCCAAGTCCAAGTCCAGGTTTTCTGGTTTGTCACTGTTCGCCTACCTTCATGTTATCATTTTGTTCTCGCTCCTTGGCTTCCCTAGCATTCTTAATAATCATAGTCCAGTTCCTAGTACTTCAGTGTCTGTGTCTTGCATTTGGGTCCGCTTCCATCGCCCCCTTCTAGCAGTCTGTGGTGAGTTGCTGGACCGTTGTTGTGAATGCTGACACCCCTTCTTCCATCTCAGACAGGGTCTGTGTTGTGATCATGTCTTGCTGACAGAGATTAGTGATAGCCCAAATGCAGAGGGAGGGATATGGATATGGAACGAATACTTCAGTCAGTTTTAATATGAACTGTGCAGTACAAAGGGAACTAATAAACATTAGGCCAACAGGGCTGCCAACTAAGATCTCTCAAGCTAACTAAAAATTCACGCCATCACTGCATCTCAAAGCAGTAACCTAAAACTAAATGAATGCCACTCCTTTAAAACCATCTGTCTAAATCACTGGTCCTCTTTCCTGAAACGTGGGGTAAGGTATGCAGGGAGCGCTGTCATAACTGTGCTTCAGTCAAGATTTGACAAGGCTGAAACAAAAGGAAGGCAGTTAAATACAATTTCAAATAAACCCCGATTGGCTGGAATGTGCATTGTCGCATGTGTGATTGTTGTCTTTTTTCAGCTGCCTGTCTGCAAGGGCGCTGAGAGTCAGAGACAGGGCCCAAAGTTGTGACGCAGAGAGGATTCCATTGCTAAACTAAGTGCCTTTCTAGATTACTGCAAAGTACATTGAAGAGATACTGATATTGGTGGTTGAATGTTTACGTACATACAGCATCCTTTCAATAGATGTTTTAAGCTAAAGGACATTGCATCAATCTATATGTTACCGGGTGACCATTGGATCTTATTCAGTATCGTTAAAAGTGTACTTAGGCATCCATCCGGGTAATGCTAGAATAGTTGTCTGTGCCTTTAAGGGGGATGGTGATGTCATTACGCACGCACGGGATAGTGGGGAGACCATTTTGCTTTCTGCTGAAGGTGTGGTAAGGTGTTGGAATTGGGTTCTTCCCAGAGTGTGCTGGGCATGGTGAGGAAAGGTGAGCATTAATTGACAATATCCATGTGAATTCGTTTATGCTTGTTGGCGGATCGAGAATATCGGTAATTTGACATGTTTTACATGTGGATACTTCAGATTTTCTCAAGGAAGTGACTCAACGCTGGATCACGTGGCTTGGGCAAAGTTCCTCACCATCCAAGTAGGTCAGTCTTCCTGTAATTTATCTAACAGGCAGTACCTTGTAAAAGTTGTGCCAAAGTGTACCTTTTGTCTAACTTTATTGTATCAGACTGATTGTGCATGTAACCGCATAGCGTGAATGTTTATTCTCTGTTCGGAAGATCAGCACGTGTGTACACCTTAGATGAGATGTATTCGCATTTTTCGCTGCTATGTATAAGATGCAGGGTGGGTGGGATTCTAATGTTGTTTGTATTGTGTTCCTTCAGGATTGCCACTACCGTATTTGTACTGTATTAGTTCTGGTATTTTTATACTGCATACACAATTTTGTCCATACACAAGGGTGTGAATTGGAAGTTAAACTGAGATTGTAATGGCAAGAACTGCTTGTAAATTCGTTCGTTTTGTTTCGCGACCCTCTTCTGGCAAACATCTAAAGTAGATAAAGGAATTAAAACCCGAAAAAGTCTTTGTTGTCCTGAGTGTGTACTTTTCCCCAGGCTACATATGTATCTATATACAAGTACTTTGTATATATTTTATATATATATATATTTATATAAAATATATATATTTTACCACACACCGTGGCCAGTTTTTAGTTCAACTGTACACCTGCTCGTTAATGCAAATATCTAATTAGCCAAACATGTGGCAACAGTTCAGTGCATAAAAGCATGCAGACATGGTCAAGAAGTTCAGCTGTTGTTCAAACCAAACAACAAAATGGGAAGAAATGTGATCTAAGTGACTTTGACTGGGAAATGATTGTTGGTGCTAGATGGTGTGGTTTGAGTATTTCCGAACAAGCTGATGCTCTGGTATTTTAACCCACAGCAGTCTCTAGAGCTCACAGCGAATGGTGCAAGAAAATCTAGTGAGCAGGAGCTCTGTGGGTGAAAATGTTTTGTTAATGAGAGGGGTCAGAGGAAAATGGCAGACTGGTTAGATAGATAGATAGATGCTTTATTGATCCCAAAGGAAATTATAGTGTCACAGTAGCATTATAAGTGCACAGATATACAAATATGCAAATATTAGAAGAGAAGTAAAAAAGAATTTAAAAAAAACGTTACCTCAAACAGTCCAACAGGAGGGGGTCATCACTTCCTCGGCTATCGATTGACTCATTTTAAAGCCTACTGGCGCGAGTAAGAATGTTCTCATAAAGCGCTCTTTGGAGCAGTGCAGCTGTCTTAGTCTATTACTAGACTATTCCTCAGTCTGTTCAGCCAAGGTGGCGTGCAGATGGTGAAAAACATTGTCCAGGATTCCCTAGACTTTCCTTAGAGTGCTTTGTTCTAGCATAGCCTCCAGTGTGTCCAGTTTGACTTCTATAACAGAGACAGCCTTTCTAATCAGTTTATTCAGCCTGTTGGCATCACTAGTGTTTCCCTAGCACACTTCCGCATAGAAGATTGTACAGGCAACAACAGACTGGTAGAATATGTGAAGGAGAGGTCTGTGTATGCCAGAGAGTCTCCTCAGGAAGTTTTCCCCTGACCTATCTTGTACACAGCCTCTGTGATGGTGCTCCACTCAAGTCTGTCATCCAGGTGCACCCCTAGATACTTATAGGTCCTCACCACATCCACGTCCTCAGCAACAACAGTAACAGGGAGCAATGCAGACTTGGTCTTCCTAAAGTCCATCACCATCTCCTTTCTCTTACTGATGGTGAGTTGCAGATGATTCAGCTTGCACCATTTGACAAAGTCCTCCATCAGGGCTTAAGCTAACAGGAAGGCAACAGTTGTTCAAATAGCCATGCATTACAATAGTGGTGTGCAGAGGAGCAACTCTGAATGCACAGGACGTCAAACCTTGAAGTGGATGGGCTACAGCAGCAGAAGACCACAAACCTACACTCAGTGGTCACTTTATTAGGTACAGGAGGTGCCGATTAATGTGGCCACAGGGTGTAGATTATATCTATTTAAGAAATAATTGTTAATTTAGTGCTTGTTTATTGATCTCAAAAACCAGATGTTGAAGTCAGAAGCCAGATGAAGCAAGAAAATATGCAGGTCATGTGGGATCTTGGTGTAAAATCTAACGATTTAATCATTCATCATAAATTATAGTGGAAAACTTTAATGGGTTGAATGGTTCATATCCTTTGTTTAGAGGAGCAAATGAGTGTTCACTTCTGATTCCAATTTCAGAAATAGAGCTCAACATACTCATGTTTCTATTAAGCACACATCTATCTTTGTCTGATTGTAATTTCATTGCAGGTAAATTGTTTTAAGATGTCTCATTATGTTTGTGTGAGCTTGCTGTGCACTATTCAGCTGCTGTATTTTTCCATATAATACAGGACTGATTCCAGATTCCGGCATCGGTAGTCTTCTATCATTTCCCTCACCACTGTTTTCTTTAGATCGACTGAATGAGCTTCTTTCTTCAAATTCAGTGGTCCATTAAACCACTTAGAGAAGTTACAAATTCAGTGTTAGGTAACAGTTATTGTAAAAGACGATTTTCATTTGACTGTATTGCACCATTTTGGTAGGTTTATCCTAATACCCTAAAACAGAACTCATTTACAAATGGATCTCAAGAGCCTTCGAGCCATTTTCAGATTTGTTAGACTGGTACACTAATGGGAGAAGCTTTAGGAGCATGATGAATTATACTTAGGACGTGAGACATACAGGCTATGGTTGTTCCCTCTGGAACAGACAAAGCTGACAGAATATTAGAATGAGAATCTAGCTTTTAATAGGCCAATACAAGGAAATGTTGATACCAGGCAATAGATGATAGGATTAGAGAAGGGTTGAAAGATACTTACACCCCAAACTGTTGTGCAGTTTGGAACTCAGTACCTGGAAGAGTGGTGGATGTGTAGATCCTCATGATAGTTAAACAGAATTGCTCAGATGAGCTTTGAATATTCCATTAGCTTCAACATGACAGATGATACAGACTTAGTTTAAGCAGGTCTTTCCAGCCATATTGGGCATGTTGCTAAATGTCTTTCTCTCAGTTAACTTTCCATGATCCTGTGACTAGCACGTTTATTGAACTCTTGTCTTCTTTTATGACCTACTCACTTTTTCCCTTTGCTTTAGTTATGTCACAATGGAGAGACATCAGCCTCTGAAATGGGAGAAAAAGAGGTACTTGTAGAATGAGAATTGAGATGCAAGAATTCTTCAGTTTCCATAGGGTGCAAACATTTCTAAGATGCAACCTTTCTGAGAATTACTCATTCATGGTAGAATGTCCAGCTTTAATCCCAGATCTTAGCATTCACAATTAACCAGAAAAAAATAGGAGAAGTTTATTTGGGAATTGAATCAGCCTTTTCCTTTTCTAAAAGCAATCTAGTTAGACTCATGGCCTAAGTCTTACCACCCTATTCCTGTAATGATTTCTTGAAATATTTATCCAATTCTTCTACTTAATGTCAATGAAATATGAATGATTGTTCTTGTAAACAAATAACATTCAATTGATTTAAGGAGAAAATTGACATTTTAAAGTGACATTCTCTTACAAATTGATAAAATTGCATCTTTGAATATTACCTTCAATCAAGATAAGCTTCTCTGTCAGCATTAAACAACATATTTTTGTTCTTCCCTGCATGCCTTTTATATGAAAATGGGACAAGCTAAAAGGATGAAAGTTGTATAAATTTGTAAAAAGTTAGTAAAAATAAAAGTTTTATTTTGAGCAGCATTACTAATAGTATGAATATAAGCTAATTATTTAAAAACTATTCCAGACACTCAGTTAATCCATGGAGAATTCCTTTCAAAAATTATATTAATGATCCAAGCAATTGTTTCAGCTTCTGACAAGATAATAAAAAATAATTTGAACTTATCAACATGTGAACTCCCACTTTGAAGGAATAAAGACTGATGAGTTCCATATAATTCCCTGCCCAGACTACCTCAGAGTTTTTAATATTGGAATTTATCTCGTTCGCTTTGTGAAGTTAAGCGCCATTAAAATTTAAATATTTTCTTAACACCCCCTTCACCATATATCATTGTATTAAAACAGATGATGAGAAGTGAGAGAAGTTGCTGTACTGTTGGCCTGCACCTCTTGAAGCACATTGGGTCATATGGTTTTGGGATAAGCCAATTAACATATTCATCCTTGGTCCACTTTTAGATAACTGAGCAGCAGATCGAACCCAAGGCATAAAATGATCCTGAACAGAACGTGTGCACTTAAGACCCTCTATTTTCAATGCATCTCATTGTAGGTCAGTGAGGCCAGGAGATGTGAAGGAAGGTCTAGAACCAGAAGGCAAGGAGATCCATATTGACCATATGAGTTTAGGGGTCAGTGAATGGGATGGCTGCCAGGGCATAGTGGATGGTTGAATTGGAAGTTGAGAGATAAAGTTCATATTGAGAGAATGATATCAGTAGGATCAATAGCTCTGGCAAGAGGTTAGTTGTTGAAAGGTGAGGCTGCTTGCCAGCAATTAGGCTTGGTAGTTCAAGGAGGAAGATTTGTTAGTTAGTGAAGGTGATGGCATCAGAGATTATGATTGATAGTGGTTGTGTTTGGTGATCATAGGTAGGATTTGGGGGCATAGTTCAAAGAGGAGTACATGTGTGACAAAGAGCATTCAGTATAGGCACTTACACATGAGCAGTAACACACACATTGTCCTGTCATTCTTCTGTTGCAACACTGTGTGTGCAGTTCAGTGTCTTCCTTTGGTATGTTTTCATGATGGGTTGTAAACTGAGTTGAGGAGCTCCGGTTGACTGTGCCAGAATTATGAATTGAAAATACAGGTGGACTGAGATGTTAACTGTCCTGTGCTATCACCAGTGGGATCATCAGTTGATCTGCCACCTGTCTTCAGGAGTTTCGGCCCACTTAGGATCAAGACTCCCTCGAGGTGGTGGGCCAGCAGTGCTAAAGCACCACCTCCCACTGGTGAGCTTAAAAACTTGGCATCTGCCTCTATCAGAGTTGTCGGTAGCTTTCAGCCAACAGATAGACTACTCTACAGGTATCTATGCAACTACTGAAGGGTTTGCAAAAGATGTAAACACTGTCCGACTATCTGCCCTCTGGATGTGCTTGGTCCACACCCATTATGATCCTGTCTCTGCTGCCTCGGCTGCAGCCCTGCTGGTTGATTTGAGCTCTCTTCTAGTGAAGCCAAGGTCACGCAGCCACTTCTGGAAAGTGAATGTAATATACCCATGGTTGCCTACTTCGAATGGATAGCATGAGACCTTCCACCCTCTGTCTCTGCACTCTGATCTTAATTCTGCATACTTGGTTAACTTGTGCTCATGGGCTGCATCGATGTTGTCTTCCCAGGGGACTGTGAGTTCACTGATAACCACTTCTCTACAGATGTCAGACCATACGATTATACCTGGATGCAACGTGGTGAAAGCTATTTGCTCCGGGAAACTGCCTTTCCTATCCAGGTCGGCCATGACACACCAATCATTGGCTGAAGAAAGTATGCTTGATCGTGGGCCTGCGCTGTACACCCTTGACTTGGAGCCTTCCTTCACAAATGATATGCGATGTTCTGTGCAGCATGGGGCATGAGATAAATTGTGCTGCAGAACTCTCTGCTCAACTGCTTCTGTTACAACTTTGAGAACATTGTTATGTCTCCAGGTGTACATGCCGCTGGAAAGGTTGACTCTGCATGCACTCAAAATATGTTGAAGTGTTCCCTTCTCGCCACAAACAACACACCTGTCTGTCTTATCTTCATACCAGGTGCTGAGGTTGGCAGGTGTTGGGAGCAGATCGTACGCTGCTCTGCATAGAAAAGAAATGCGAAGCAGTTCCATCTGCCACAGAACATTCCAAGATAGATGTCGTTGTTCAACGTTTTCCTACCAGGTCCAAGCACCTTGTCTGGCCAGGCCAGCTGTTTTAGCTAACCTCTTCTCCTCCTCTACCTCCCGTATTTCTTGTGTTACAAGCTCACGGTGATCCTTACCTGTAGAAGATGACCACCACTTGTGGGTTGTCCATCCAAGACCCTGGCCACCTAGCTAGGTAGCCCCAACTGTCTCCTTGTGCTTCAATCTAGACTCTGCCTCATCAACTGCTACACGGGCTGACCACTTCCTGCCTGATCTCACATCCGGCTGGGTGTTCTTGATGACAGGGTCTTTTGAGTCTCGAAGCATCAAGAATGATCTTACCTTGGCTACCTTGACCTCTCCAACAAGGGATTGCACTGGGATGGTAAGCTTTGCCTGGCTACTGTGGATTGCAACATTGGTGAGGCTGCTCGGTACTCCAAGCCACCTCTTCACATACTTGTTCATCTGCTGTTCCATTGCCTCAACATGGGACATTGCCATTTCATAGACAGTTAGTGGCCACATTATCCGTGGCATCAGTCCGTACTGCAAGCACCACAACTTCAACTTGCCAGGCAAGCCACACTTGTCGACAGACATCAGATCTCTGCTGGTCTGTTCTCCTATGTCTTGAACCCTCTTGGTGTCTCTCAGCTCCTCTGTGTACCATTGCCTGAGGCTCTTAACTGGTTGGTCTTGAATGGATGGAATCTCCTCTCCACAAAAGTTGAAATGAAAGTCAACCAGCTTTCCTCTCCTAAGAACAAGGCTCCCTGACTTCTTGGTCTTGAACTTCATTCTTCCCCAATCCATTAGCTCCTCAAGTCTAGATAGCACATTTTCTACTGTCTCTATGCTAGGACACAAAATGGTGGAATCATCCATGAATGCTTGTATTGGTGGTAACACCCCTCCGCCATCAAGTGCGACACCTGGTCCCACTGATTCTGCAGCCCTCACAATGACCTCCATGGCTAACACAAAAAGGATGGGAGAAATCATACATCCTATTGGGATTCCAACATCTGAGCTCTGCCACCTAGTTGTAAACTGCTGAGTGGAAAACCTCATCCGGAAATCATTGTAGTACTGCATAACAAAGTTACTCACAATATATTTTGCAACATTCCATGTCTTTAGTAATGGGGATGTGCAAATGTGTACATACTGTTTGTATACTGTATTTAAGGTAGGTACAGCACTTCTGTTTATTTTGTAATATGATTGTAACTTCATTGTGGGGTGCGTCATATTCCAATTCATGTGCGGTCTTAAATTAAATTTTTTGGTAATTAAAAATATGTGTTGGTACCGAAATAAAATAGGATGGTTCACTCTGAGTAGCAATGGGAGACTGGAACTGCCAAGAATTCATGCTGGACAAAAACAGTATGGGGCTATTTTTGTGTTTTCTGGTAGATATTTTTTGTAAATATTGGCAGTTTTCATTACCTCCTCTAATTTTTGTAAGTTTGTTTTTTGACGCATTTAATAAACACCCTTGCGCTAAAGTGCTAAGCAACTGCAGCCATTTTTTTTCCTTTGGTCATAACCCATGTACCTAACAAAGTGTTTGGGAAAAATTGGGTCAAATGGGAAGTTTAGCGGGGGAGAGGCCTGGGCTGGACTCTTGGATGTGAATGAAACCCATGTCACTTCAAGTGGTGGTGAGTGTGTTGGTCTTATCTGAATAACCTAATTTAAAGTGGAATTCCTTTTTTGGTTTCCTTGAGTTTGACGGGGATTTGCTCAGGCAGGTCTCCTCTATATCAAGCCTCACAGGTGTTATGAGTTTTCATCAGTGGGACACACAGGAATCCCACAACTAAATTGGTGAATGAGAGGGAAGGAGTATTCAATTACAATGACCCAGCCTCCAAGGAATGATGGAGCTATCTCTGTAGACCAGCAATCTTTACCTGCTCACCTACTTTGCAACAAATAGGCAGGTGGATATTTAAGTGCTAATCCAATTACATAGCTTTTGGTTGTGCCATAGCACTAACTGGAAATAAAAAGTCATCGTTGATAAAGCTATTCACAGTTAATTAGCTTTCAAGCCAAAGTATGTAATGTTGGAAAGAAACATATTCCATGAATTATTGTAGCTGATGATAAATTTCCATGACTGCATCTTCTGTTCTGTAAAATTCACTAGAAATTTATGTGTTGTATACATACTGTACAAGGCCAAAGGACATAATATGGTGGAATTCTTCATTAAGATGGAGAGTGACATAGTTAATGCAGAAACAAAGCTTCTGAACTTAAAGAGGGGTAACTTTGAAGGTATGAGATGTGAATTAGCTAAGATAGACTGGCAAATGACACTTAAAGGATTGACGGTGGATATGCAATGGCAAGCATTTATAGGTTGCATGGATGAACTACAATAATTGTTCATCCCAGTTTGGCAAAAGAATAAATCAAGGAAGGTAGTGCACCCGTGGCTGACAAGAGAAATTAGGGATAGTATCAATTCCAAAGAAGTAGCATACAAATTAGCCAGAGAAAGTGGCTCACCTGAGGACTGGGAGAAATTCAGAGTTCAGCAGAGGAGGACAAAGGGCTTAATTAGGAAGGGGAAAAAATATTATGAGAGAAAACTGGCAGAGAACATAAAAACGGACTGTAAAAGCTTTTATAGATATGTAAAAAGGAAAAGACTGGTAAAGACAAATGTAGGTCCCCTGCAGACAGAAACAGGTGAATTGATTATGGGGAGCAAGGACATGGCAGACCAATTGAATAATTACTTTGGTTCTGTCTTCACTAAGGAGGACATAAATAATCTTCCAGAAATAGTAAGGGACAGAGGGTCCAGTGAGATGGAGGAACTGAGTGAAATACATGTTAGTAGGGAAGTGGTGTTAGGTAAATTGAAGGGATTGAAGGCAGATAAATCCCCAGGGCCAGATGGTCTGCATCCTAGAGTGCTTAAGGAAGTAGCCCAAGAAATAGTGGATGCATTAGTGATAATTTTTCAAAACTCGTTAGATTCTGGACTAGTTCCTGAGGATTGGAGGGTGGCTAATGTAACCCCAATTTTTAAAAAAGGAGGGAGAGAGAAACCGGGGAATTATAGACCGGTTAGCCTAACGTCGGTGGTGGGGAAACTGCTGGAGTCAGTTATCAAGGATGTGATAACAGCACATTTGGAAAGTGGAGAAATGATCGGACAAAGTCAGCATGGATTTGTGAAAGGAAAATCATGTCTGACGAATCTCATAGAATTTTTTGAGGATGTAACTAGTAGAGTGGATAGGGGAGAACCCGTGGATGTGGTATATTTGGATTTTCAAAAGGCTTTTGACAAGGTCCCACACAGGAGATTAGTGTGCAAACTTAAAGCACACGGTATTGGGGGTAAGGTATTGGTGTGGGTGGAGAATTGGTTAGCAGACAGGAAGCAAAGAGTGGGAATAAACGGGACCTTTTCAGAATGGCAGGCGGTGACTAGTGGGGTACCGCAAGGCTCAGTGCTGGGACCCCAGTTGTTTACAATATATATTAATGACTTGGATGAGGGAATTAAATGCAGCATCTCCAAGTTTGCGGATGACACGAAGCTGGGCGGCAGTGTTAGCAGTGAGGAGGATGCTAAGAGGATGCAGGGTGACTTGGATAGGTTGGGTGAGTGGGCAAACTCATGGCAGATGCAATTTAATGTGGATAAATGTGAAGTTATCCACTTTGGTGGCAAAAATAGGAAAACAGATTACTATCTGAATGGTGGCCGATTAGGAAAAGGGGAGGTGCAACGAGACCTGGGTGTCATTATACACCAGTCATTGAAAGTGGGCATGCAGGTACAGCAGGCGGTGAAAAAGGCGAATGGTATGCTGGCATTTATAGCGAGAGGATTCGAGTACAGGAGCAGGGAGGTACTACTGCAGTTGTACAAGGCCTTGGTGAGACCACACCTGGAGTATTGTGTGCAGTTTTGGTCCCCTAATCTGAGGAAAGACATCTTTGCCATAGAGGGAGTACAAAGAAGGTTCACCAGATTGATTCCTGGGATGGCAGGACTTTCATATGAAGAAAGACTGGATGAACTGGGCTTGTACTCGTTGGAATTTAGAAGATTGAGGGGGGATCTGATTGAAACGTATAAAATCCTAAAGGGATTGGACAGGCTAGATGCAGGAAGATTGTTCCCGATGTTGGGGAAGTCCAGAACGAGGGATCACAGTTTGAGGATAGAGGGGAAGCCTTTTAGGACCGAGATTAGGAAAAACTTCTTCACACAGAGAGTGGTGAATCTGTGGAATTCTCTACCACAGCAAACTGTTGAGGCCAGTTCATTGGCTATGTTTAAGAGGGAGTTAGATATGTCCCTTGTGGCTACAGGGGTCAAGGGGTATGGAGGAAAGGCTGGGGCGGGGTTCTGAGTTGGATGATCAGCCATGATCATAATAAATGGCAGTGCAGACTCGAAGGGCCGAATGGCCTACTCCTGCGCCTATTTTCTATGTTTCTATGTTTCTATGACATTGACAAATTACTTTATAATATTGTGACGTCCTGGGAAAGGTTTCACTGCTAATGTAATGGTTTCTCTGTGGCCAGTGTTTGGGTTATGACTAGAGATAACAGGGGCTTTGGAATGTACTGCATCCAATGAGGGGAGTGTTTTACTTTCTTGTGTGCCCGAGAATGAGGTATTCGCAGATTTTGTTCAGTAAAAAATGGAGAGAGAAGATACCAGAACAGAGAGGTCTTAGACTGCAAGGCGTAGTGGGATTTGGAATGGGGTTGGGAGTCGATGATGTCCGGGGGGAGGGGGGTGGAAATCAATGGAGAATGAACGGACAGGAAAGTTGTGAGCTCCAACGGGCACATTAGGCCGTTTCATTAAAATGGGCCCTTTTTCTTCTTGTTTTCTTTACTAACCCTATAGTCAAATTAAGAATTATAAAGTTCAATCATTTAATTGCATATGGTTTATACTTTTTGTTATTTCATGGTACTGATTTGTAACAGGGGAAAACATCACGCAAACAAGATTTCAGCTGTTTGGCAGGGCCGGAGACTGTCTTCCCCTAGACTAACGCCGCCGGCCGAACCTGAGGGTTACAATTGTGGGGGTTTCATTCAGGATTGATTTCATTGGATGCTGTGTGTTTGCCCTGAACACTGAACCAGTGGGTTTGATGTTTTAAATATGGATGCTGCCAGGGTGGAGCGGTGGTGTGTATCCACAGGGTTACCAGTAACTAGCATGTGCGTGTTGAGTGGGGTTGATATTCATACTCTGGATGAATTGTTAATTCGCCTGTTAAGTACTGGTAAAGTTGTCGACAAAATTACGATTGCGGGCGGAGGTTTGATAAAAGGGCGGGCACAGACTAGTGCTGATGTAACGGCAGCGGAGCGTGCTGAATCACAAGTCGAGTTTCCCGTAGCTGGGGACGGAGACTTCAAAGACAGGGTTCTATCATTTCTGAGGAGTGAGGGGAAAGAGTGGCCGGATTTGGAATGTCTAATTAGTACCCGCTCCCCAGGGAAGAGTGAGAATTCTGAGTTAGTATCTGCCCTTGCCTTTCTGGCGAATAAATGGAAAAATGCCCAGGACCAAAGTCCCAGCTATGGTACACTCCACCTATTCTCTGGAATGACACCCACCCCTAAAGAGGAAGAGGACTATGAGACTTGAGCGGGCAGATCTCTCAGTTGTTAGATGAGTGGCAGTGCTCTGATGACGTAAAGCGACAGAGGTTGTTTGAAAGTTTGAGTGGGTGGGCTCCTGACGTCGTGAGAGCCATGAAGTTCCAGTATCCCCTAGCTAAAGTTGCCAATTCTTTGAATCTTTGACACGACCTCATTTTTTTTAATATACAACATTTCTGTTTTGCACATTTTAAAAATCTATTCAATATACACATACTGTAATTGATTTACTTGTTTGTTATTATTATTATTATTATTATTATTAGTTTTAGTTTATTTATTATTATTTTCTCTTTTTCCCTCTGCTAGATTATGTAATGCGTTGAACTGCTGCTGCTAAGTTAACAAATTTCACATCACATGCTGGTGATAATAAACCTGATTCTGATTACATGGAAGGACTGGAAAATGCATTCAGCACGACAGGGAGCCCAACGGAGCTCATGGTGGGGTTTCAGAACATGTGTCAGGAGAAGGGGGAAAAGCTTTCTGTCTACATCTTTCAGCTAGAGAGGCAGCTGAATTGCTTGTGGCTCAGAGGGGCCATTCAGGCGGCTGAGGTAGTTCAGTTAAGAACGGATCAGATAGCAAAGGGAGCCCAGTCCCAGGACCTGATCGCTTGGGGTTTCCGACTGTTTTGTAAGATGCACCCCACTCCCTCATTTGTTGAGCTGATCAAAGAATTACGAGAGGAAGAGTATGCATCGGAGGCGCGGGAGGCCTCCGTCAGCAGGGTACAGTTCTACAGTTCTCAGTAGTGGTCCCCTGTGGTGAAGTGACCAGGGATAGCCTGCCCTGGGGAGTGCTAGAGGAGATAATGGCAAAGTTGAGAACTGAGATGGCCCGATTGGTATCAGCGGGTGTGGCCACCCCATATTATAGGCAGATCCCCTAAGGGGACAGACTATGCGGAGGGCTGCTAGCAGCCAGGGTCCCGCGAGAAGTGGAGTGGCCGGTATTGTCTGTTATAACTGTGGTAAAGAGGGACACTTCAAGTGGGAGTGTGAATGATGGGAAACTCTTCTGAGAGTGAGCCCCCGGGTACCTAAGCAGAGAGAGTCATTGGGAAAACTTAAAGGAGACCCAGTGAGGGGATGGCCTGGCATTTTGGGGGGAACACATTCCCAGCAATATATCAAGGAACACCCTAAAGCAAAGAATCCTATTCCTGAAGGCTTAGTGGGGCCAAGCTTCAGTGTATCGCTACAGATAGAGGGTATTTATGCTAAAGCCATACTTAACACAGGGTCGCAGGTCACTTTGCTACAGCATTCATTTTACAACCAGTGTTTGACGACTTTACCATTGATGCCAGTCAGGGCACTAGAGATCTGGGGTCTTAGTGCAGGTGTTTATCCATATGATAATTATTTGTCAGTGAAGCTAGAGTCTTTGGAGGCCGTGGTTGATACAGTAGTGCAAGTTTGTCCGGACACCGTTGAGAAGTGCAGAGTTTCGATTCTTGTGGGGACCAACACTCTTATTGTGAGGAGGCTCATGGGAGCCTGCAAGGAGAAAGCTGGAGAGAGCTTCCTGAGAATGTTGTCCGTTCACCCGGTGTTTCGAGCTGCTTTTGAGGAAGTGTATGGTTGTATTGGGCCGGATAATGAGTTTAGACAAAGGACTGTGTGATTCACCAGTCCAAGCAAATCGCGTTACGCCCTGGGGAAGTAGGGAGAGTAACGGGAAACCCCAAATGTCCCAGAATGCCCCTGAGGGCGAGGCCGTCTTGGTGGATGCGCTGGAAGACCATGAAGAGGAGTCGGGAGTGCCTGCTGGGGTACTGGTGAGGCCCAAACTGCAGAAGCCCTCAGTTGTACGGGCAAACAGGATGGCAGTGATTGTCTGGACACTGGGAGGTGACTCTTCAAGCAGGGGATGCCCCAGCGCATCTTTTCCTGGTAACGGTAATATCTAGTGTCCCTGTGAGACTAGTAGGAAAAGGGGGAAAGTTGACCGCTGAGTTATTAAACTTCGGGGACTCCCCAGTACCTGCAGGTTGGAAGGGGAAGTTGGTAGGGAAGATGTTGAAGCTGGAAGGTGCCTTTTTCAATGACGAGTTTGATGTGGGTTGTTCCAAGAGCACTCATCACACTATCCGGGTGACCGAGGACACCTTGTTCAGAGAGAGGTTGTGGCGACTGGCTCCTGCAGAGATGGAAGACATTGGGCAGCATTTGTGTAAGTTGAAGGAAGCTGGGATCATCACCGTGTCCTGAACCCCCTGTCCATCCCCAGTAGTAATGGCCAGAAAGAAGAATAGGAAGGTACGGGTGTGTGTGGACTATAGGACTCTGAAGAGGCATACCGTCCCTGACCAGTGTATCATCCCAAGGATCGAAGCTGCGCTGGCTTGTCTGAATGGTGCAAAGAGATTCAGTGTGCTGGACTTGAGGAGTGGATATTACCAGATCCCCATGAGTGAGGCTGACAAAGAGAAGATGGCATTTCTATGTCCACTGGGATTCTTCCAGATCGAAAGGATGCCCCAAGGCATATTGGGAGCCCCTGCAACCTTCCAGCTGGTCATGGCGAAGACAGTGGGGGATATGAACTTGCTTGAGTTATTGGTGTATCTGAGTGACCTCGCAGTGTTTGGGTCCACCTTGGAAGAACATGAAGCAAGGCTACTGAAGGTGCTGGGCTGCCTGAAAGCTAAAGGGTTAAATATTTCCCTGGACAAGTGCCAGTTCTGCAAGACGTCTGTTAGTTATGTTGGGCACATAGATTCCTGGGATGGAGTAGCTACAAATCCGTCTAAGTTAGAGTTGGTGACCACCTGGCCAAGACCCCAACCTCTGAGAACTTTGCGCTCATTTCTCGGGTTTTGTGGTTACTATCAGAGGGTAGTGAAGGACTACTCAAAAGAATCACTTCTGTGTGGTTACCCTCCCTTAGGAAAGAAAGGGAGGGAGACAAAAGGAGAGGAGGGTAAAGAGTACCTCAGTCCTTTGGAGCCTTTTGGGTTGAGGTCATAGTCATAGTCATAGTCATACTTTATTAATCCTGGGGAAAATTGGTTTTCGTTACAGTTGCTCCACAAATAATAAGTAGTAATAGAACCATAAATAGTTAAATAGTAATATGTAAATTATGCAAGTAAATTATGGTGGGATGTGAAACGTGAAGAGGCCTTTTAGTCGCTGAAGGAGATGCTGACCCAGGTTCCTGTACTGGCTTTTGCAGACTCCCGATTGCCATATGTACTGCATACTGATGTCAGCAGAAAGGATTTAGGGGGCATTCTGTATCAGGATCAGGGCTCCGGGTTGAGACCTGTTGTGTTTGTCTGCCGGAGACTGTCACACTCTGAGAAAAACTATCCCATGCACAAGTTGGGCTTTCTGGCGTTGAAATGGGCCGTGGTGGATAAGCTGAGTGGCTACTTCTATGGTGCCAAGTTTGAGGTGAGGATGGACAACAATCCCCTAACTTATATCCTGACCGCTGCAAAATTGGATGTCACAGGCCATCGGTGGTTGGTGGCGTTGTCTGCCTATGATTTCAGCCTGAAGTAGGAACATTGATGCAGATGCTTTGGCCCGACCTACACATGAGGGGCTGGACAGGGGCGAAGAGTGGGAGAGCGTTCCTGCCCCGGGGGTGAAGGCCATGTGTCAGTTGCCATCACGGTGAAGGCAGATGGAAAGAAGGGGCAGGATCGAGCTGTAGATCAATTGGGAGCTTCTGATATGCCATTCCACAAGCTTACTGTAACCTGACTGCTCTGAAGATAAACCTGTTACCGGAATTGAGTTCTGGGGAAGTGGCAGCTGCTCAGCGAGATGACCCGGGCATCGGTACCAGTTGGTCAGTGATCAAGCGGAGAAAATGAAACCAGATCCTATCCCGGGTCACATCACCTCTGGACCAGCCTCGGCGTTCCCAGCTGGTTCTGACGGAGAAGTATCGGAGGATGGTGTTGAAGTCACTTCGTGATGATTCTGGACATTTGGCGGCTGAAAACCTTTGCTCCGAAACCGGTTTTACTGGCCCCAAATGAAGCCGGAAGTCAAAGGACACTGCAAGTTGTGCATTTGATGCATATGGAGGAAGACGCTGCTTACGAGGGCAGCTCCCTTGTCCCATTTGCAGAGTGTGCAGAGTGCGGGGCCCCTGGACCTGGTATGTATAGAGCCAGATGCCAGCAACATGGCGAATGTCTTAGTCATCACGGATCACTACTACAGATATGCGCAAGTTTTCCCTACCAAGGACCAGAGGGCATTCACAGTGACCAAGATGTTTTGGGAGAAGTATTTCATCCATTACGGCCTCCCCAGGTGGATGCATAGTGATCAAGGATGGGATTTCAAGAGTAGACTTATCCATGTATTACTGAGCATGCTTGGAGTCCATGACTATTCCTTTCCACCCGCAGGGCGATCCCCAGCCCAAGAGGTTCAATCAGACCTTGCTAGGTATGCTTGGAACCAGCAGAAAAAGCAGGTGGATTTAACATATTGGACATCTGGTCCAATGTTATAACTGTACATGAAATGAAGCTACCGGGTACTCGGCATATTATCTGATGTTTGGGCGCGAGGGGAGGTTGCCCATTGACCTTTGTTTTGGGACTGACGAGGATGACCTACCACCGAAGACTGATCTGAATTATGTGTCTTATATGAGAAGGGAGCTGAAAAAGGCTTATGAATTAGCTGAGGTCGTGGCTGCCAAGCAGAATCAAGGAAATAAGAGGAGGTATGATCAAAAGGTTAGGTTCTCCCAACTCATGCCAAGAGACTGAGTCTTTGTAAGGAATTTGGAGCTACTTGAGAAGCATAAGTTGGCCGACCTATGTGGTGGAGAGTCAAATGCCAACTGTACCAGTTTTCTGTGTGAAACCAGAGGATGGGATGGGCCTGTCAGGATTCTCCGTCGGAACCACCTTCTGCCTCTGGGACAAGAGGTGCAGGTTGACCCAGAGACCGACCTGGAGCCTATGCCTCGTAAGGGGACTCTGAGGTGATGTGGGGCTACTGCACGACCAACAGCAGGAGAGATTAGACCGGCCCCCACCCCTGTGTGGGATACTGATTCGGAGGATGAGGACGTGGGGGTGTAGTATATGCTGGCTTTTGCTAAATCCCCACTGATTGAGGAAGAGACTCCCAACCCTTCTCATGCTAAGTCAAGTGAAATTGGGGGGCTCTCTATGGACAGCCTGGGTTGCAGTGGGACCCTGCAAGGGATGAAATGGGGTTCAGTCAAGGGACAGAGGGGTCTGAGTTGCAGGTGGGTATGAGTGATAGGCCAGGGGAGGCCTTGCCAGGTAGACCAGAAGTATCCCCAGTAGTGTTGGAAAATGAAGAGGTAGATGAGGGGGTACAGAGGTCTCACAGAATCAGAAGACCACCGGATAGGCTGGCCTATGTAGTACCAGGGGAACAGAATGTGGCCCCTACTGCTTTGGGGAGCTATGTCACTGCCTTTTACACCTGGGTTGGACTTTGTGCTTTGCAGGAAGCATTAGCAAATTATCTCAAAGTCATGAGGACATGACTAAATTTGGTGAGGGGAGAGTGCAATGCCCTGGGAAAGGTTTCACTGCTAATGTAATGGTTTTTCTGAGGCAGCACTCTTTGGGTTATGACTAGAGAAAACAGGGGCTTTGGAATGTGCGGCGTCCAATGAGGGGAGTGTTTTTCTTTCTTGTATGCCTGAGACTGAGGTATTTGCAGGTTTTGTTCGACAGAAGACGGAGAGAGAAGATACCAGAATGGAGAGGTCATAGACTGCAGGATGGAGTGGACTTGGAATGAGGTCGGGAGTCGATGACACCCAGGGAAAATCGATGCAGAACGAACGGAAGGGAAAGTCGTGAGCTCCAATGTGCACATTAGACTGTTTCATTAAAATAGGCCCTGTTTCTTTTTATTTTCTTTACTAACCCTCTAGTCAAAATAAGAATTATAAAGCTCAATCATTTAATTGCATATGGTGTACTGTTTGTTATTTCGTGGTACTAATTTGTAACAGGGGAAAGCATCACGCAGCATCCACACAACAAGATTTCACCAGTTTGATGGAGCCAGAGACTGTCTTCCCCTAGACTAATGCCGCCGGCTGAACCTGAAGGTTATAATATGAATATGAGTTGTACCAAATAACCAAGGCAAATTAACAGAGGTTTGATCTTGCAGAAACCTTCAATTAACAGCTGACAATGCATCCAGATCAGGTCCATAAATCAAACACAAATGACCAGTCCAGTCTTGAAGAAAAATCTGAATTTCTTTCTTCTTTGGCTCCAAACTATACCATTTGCTTTGTTCAATATAGTCTTAACCATGCAAAATGATCAGTTTGATATCCAGAACATTTGGCATCTGAATCTGCCATCTGATCCATTTCATTCTGGAGTCTTTACAATTACTTTGAACATGAATATTCATTTCAAATGAAGAATTGTTATACAAGTTGGAAACTAAATACTCCTCAAAACCGGTAAGAGCCTGTGAATGCTTGATTACAAATCGAGCCGCTCTTTCAGCTTCTGCGGCTCTTTCACTGTCACGTCATCACAAGTGAGGCAGATAACTTGTACACAAGGGGTCATATTTGAATCTCTGCGAATTGAAAAGTGGCCCAGCACTTTTGTAAGTGAAAGATCAAGGATGCCATAACCCAAGACTTAAACATCAAAGCCTCACCCTTTGTAAATGCAACTCATCCAGCCTGTCAGCCAATATTTGTCCTTTGATCAAATATGAGGAGAACTTTTGCTCACTTGAAATAACAAATGACAAAGATGATAGTTAAATCTTGAGGCATTCTCAGTAATGCAGGTTGTTTGTCAGTTGCCAAGCTTGACGATGGAGCTTCATCAGCTGTCAAAGTCATTACGTATCTGCAGCTGGCTGCTTTTAATACTAGACTGCAAAGTGTTTCACGTTGGTAAGTGAAACATGGTAGGGCTTATACAATACATTGCAAGGCCCTGGAAAGTATAGTCAAACTAAATAACCTTGAGACATCAGTATGTAGTTTCCTGAAACTGGGGACATGGGTAGAGAAGAAGATACTTGGCACGCTTGCTTTCATCAATAAACATATCGAATGTAGGAGTTGGGTGTGAGCAGTTCTGGTTGCCTGGATAGAGGAAGGCTATCATTCATCTAAAGATAGTGTTGAAAGGATTCATGAGCATGTTACCAGATAAGGATTCATGTTACCAGAACTGGAGGGGTAGACCTACAAGGAGGAACTAGATAGGCCGTGACTTTTTATCCCCCCAGAGTACGAGAGACTGAAGACTGAACTTACAGAGATCAATAAAGTCATGAGAAGCATAAATAAGATGAATGATTACAGCTTTTTCCCCCAGAGAGTGTAAAGCATAAGGGCATGGGTTGAAGGGGAGAGGGGAAAGATTTAAAAAGGATCTGAAGAACAACATCTTCATACAAAGGGTGGTTGGTTTATGGAATAAGCTGACAGAGGAAGTGGTAGAAATGGATTCAATTACAGCATTTAAAAGACACTTAGACTGTATATAGATAGGAAGGGTTTAGGAGGATATGCACCAAATACCTATAAATAGACAAACTGAAGTGAACAACTTCCATGCCTCTGTGCTACACAATTCTATGACTTTGTGGTCCACAACATATGCTGAGTTGGCAGATTATTATGACAATTAGAGCCACACAGACTTGGTGAGAGTGCTGTTTCTAGACAACACCATGTGTTTAACTTGGATGTGGTATCTTGTGTTTAACAGCTGAAATAACCCTATCCTGAGCCATTTAAAGCTTTAATCACTTGGTTGCAGGCTAACTATTATTTGATTTGTCCAGAGCATGGAGCTGCTGATTATGTTTCCTATTTTCTTACAGATTATGAATTACAAAGGGGATGATATGGGTGAAGCAAGGGCTTTGCATTCATTAAAGAGCTTCAGCTAATTCTAGGCAATAGTGTTTCAGTTGCCATTCTCCTGGCAATGAAACTTGGACAGCCCTTTACAAGCACACAACCTCTACCAGACAAAAGGACAAGAGAAGTAGAAACAGGGGAACACCACCACCTGAAGTGGACTTCCAAGGCACACTCAAAGGTTCAAAGGTTAATTTATTATCGAAGTCTGTATCTATATACAATTTTGAGGTTTGTCTTCTTCAGACAGCCATAAAACAAAGAACGAACATGAAAGTCATTCGGGGGGAAACATCAAACCCATCTCCTGCACAAAAAAGAACAGCATGCCAGTCATCAACCTCCCAAACCACCTACCCCTACACAACACAGAACAAAAACATCGACCCCCAAAACATCTCCCCTCGCACAACAAAACAGAAAGGAACAGGTGAAAAACACTGAATATAAAAAACACAAGTCTGAAAAGGGTCCACAGTCTATAAGCACAATAGTCCAATCCAGAACGGCGAACCTCTCCACCCTAACCTGGAAATATATCAGCATTCCTTCACCATCGCTTGGTGAAAATGCTGGAACTCTTTTCTGACAGCAATGTGGACTGACCTTATACCTCAAAGTCTGCAATGGTTCAAGGAGGTAGCTCACCACTCATGGGCAATTATGGCCAGGCAATTAAATGTTGAATCAGGCTGAAAAAGCCCACATCCCTTGGGAAGAATGTAGAGAGGGAATGAGGGCATGAGGCTAGGGAAAGCTTGAGGAAGAAAGATACTGGATTTTCAAGAATATTCAGGGAACAAATCAGTTTGGTGTAGTGAGCTCTGCTTCAGTCAGAATATTTGAACAGATATAAATCACATAGAACAGCCACAGCTAATGTTATAGAATGGGCTGGAATCACTATGGCAATGGCTGCAAAGATCATCTTTTATGGCTATGGCTATATGGCTATGTACCTTCCCATGCGGGAGATGGCAATATCCGCAACATTTCAAAGGTGACAGCCATTGATGAGGTAGACAGTGTAATGGGCATTCTCTGATTGAATTCAGACTGCTCTCCCATAGTGAAAGGAAGAGAGCAGTGGAAGCATGTGAAGGTTTCCAAAATGACAAAGGGTGTCTCTAACTGCACAGCAGGGAGCAGATGTCGTCAAGACAATTTGTGACTAGAGAGATTACCACTCCTTAAATATGAAGCTGATGGATTTTAATTGCCGCACTACAGCAAGCTGGCTATATTTACTTGCACTAGGCCCCTTTCTGTCTATACCTAGACCCAACCAATTAGTGCATATTTCACATGAAAGTCATTCAGCTCATATTTCACTGGACAACTCATAACTCATATTTCGAGGACCTCTGGTCAAGATGGCTATAGCTTATGACATTCCCTCGGTCAACATTTCCCATAAAAATATCTGTTTTACTTCTTTTATGTCTGTTTTTCATTTTAATGGTGTTTCTAGAACTGTTAGAGCCTGTGATTTACAGTTTGGCAATCAACTGAGTGATCCAGAACTACTCTATCATCAAGGAAAGTGAGTGTGTACTTGGACAGGCTCGACGTGAAGAAACTTTGAGACAGCACATGCCAATTAAAGCATGTGAGACGACTGAAACAGTAAGATGAGTGCAGAAGGCAAGCAAGAGTTCAGCGCTGAGTGCCTGCCTTTTGATCACTGCCTGAGAAAGAATCTGTGAGCAGCCTATTTTTGAGTGGCTTGCTGCGGCAGATGATTAGGCCTATCTGCGTTCATATAGTGTCCTTCTCTTTTGTTGATAAAGGAGGATGTTCCTGTGGTTCTGCTTTAGAGATTGGACTATTACATTTATGGACTAGGGACTTTTATCAGAATTATGGTTTTTATATCCAGTGTTTTTTGCCACTCCTTTCAGTTTTGTTGTGTGAGGGGAAAGGGTTTAGTGTTCTTTTTGTGTTCTGTTAATTCTTTTCCTGTGGGGTAAGGGTGCCTCAGGGGTAATGTTAATGTTCTATTTTGTGTGGGGGGAGGGATGTTTGGGGCAGTCAATATTATTCCATTTTGTGCAAGGGAAGCAGGTTTGAGGTTGATGTTCTTGTTCTGTTTTGTGCAGAGAAGGAGGGTTGTTGGAGAGTCAGTGTTCTGGTTGTATTTTGTGGGTGGGAGGGATTTTTGAGGGTTGATGGTCAGGGTAGCATTCTTTTTTGTGTGGAGGGTGGGCTTGATGTTTTTATCCAAATGACTTCCATGCTCTTTCTTTGTTTCGTGGTTGTCTAGAGAAGAGATATTTCAGAGTTGTATCTTGATACATTGATAATACAGTAAATGAATCTTTGATAGATTTAATTCCTAGTGGATGTCCTGCTGACTGAGAATTTGGATTAGCTACCCCAAATGCACAACACAACAGAATGGCATCCATAAATGTGATGTTGCAATCAATACATAGGTTGCTCACCTTTGTATCCTCAATGAGATGAGAACAATGATGTACAACCAATTACCTCAACATATAGGTTGACTACTTTTTTGTCACAGGGCTAGTGATACACATAGTACCTGGCCAGCCTTGCAGCACACAATCCATTGCTTTCCATCAGAGTGCAGATGCAGATGCCACTCCAAAAAAGCCTATTATAGTGATTAAGCCCTTTGTGAATGTTCATGGTGAGAAACACTTTGGAGACTTCTTCCATCTTCATCTGAAGGTAGGCCTCAGCTAAGTTCACTTTGCTGAAGTGCTTCCCTCCAGAAAGGTTTGCCAAGATACCCTCTACCTTGAGCAGAGGGTAATGATCTACTTACAGTACTGGGTTGATGGTGACCTTAAAATCACCACAGATCCTGACAGACCCATTCATCTTAGCTACTGGGCCCACTGCAATTGCCCATGGGCTCCACTCCACCTTAAAAAGAATTCTGTCGGCCTCAATATGATCTAGCTCACTGGGTACCTTGTCACGGATGGTATAATGAACCCTACTGGCATTGTAAAAGTTGGCTGTGGTATTTTCATTTAGCACTATTTTATCCATGATATGCTTGCGTTTTCCAGTGCCATCCTTGAACACTTCAAAGGTATCATCCAGTACCTTTCTTAATTCTCTTTCAGTTGACTCTGTTGCAGGGGATGTGGTACGCAAATGATGGATTGAACTCCGATCAATTTGTATTTGTCTCAGCTGCTGAAGGCCCACGATGCTGTTCCTTTGTACTCACTATTTATGAACTTGTGAATTTTGTCCATTTTCTGCCTTTTATTTAACTCAGCCTTCTCACTGCGCTTCAACAGGTAGGTAGATTTAAAGATTAGCTTTATATATATCACGTTCTGGCGTCCTCTGCAGGGACGTTCTCCCTGTGATGGCATGAGTTTCCTCCAGGTGTCTCAGTTTCCTCCCACAGTCCAAAGACGTACTGGTTCGTAGGTTAATAGGTCATTGTAAATTGTCCCATTATTAGGTTAGGGTTAAATAAGTTGGTTGCTGTGCAGTTCGGCTCATTGGGTTGGAAGGGTCTGTTCCACACTGTATCTCTGAATTTAAATAAGTAGTCATCATGGGTTCATTTTAAAACTATCTCATCACCACTGCTACGTTTTGGAACTCCAAAAGATAAAACCAATTGAAAGAAAAACACTGACGTGGAGGTAACCCTTAAATGTTTAGGTTTTATTTTAGTGAGGCATGCACTAATGATGTGGTGGTGTAATGAGTGTATGTCATTCATGTACTTTAAGTATAACCCGTGATGAGTTTAATCAAAAATACATTTACAAAATTACTCATGCATATTACTGAAATACTAAATACACTACAAAAAGCTACAAAAAAGGAAGCAAATTTCTCAGCAGGTCAGCCAGGAACTATCAAATACAAGGTCAACAATCTTTGGCCAAAACCTTTGTCCTGAACAATTTTATGGATATATACATCTTATCTATATATACATTTTATCTGTATATACATCATTTATTATATACCTCCATCATAGACTCAGGCAGCTCATAAACAGGCCCTTAGTCCGACTGGGCCATGCCAGTCAAGATATTCATCTAAGCTAATCCCACTTGCCAACGTTTTGTTTGCCCAATAACCTTTTAAGCCTTTCCTATCCATGTATCTGTCCAACTGTCATTTAATTTTTTTTATTGTACACAGTCAATGCCTTCCTTTGGCAGCTCATTCCACATACATATTATCATCTGTGTCTCATGTTCCTATCAAGTATTTCCACTTTCATTTTAAATATATGCCCTTTAGTTCTTATTTCCCAAACCTTGGGAAAAATACTGAGAGCCTCTCATGATTTTCTAAGGCTCTATAAGATCACATCTCAGTCTCCCATAATCCAAAGAAAAAAGTCCTAGTCTGCTCAGCCTTCCCCTATAATTCAATCCCTCGTCTTGCCTATATCTTTGTAAATCTTTTTCACATTTTTTACAGTTTAATATAATCTTTTCTAAATCAGGGTAACCAAAACTGAACACAATACTCTAGGTGTGGCTTCACTGCCACTTTGTACAGCTGTATCATGATCTCCCGACTTTTATTCTCAATGCCCTGAGTGATGGAGGCCAGCATGCCAAAAGTCTTCTTCATCACAGTATCTACCTGTGAATCCAGTTTCAAGGAACCATTACATGAACTCCAAGATCACTGCATTCCACCACACTCCCCAGGGATTACCATTCACCGTGAAAGGCCAAAACTAATCTGACTTTTAAAAATGCAACACCTTGTACTTATCGGAATTAAACTCTATTCACCATTCCTTAGCCTACGTACTCAGCTGATCAAAATCACCTTTCTTCATTGTTCACCGTCCCACTTATTTAGATATCATCAGCAAACTTACTAACATGCTATTTCATGGATGGCATCAGCGACAGGCCCAGAACTAACCCCCTGAGGCGTACCAGCAGTCACAGATCTGCAGTCTAATAAACAACCTTCCATCATTGGTCTCTGCTTCAACAACTGTCTCTCTAATTGGCCAGCTTTCTCTGGATTCCAAGCAATCTAACCTTCCAGTGCAACCTATCATGTGGAATTGGACTGACTACCACCCTCACCTGATTGATCTACTTCATCTCACCATTAAAAATCTTGATCAAATTCGTTAGGTGTAAGTTCCCATGCACAAGGCCATGCTGTCTACCTCTAATCAACCCCTGTCTTTCCAGATATGTATATATATATATATAATATCCCTTAAATTAATTTGTAATAACTGATCCATCATAAACTTACAGGTCTGTAGTTTCCGAGTTTTACTTTGCAATATTTCGTAAATGAAGATCCACAGATGCTGGAAATCCATCAACTCACACAAATACTGGAGGAATTCAGCAGGTCAGGGAGCATCTGTGGGAAAGAGTATGATGCTTCAGGACAAGATCATTCATCAGGACTGGAGAAAAGACGATGAGGAGTCACAGTAAGAAGGTGGGGGGATGGGAGGAAAAAACACAAGATGAAATGGCAGGAGGGGAGGGTGAAGCTAAGCGTTGGGAAGTTGATTGGTGGAAGAGATATAGGGCTGGAGAAGGGGAAATCTGATAGGAGAGGCCAGAAGGCCATGGAAGAAAGAAAAGGAGGAGGAATCAGGTTGGAGGCTACCCAAGTGGTATATAAGGTGTTGCTCCTCCAAACTAAGTGCGACCTCATCGTGACAGTAGAAGGCCATGGACTGACATGTCGGAATGGGAATGAGAAGTGGAATTAAAATGGATGGCCATTGGGAGATCATGCTTTTTCTGGCAAACTGAGCATAGGTGCTCAACAAGGCAGTCTCCCAATCTATGTCGAGTCTCTGTGATATACAAGAGGCCATACCGGGAGCACCAGATACAGTAGATGACCCCGATATACTGGCAGGTGAAGTGTTGCCTCACCTGGAAGGACTGTTTGAGGCTCTGGATGGTAGTGAGAGAGGAGGTGTAGGGGTGGGAGTGGCACTTGTTCTGCTTGCAAGGGTAAGTGCCAGGAGGGAGATCAGTGTCCAAAATAATATCCATTCAGCACAGCAATCAAAAGAGGACCAATTTCTAAGTATGTGTTACAGCTAGAGCTCCAGTCTAAATTAGTAATTCTCTAGATGGCAATAAGAGACTAGAATCTTTCTAGTTTCAAAATCAACTATCTGAGACCTTTTTATTATGAATTCTACATCCACATCATCAAATATAATGCAGAAACTATGACTGAATAATACATTATCAAATCAATTTTCAGCATGAATTGCAAAGAGTGTTAATGCCAGTGAACTAAAACATCAACTCAGTCAATTACTGCAAGGGAGCCTTACGTTCAGACTCATTTCATCTTCCAAGAACACACGTATCTCCAAGTAAGAGGAACATAATTAGGTCACTCAGCCCCTCAAGCTTGTGAGGTTTCCTAGCCTGCTATAGGATGAGGGAATAACCTAATAAATGCCACTATGCTGCTCCAGTTACGCAGTAACAGACTGTACACTGGTGTGCTACGGATAATTTATTGACATACAGATGGGTGCTTCTAACATTCTCTCTCCACTGCGATGGTGTCTTCTCTTAGAAAGGGGGAAGAGAAACCAGAACGATTACTACTCATGCAAGAATTGATTTAACTCAGAGTATTCCATCTCAATGATTATGTTGAGTGTCTTATGCAGTGGCACAGTGAGCATTCTTCTCAAAAAAGTTCAAAGTAAATTTATTATCAAAATACATATATTTCCTCATTTTCCTGTCAACATACCCAATAAATTCAATAACCATAATATAGTCAAAGAAACACCACACTAAACAGAGTGGACAACCAGTGTGGAAATGACAACAAACGGTGCAAATAGAAAAGAAAAATCAGGAAGTAGTAATAGTAATCATCACAATAATAAAGGAATGAATGAGTGAGTGAATAAATAAATATATAAGCAATAAATATCTAGAACATGAGATGAAGAGTCCTTGAAATTGGATCCATAGGTTGTGGGAACAGTTCAGTGATTGGGCAAATGAAGTTGAGTGAAGTTATTCCCTCTGGTTCAAGAGCCTGATGAATGAGGGGTAATAACAATTCCTGAACCTGGCAGTGTGGGTATTCAGGCTCCTGTACCTTCCTCCTGATGGCAGCACTGAGAAGAGAACATAACCTGGGTGCTGGGGACCCTAACAATGGATGCTGCTTTCCTGAGACAACACTCCATATAGATGTTCTCAATGGTGGGGAGGGCTTTATCTATGATAGATTGGGCTGTACCCACAAACGAGGGCTTTCCGTTCAAGGGCATTGATGTTTCCACACAAGGCTGTGATGCAACTAGTCAATATACTTTCCACCACACATCTCTGGAGATTTGTCAAAGTTTTAGGTGTCATGTCATATCTTTGCAAACTTCTAAGGAAATAAAGGGTCAGACATGCACTTTTTGATGTCACTATGTGTGCCATGTCTATTTCTGTCCTGACCAGTATATATTAGAGACTTAGGCAATGAATTATGGCTATTGTTTAATAGTCTCAATCTAACAAGGCACACTTTAAACTGCACTGTTGGCATTGTTGCACCTATCAGTATTAAAAGGAACATTGAAATACTTGACTGGCTAATTTCAGGGGTGAATAGAGGCTGTTCATATTACACCAAGTGAGTTACACTAACAGCGAGTGCACTCACCAGTATGTGGCTACCAAGGTACTCATTCAATTGATGTTTTCGCGGTGATCCTCTAGCAGTACTGCGTTACTGAGTCCTATTGTCAAATCAATGTTCAGTATGAACGTAAAGATGGAAAACCTCTCGTTGAGATGCAGAACCTCGAGTCAGAAGGCAAGGGCATACCAATCAGTGAAGAAACCATTCCCAGAAAGCCAGCAAAAACTGACTTTCTGGTAAATATATTAGCAACAGGTGCCCTCTTCCACTGCCAACACTTTTGGAAAATTCCAAATGTCCAGCTCAGAGGTGCTCCATTTTAAGCAATGAGCTAAAGTGATCATTGTCATCTTTGTTGA